>NC_073350.2:33907500-34252500 GCF_027580225.2 Misgurnus anguillicaudatus | reverse complement strand
TTTAGATTAAAAATATCAAATTTAAGTGATTTTGTGCTTAAAACAAGCAAAAAATGCCAATGGGGTAAGCGAAAAAACTTTTTTCTTAAACACTAAATTCAAGAAAATTTCAAGAAAAATTAGCTTACCCCATTGGCAGTTTTTTGCTTGTTTTATGCACAAAATCACTTAAATTTGATATTTTTGGTCTAAATACTGACTTATTTTCTTGGGTTGTTTTGCTCATCAAGAAAAAGCATCTTAATTTAAGAATTTGTAGATATTTTTACTGAAAACAAGACAAAAATACTAAGATTTTTTTTTCTTGAAAATCATCTTTTGCAGTGCACTTCTTGTTTTTTGTCATTGCAGGATTTGTGGTTTAAATTTGTTGAATTTTCTCCAAGTATGTTTGATAGTTTCTCCTTTTGTTGAAGTCTTTGTTGTGGTTTGTAATTCTGGTAAAAATTATTATTTTTTTGTGTATAGTTTGGGAATGATGTTGCTGTCCCTCTCTCTTTACTGAAGAGGTTGTTTCACTCAGGATATTCAATCTTGCCACACACACACACACACACACACATGCACACACAAATAAAAAACACACATGCACACACACAAATGCACATACAAATAAACACACACAAATAAACACACACACACACACACACACAAACACACAATATAAGCTTTATTTTGATATAACAGCAGAGGTCAAACACTGGACCCGTGTCTACAGATGTTCATATTCAGATCTGTGTGATGCTGTTCTGGGTGAAGTGTGGTGTGTGTTTTAATTTGTTTGTGTGTGTGTGCGTGTGTGTGTGTTTAGGAATGTGCAGTATCATGCTCTCTTCATCCCATGATGCCACAGTGAGATGTGAACAATGGCAACCCTTTATCACACACCCAACACCCCAAATGCTTTTAAAGAGGGCATTGTGTATAAATGTATACGTTTGTGTGATGTCACAGTTTTCTCCTCTGTTTAACTCAAGCGTCCCACTTTAAAACCAAAACATGTCATCTGTAAGTGTGAATGACTTGCTGAACTAAATTATTTGTGAAAAATTCAGATGTAAGATTGTTTGGCGAGAATGATGAAAACAGGATTGTACTTTTGCAAAAAAATTACTTTTTAATATTTTTGTCTGTTTTCAGTACTAATATTCTTAAATCAAGATGCATTTTCTTGATTAACCACATGACAAAAAAGCCTAGTTTATAGACCAAAAATATAACATTTAAGTGCATTTGTGCTTAAAACAAGAAAAAATCTTGAAATAAGTTTACCTTTTTCTTTAACACTTTATTTTTCTTACCCCATTGGCAGATGGTTTTGCTTGTTTTAAGCAAGCACTTTAATTTTATATTGACTTATTTTTTTAGGTAATTTTGTTCATCAAAAAATTCATCTTGATTTAAGAATGTTTTGATATTTGTACCGAAAACAAGACAAAATTACTTAGAAAGTGTAGCTGGCACTGTACGATATATCAATAATGTATCTGTGACGGATATTTACTGCAAACACAATGAGTTTTCCTCTCAAGTCTGCTTTACTCCATCACACGCTGGTAATCCCCTGAACCGCAGCCCAAGCCTTCACTTCCTTATCATTGCTATTCTGTCTTTTGATTGGATCGTCGCTAGCCTATCGGCTGTCAGCATTGCTCTAACGCATGTAGGTGTTCTAGAAGTTTAAGCTCCCAACAGCCACGACCACAGGGGAAGTTTGAAACAGGAAGTCGAGGAGTTGTCACTTTCACTAGTCCAGTTTTTTTATTTATTTTTACAGAAAGGTTCCTTTTACACGTGGCAGGCAATATCGTTTTCGTTTCTTTCGATTTTCTCTACACGAGAACCATATCGTGCCGTATCTCACAACTGAATGAGTTTTACAGATTCACAGGTGATTGTATAACCCTGTTTGTTCTGCTCATCCAGGGTACCACAGTTTAACAGGTCTTTTATGTTCTAGATCTGCGTGGCTTGCCAGTGGTTCCTCGTGGCATGACGACCACTAACAAAGGAAACAAAGCCTTGAAGGTGAGCACAATGCTTTCACTATTTATTTAAGGGAATAATTATGACTCTGATCCCCATTATCTCCATCTCCTTTGGCCAGGTGAAGAGGGAGCCCGGGGAAAATGGGACGAGTCTTACAGACGACGAACTGGTGTCCATGACGGTCCGTGAGCTCAACCAACACCTGCGCGGTCTGTCCAAAGAAGAGATTCTGCAGCTGAAGCAACGCAGGCGGACGCTGAAGAACCGAGGCTACGCCGCCAGCTGCCGCGTCAAACGCGTCACCCAGAAGGAGGAGCTGGAGAGGCAGAAGGCGGAGCTACAGCAGGAAGTGGAAAAACTGGCCTCGGAAAACGCCAGTATGAAAGTCGAGCTGGACGCTCTCCGCTCCAAATACGAAGCTCTGCAGAGCTTCGCCAGAACTGTGGCCCGAGGGCCCGTCGCCCCCATATCTAACGCAGCCGTACCCGTGTCTCCACGGGGCCCATTAGCCTCTGTCATCGGGCCCCTCATTCCCGGGAAGGTGGGAGCCACCAGTGTTATCACGATAGTAAAATCTAAAACCGACGCGAGGTCTTAGTGACGCAGCCGGGCGAGAGGATTGGTCAGTGCATGATGCTTTAGGCTGGAAAACCTTCGATATTTAATTTCTACAGCACTTTTAGGGGGAGAAATTGGACTGAAAATTTGGACAGAATACTCTCAAATGTGGTCAGTTTCTGGTTTACAAAAGAAGGACAGTTAATTCACTTGGGCTTCCAAAATAGTCTCCAAATTACGAGGAAAAAACCCAACAAACACACAAGCAGCCAAATTTTCATTGTGAACGTCTGTAATTCTGCTGTGAGATTTGTAATTTTGTACAAATATCGGCTACTTTGTATAGTGTTTTACACAAGGGGTCCAAGTGTTTCAAGTGTGATCATTCTGTGTTTATGTTATTGTACTTTTTATACGGCGTCTGCGTGTTGATTTTCTCTGTGGATTTGCTGTTTAGAGACGTTTCCGTCCTTTCGTTTAACGGACTGCAGGCACAAAACACTTTACACCGGTCAGGCTTCCAAACTCTTCCAGCGTCTAACGCAGAGCAAATGGAGAAAACCGACTTTCGTCCACAATCGGAGAGAAGAAATCGAATAAAAACAAAGTGGTCAGCCAATGAGAAACTTTACCTGAGCCTAATTTATGCACTGACCAATCGGCGATGGGCAGGAGGAGAGGAGGCGGAGTCAAATCAGCTAATGTTGTTCATATGGTAGCTATCAGGATCTGCCACCAGTTCGTTTGCTGTAGTCGTCCATTTTCAGGACAGAAAATAGCATTTCTGTTGAGCGAGGAGACTCGATTGGCAAGGCAATAACGTATTTATGTTCGGCGATGTTAAATTACAGCTTGTATTTGCTTTCGTGGAACCTGTGAACCTGTCTTCTGTTGTTATTTGTGAATTTGAAGCTGTTTACATCACGGGTTCCAGATGTGTGGCCTTCACAATGAAGGTCATTATATTGTTCATTGTTAGGAGATCCAGAGAGATTTTTCTTCCCTGTATCGATTTCCTTTCTTTTGTCTTTTGTTACATTGTTGAGTAAAAACGAGAAAAAAACGAAAAACGGCAAAAGAAGATAAACAAAAAACAGGAGCTTTCGAAAGGTGATATAAACCGGTGAAATCTCACAAGCTTTACCATGAATTTGTTGCTGTGACATTGCGTAACGTATTCTTAAAAAATCTTTGTCTATATGGTGGAGTCTTGAATTTTATAAAAAAAATAACAGAGTATCTTGCATTATTTATAAAACGTTTAAAAAAGAAATATAAAGTTGTTTGATAGCTCTCTTTTTTGCAATTGTACCAAAAGTGGCTTAACTATTGAAGTCAATAGCTTTTCTAGTGACTAGGCGCGTAAAACTGTGGACTAGCGCGTGTGGTGTGATTTGTACTGGTGAGGTGGCGCTGTTGTTTACCACGTGGATGTGATGCTTTTACCGAGTCGAGCCAAACGCAGGCGATGAGCGCAGGTTACCCAGAATCCTTCACGGATCGAGACCGCACATACAGATGCAAGACGTTCAAGAGGTTTGTGTCGGCCGTGTTTCAATGTGCTTGTCGCTGGAAAAGACTTCTCAGGAAAGTGAAACTACTGCAAGGGTTTCTGGGAATGTTTCTGCGGCCTCATCCGCTGCATTTGAGTCTTTCATGTGAAGTGTAATTTTCTTTTTTTAATATACACACACACATATATATAAATATATATATATTTTGGTGTAAATCGTTTCTATGGTAAATTATATTTGTTGTTGTTTATCTTTTATTTTTTGCTATTTCTTTGAACGCCAGAGAAGCGAGTCTTGTATCTGCACTGATTTAAACCAAGAAAAGCGACGCATCTTGAATGATGTTTGCGACTGCTAATAATTTCATTCTTCTTGAAAAACCCAACACAGATTTGTCCAAAACGGCACATTTTTGAATGATTTCTTTTTCCAAATAAGCTGTTATCGAAGTAACGAAATGAAACTCGTGTTTCGTCTGTAAGCGACTCTGAAGTTCTGAACTAATGACCTAATTGAATCTATGTGTGACTTTCTTGTTGATGACAGGAAAATAATGAATCACTACATGAATTGTTAAAAAACATTAAAAGAAGGCACGCCATAAGCCCGCTGCTATGATCAAATGGTTAAATGTGTCTATAACAGTATAGCAAGAAAAGAAAGTTCTGGGTAAATTTAAGTTCGTGAGCCGTTTTCTTTTGTGATTCATTCATTTCTCAGCACAAGATTCTTCAGGGTTTTGCCCATGAGCTTTATAATCTTGTGACAATATCAACAGAAGATGTGTCTCCCACTTTTCAATATTTTTTCTCAATGTAACTCAACAGCAAGACTGGCTAGTCTGTAAAAAATGGTTTCGTAACGGTCTCTGGTCCATCTCGGCATCGCTTTCGTGACAATGGTAACGTTCTCCTATCAGCTGTGGCGTGTCCAGCATCTATAGGCGATATATCGAAAGGATTCGAAGAAAAAAATTCTAGCTTTCTCGCAAACTATGATAATGTGATTTTTGTTCAAGTGTTTGTATGTCTGGTAGCAGTACTGCCCAATAATGACGCTCCTGATCTTCTTGAATCTTCTTCCAGGGGGAGTGGCTCCTTCTCATATGTTATCGTTATGGTCGTCGTGGTGACTTGGTGTTAAAAGTGAACCTATGAAGTATATGCAAATCAGCAGGTGGTAGACGGGGAGTGCCGACCTCTCCATAGGAATATAGTTCTCTGTTTTTAAAGCTGTTGTCCGTAAATAATCGCTTACGATGGCGTGACGAATTCTCTACAGCGCACTTACATTTCTGCAAAAAAAGAAACGATAAAATCAATTGATAATTGCAGTTAAACGCTCACGATTTACCCAACAAGGGCTTCGCATCAGAATATTGAACTTGGCATCTATAGTTTCATTTAAATGAGTGTTTTTTTCTTTTCTTTCGGAAACAGTGTCATGTCCCAAGAGGCGAAGGAAATAGTTCTCGATGGTAAAGTAAGACAATCCTGAGTTTAGCCAACAGTCTAGAACGGCTTTCGAACATACATTCATATATATATTACTAAAAGATGATCAACGTAAAATGTAAATCCTATCAGGATTAACTCTGTGGCCTCAAGTGTCACTTTTTTGATTGACAAGGGTTCAGTGATCAATCGCAGGCTCTTCATAAGTAGATCAATAGAGAGCGATCGGTTGAGTCGGAGCATCCCGAGTGTCCGGTTGTGTTGCCGTGGAAACGTCCGGTACCCTTGAATTCAAAACTCTGTCCCATTTTTCCTGTGAATTCTCAGACGACCTCACAATCGTGACTTGTGTTCTGGTTCGTGCTATGAACAGAACAGATGTTTCTCCTTTGAGCCTCATGGGACATGAACAGGTTTCATTTTAGTTTAAAGAAAAGTGAGTCTCCAGTCTTCAGAGAGTTTCTGATAAGGTTTAACCTGCTTCAGACGCTGGTTTGAATCATTAACTCTGTCTCACGCTGCTAGACGGACTCTCCGCATCTTTGCTCTCGGTGGGTGGTTTTGGGACGTGTGACTTTTTTTCCTCTAGATTTACTACTGAAGGGTCAATAAACGCCGGGCAGTGTCTCATGATGAGTGACGCTTCTATTGTTGTGTTGATGACACTATTGTTGGTGTTTATTGCAATTATTTTTATTTGTTTGTGTAAATTGGCTGAAATAAATCTTATTATTTAAGACACATTTGGTCTGTATGCTGCACTTGAGAAATATTCAGCTTCTGTTCTTGTTTTTTATAGTTGCCCCCTTAACCCCCCTTTAAATATTAATTTCTCAGCATCACTGGAGTTATATTAGTGACTCTGTAAGCTCATTTGACTGCTGTTTATCACTGTATCAACATCAGAAATGTCAAGATATACGTTGCTGTGAGTTTATTATGATGGATTTTTTTGTCTAAAACAAAATAAAAATCTGTTCTGTTGTTTTTCTCGATGGGGTGTATTAAATTAAGATATCCTAGTTCTTTGTATGGGAATTATAGATAGCGTGAGTCCATTTAATTGTAAGTATTTATCAACTAAGTTATCGTACTTTTGCAATTTGTAGATAAGTAATATAATGTATTGGTATATAACGATAAAATTAACTGTATCAGTCAGTCTGGGGCGTTCTTTAATTTATTGATGTATATACTGTATGTTTGTTGATATACAGCTTACTTTATTTTGTATATGACCAATAAATACATTTTGAAAAACACCTTTTTTAAAGTGTCTATAAATGACCTAATTTATCATGCATAAGAAATATTCCTGAATTGAAACCTTTTTTAGGTGTGCCATTAATAGCATTGCCACATTTTATTTGATTTTTTTTCCATGGACCCTGAAAAGAGAGAGAGAGAGCGAGAGAGATAGCACATGACCCAGTTTAAAGGCGCTCTCGGCGGGCATATTTTTGGCCTGACATTAGTAAAACATGACACGATCATGAGAGACGTCTGCGACACGTAGCAGGAGCGAGCAGACGCCTCAGTATTTACAGCACATGTGTCTCTGACAATCACTGATGTCATTTCCTCTTTGGAGTCTCATTGACTGGCTTCATGAGTTACGTCTTTATTAGTCTGAAATAAATACACATCCAGCCTTTGTTCACTTGAGTTATAGACACATGGCTACATTAGGAAAAACCTCACGCATGGATACAAACTATGTCTCAATCTGCTCCACTTCTCTTAAAGAACTGGGCCATCTCCTCTCGTGCACTGGAAACAAATTCATTTATTCACCTGACATGATGATGTACACCCTGGATACGTGCCCTGATGTGCTGTTGTACAGATTATTTCAGGGTGAAACCTGGAAAATCAGGGAAGTCATTTAACTAACAAAGAATATTTCTATAGTGAATAATGTTATTTATTTATTTATTTTGCAGTTTTGCTCCACTTAACACTGAGCCACTTTTTTTTATTGCATAGCATTTTATCTAAAAATGATTTTTAAAGGGGACATTTCACAAGACTTTTTTAAGATGTAAAATAAATCGTGTTGTCCCCAGAGAACATATGTGACGTTTTAGCTCAAAATACCATATAGATAATTTATTATAACATGTTCAAATTGCCACTTTGTAGGTGTGAGCAATAATGTTTTTGTTGTATCCTTTAAAATGCAAATGAGCTGATCTCTGCACTAAATGGCTTTGCCGTCGTTGGATAGTGCAGATTAAGGGGCGGTATTATCCCCTTCTGACATCACAAG
Source organism: Misgurnus anguillicaudatus (assembly GCF_027580225.2). Taxonomy (NCBI): domain Eukaryota; kingdom Metazoa; phylum Chordata; class Actinopteri; order Cypriniformes; family Cobitidae; genus Misgurnus; species Misgurnus anguillicaudatus. The sequence continues at coordinate 34,244,716 of NC_073350.2, read as the reverse complement.
AGTAAAATTTCAATTAGCTATTTTTTTCACATGCCTGCAGAGAATGGTTTACCAAAACTAAGTTACTGGGTTGATCGTTTTCACATTTTCTAGGTTGATAGAAGCACTGGGGACCCAATAGCACTTAAACATAGAAAAAGTCTGATTTTCATGATATGTCTGCTTTATCCTACTGGAAAATCCAGCCCAAATATAAGCTGGTGAGCTGGTTTTAGCTGGTCTCCCAGCTTGGTTTTGCGGGTGTAGCCAGCTGGTCTAGCTGTGTTTTGGTCACCTTTTAAGCTGGTCTAGCTGGACTTAGCTGGTCAGGCTGGAAGACCAGCTTTGCCAGGCTGGGAGGACCAGTTTAACCCAGCTACTGCCACCTTAAACCAGCTAAAACCAGCTACCAGCTTATGCTGCCCTGCTGAAAAACCAGCATACCAGCATATGTTGTGTTTTGGTGCTGGTTTGCTAGTGAACACCAGCTAAACCAGCACAAAACCAGCACCAGCATTAGCACCAGCTAAACCAGCACCAGCATCCCAAGCTGGTCACACTAGCATCCCATGCTGGTCATACCAGCAAGACCAGCATATGTTGTGTTTTGATGCTGGTATGCTGCTGACCACCAGCTACACCAGCATAATTCCCATGCTAGTTTGATGCTGTTTTTTTCAGCAGGGGTCTTTGTTGGATTTTTCAGTAGGGTAAAGCTCCAGAAAACACAGTTGACTACATTATATTCAGATATGGAGTTGATAATATTTGCTTGAACATACACATTAAAAAAAAACGAATCGTAAAACGCTAAGACACATTTAAAAATATATAATTTACCTACCTAGGATTTTGTACGTTTAAAATGATTTAATCTTCTGATTTTAAACTACAAATAAGGGACATTTAACATCTTAGCATTCATATCATAGAAGCCGAAATATTTATGTGTTTATATGATGTGATTTATATCGGTCAATATAAGAAAGAAATATATGATCTTTTGTTCTCGTGTGGCCATGGTAAAACACTCTCATCCGGGTCTGCAGGTGGCAGCAGAGTTCATTTCCCGCTTATTCAGCGTCTGAGCGCGCTCCTGCCACACGACAAATGGTAAAACATGAACTGGATTATACTTAACACAGTGGTGTTAAAAATAATTTGTTTGACTATTTGAAAGAAATTCTAAGTGCACACAAAAAGTAAAAGTGCTTTGAATGTTACGCTTCAGAATTATTAACATGTCATTTATTTATATGATAAAAGAGTTTTATAGACGTTTTACAGTCCGGATCCAGTCAGAACTACAATCCTGATCCAGTCAGAACTCCAGTCCGGTAATAACGGCCGTTTCTGTGGCGGAAATGTAAACATGTCGTGAAAGTCTCACAGCTCCACACTTTAAATGATTGTTTTCATGCTTTTTAAATTACTTTTTTTAGTCAGTTATAATTAAATTAATGTGGAATTTATATAACACGCGGACAGTGCCTGTTTAGTTAGATGAAGCTACGTTAACAAAGCAACGTTTACAAGGTGAGTGTGTTCTCGTTATTTACCTCACAAAAATGACTTGTATTAGTTTTATATCGAGTGTTATTGAACACGAATAATGTTTACTGTAGTTAATTTCATGACAGACGTTAATTATCTTGATTTGTATGTTTTTTAGCATGATGGAGAGTTATGAAGATTTCATTCAGAGACACTGTAAGAGTCTAGCTGATGAAGATGAAGATGATCAGTCATCTCTTTTTAGTCCTTCATCAGTGATTGTGTTTCATGGAGTCTGTATCCTGCCTCCTCTGGTATAACATTATCATTATTATTATCATCATCAGATCTCTCATGATGACACTTCTGATCATACAGTATGTCTGATAATGTGTGTTGTGTTTGTCAGTTAAGTGAGCAGCAGAGAGATGAGATGAGACATCTGAGAGAATCAGTATCGAGTCTGATGAAGAGCAGGAGACAGCAGAAACCTGACAGCGTGAGTTACACACATCTGCATTTATCTTAGACATAAACTGATACATAAGAGAACACCTGATACTGACTGACAAACAGATGGACAGTGTTATACACCTGTCTGCTTTGCTTTCATTACGAAGACAACATGATATGTGACCCAATCTGTGATAAAACATTTTTGTGATTTACTGATTTCTACATAAAAATCATCCTATATACTGTAAAGAATATTCTTTTAAAAATAACCGTGATATATTTAATATCGACTGAGAAAGATATAGGGGCGCATAACGAGTAATCGCAAGTAATCGATTGCAGATTAAAAGTTTTTGTTAACATCATATATGTTTGCGTACTGTGTTTAATAATTATTATGTATATATAAGTACACATACTTGCATGTATAATTTTAAGAAATTTGTATATATTAAGTATTCAAATTTATGTACACATGTAAATATTTCTTAAATATATACATGCATGTGTGTGTATTTTTATATATACATAATTAGATTACATAATTAATTTTAGTCTATGACAAGATCATGTATATACAGAATCTAATGAGACTTCAGAATCCGAAAGAGTTTTTTTCGTCAAGAATTACAAAACCACATGACAGTAATGAGAATGTGCTTATTTGTCATGAAATACATGACAATTTTAATGTTTAATACGATTTTAAATTGTGTTGTTGGCTGACACATGATTGTGATGTGATTCATATAGGGATCGACCGATATGGATTTTTCTGTGCCGATGCCGATACCGATTTTTGTTTCATCAGCCTTAGCCGATGACCGATACAGGCTGCCGATTTTCTTGAGCCAATATTTGGAGCCGATACTGGTTTTGCTCACTCAATTTACATCATAAAAATTATGTAAAAAAATGGCATGTTGTTAAAAAGAGATGTTATTAGTTTGCACAGTTCTTACATTTATTGTAGTCTAGGACTAGTTTAATCCCTGTCCAGGAAACCGCCCCATAGAGATGAAAAAAAACCCACTTTGTTCAGCTATGATCAGCTGTTAAGCCGAGCTTTCAATGTTGTCGTGAAAAGGTTGGTTGTTTTTAGTCACATGACCTGCAATCGCTTGCGGGTTCCAGCACTCTGTCTGTAAATTATGCCGGAAAAATCGGCAAACACGGCAGCCATGTATCGGCCGATGCCGATACACATAAAACTCGCAAATATCGGCCCGATATATCGGCCGGCCGATATATCGGTCTATCACTAGATTCATATACAGTGAACATTTAATTGTACAGTAAAAATCTTTAAGTAGGGATGCCCAATATATTGAGATATGGCTAATGTGCACATTGCAATATGCATATAACAGTAATTTGCATTAAAGATTTGAATACTTCAAAATCTTATAGTGCAACCCTACCTCGGGGCATTTCGTGGTATGGTCACAGAGTGTTTGATTTGTTTGTTCGTGTTGAAAAACACAGTTTTCTGTTTTAATCGTGTCATTGAGCACGAAAGTGTTTTTTGTGTCCCTAGCACGACTTGCTTTTTCGTGTCATTTTATGTATTGTTTTTCCTTTATTTTTCTATATTTACGTCATTGTCGGGTTTGGGGTTAGTTTTGGGGTTTGGGTTAGGATGTAATTTTATGTATTGGTTTCTTTATCTTTTTCTCAGATTTTTAAACTATTTTCGCTTGGGCTTGGGTTTGGGATTAGAGTTGGGGTTTGGATGTCTGAAATGTACTAGAAAGTCATTCTAACCCCAACCCCAAGTGACAATGGTAAAAAAATGGAAAAAACTGTGAGAGGGCAATGCATGAAATGACACGAGAAAGACATTTGTGCCCAATGACACGAAAAAAGCAAAAAATGTTGTCCAAAAACACGAATAAATAAATCAAATATTTTGTGATTATACCACAAAATGTCTTGAGATAAGTTGTATTGTGCTCTAAGATGGTCATCAATTTAAAAGGAACATGAAACATGTGTTTGTAACATTATTTTCAGCTTTTGAATATATTTTACAATCTATTTAAATGCACTATAATTGGGTCCAATTAATATTTTCCTGATCAGACAATACAATACAACAGTATGATATGATTATTACAATACAATGATGAAATTTCTTTGTGTCTGTGTGTAAGTTCAAAGGTGAAAGAGTGACTGCAGATGTTCAAAGAAACATCATCAGCAACGAACAACAGACGTGTGATGATGATGCCACACAGTGTGAAGAGAACGTCACCTGTCGCCCTCTGACATCAACAACTCATGATGGCCAGCCAGCCAATCAGCTGAGAGCTTTCCCAGGGGATGATTCTCTGGATAAAACCCAGATCACAGTTCTGTTTAAGGGCACTAGTCAGAGGACACACACAACTCAGGGTCTTCACACACAGGATGAATTCGACAATCACTCAGATAAACTTCCTCAAAATGACATCAGTCACCAGATGATGATGTCATCAGGATATGTGACCAATGAAAACACAGATGTCACCTGTGACTCCAGCTGGATGGAGAAGCAGGATGCTGTAGAGAACAGTCAGACCTCTTCAGGTTTCTGTTTAAATGTGACTCGATCGACCGGCACAGGAACTGACATAATCAGCCATGCTCCTGTGGATGGATCGGCCTTAGAGGAGGAGAATACAGTCCCAAACCCGACCGTAGATGTTACAAAACCTGTACATCCATCGCCTGAACCAGACACGGATGAGGGACCGTACCGAATGAGTCTTCAGAACCTTCTGAAGAAATCTCAAGACTACCGGCGACGCCAACGCCTGCTACGCAGTCAAGCACAAGCTCTCGAATCTGCTGATGAGCACAGCATGTCGGATAAGGAAAACCAGGAATTCCTTCCCAATCAGATTTGGAAGACAGAACCCAGGAACGCAAGAGAGACGAGAAAAGTAAAGATTCAGCCACCTGATGCAGAACCGGCCACAGATGCTGAGATCTCAAAGGAAACCTGTCGTAGTTCTGCCTCAGACGCCCATCATGAGGAACATCATGATGTTCTGACAGAGGAGATTGCTGCTCCTTCTCAGTCAACATCTAAACAACTTCCTGTCACGGCCAGATCTTTGTATCTCTCCAAACAGAAGCCTACAATCGGCTCCAGATCTTCTTCAGCCGTTGGGGAAAAATTCACCAGCGTTCCGGCACCCAAGTTTTGTTTAAGCCCCATTCGCAGCAAAAAAGCCAGCAGCATTCCTGTTCCCGTTCGGAAAGCTTTGGTTTGTGTAGACCGTGATCCTGATCCAAACCGTGGGTCAGTAAATGATGGAGTGATGCATGTAGACCGCAGCTCAGAGCAAACGGAGCAAATCACCCAGTTAGAGTTAAACTTATCGAGTCTGAAAGCACTGATCTCAGACCTGGAGTCAACGCTTACACTGTCACAGGCAGACACTGCTGTAGATAACAGCAGCTACATGCTCAACAAAGAGGAAGCTTCTCCTGATATTTGCCTTTCTGCACTCACGTCCAATAAAACTTTACACCAAGACGTCACCGCTGTCACAAACTCACACCCATCACAAATCAGATTTTCAAAATCAATTCATACTATCAGGCGTTCAAATCACCCTCTGCAGCAAGTGGGCATCCTTACTGACTGCAGTAATCACAAAACAAATGAAAAGAAGAAACAGTCATGTGAAGAACGAAGCTCTCCGATTGACACGTCCCTCTGTCAGTCGTATGATGTAGATGCCCCCTCTTGTCTCTGGACGCAGGGTAAGCAATTGACCCCCGAGATGGGCAGTCATGAGGGCGTTTCTCGTGCCAAACGGAGGCTTCTTATGAATGAGGTGCATATGATGAGCCCTGGACGAGAAATAGAGAGACTGAGCTTCAGCACACCCAGAGGTCAGTTCGCATGTCATCGCTGAACTAAATGATGTGTTGTTGATGATTTAGGGCAGGGGTCTCCAATGTGGTGCCAAGTAGCACGCACAGAGTCTGTAAGGTTTCAGCCAAAGCACATTCTAGTAATATTTTAATAGTTTTGAGTAGACTATATCAAAAAGTAACCCTCCAGATTGTTTTATCCATTGTGGTAGCCCTTGCTCACAAAAAGGTTGGAGACCCCTGATTTAGGGAATATAATCAGTCATAGTTGGTCTGTTATATAAATACAGTAGAAGTGTGTTAGTCTCACACACACAGACTGATGTATATCACACCATGGTGAGTTTGAAAACAGGATAACTGAATGCCTTTCTTTAATAAAATAATTCGTACGATCTTTAGTTTTGCAGTCGTCTGCGCAGCTGCAGCCGGATGATCGAGTGAAAGTTCTGTTGGAGGAAGAACGCAGACAACAGCAGGATCTACTGCAGGTGAGAAACAAACTACAGCTCATCACAAATAGGACACATTACATAGCAGGGGTGTAAATCAGACAGAGTATTGCGATACGATACACTATCGATCATCTCAGACAGCGGTGAGATATTTGCAGATACATCAAACATTTCTTTGATGCAATTACGATTCGATTAATTTATCAATAAATATATAACATGAACGTTTAATTAAACTCTTTAAAAAGGTAAAATCTCTGTCCCAATTGGGACATTTACAACAAGAAACTAAAAAATACACCTTTTTAATAAAGAAAAATAATAATAAGGTACAAATGTCACACAAAATCAAGCTTATGATGGCAACAATCAAAGTCTTTAGTGTTTCAGCTGATGGTGACAAAGGTTTTCTGTTTGTCCAATCCATTTTCCATGTACAAAATATTTCCAAAACCACGATTTCACAACATCTTCTGCCTCTTTTGTTGTGTTTTCGCTTCTACAACCATTTTGTTGCTGTATTGCATTCACTTGCTGACACTAGAACACGAAAATAAACGAAAATGCGCGCTTTGACGGAAATGCGTAGGTCGACGTAACGTCAAGGAATGAGGATGTGGAGCGTGTCAAAATACTGGTACCTTGTATCAATATTATATGTGTGGCATCGAAGCATTGTATTTTTAGAAATTTAATTGATGCATCGATCCATATTGATGTATTGTTACACCAAACAGATCAGGGGCACCATTCGCTTCCATAGTATTATTATTTTTCCTACACAGAGGTAATTCAAAGTGCTTTACATAGGAATGAGAAAACAATATATAAGAGAAACAAAAATGTAAAAATACGAGAAATAAAATCACAATAAAAACAAAGATACATATTCCCATGTAATCCCTAAACACAGGATTCCCACGGGTCCTTGAAATCCTTGAAAGTTTGTGAATTTGGGGGAAAAAATTCAAGGCCCTTGGACGTTTTTGAAAATATTCATACATAGATACAGGTGATCGAAAGTGCTTGAATCTATTTTATGCAAGAAGTTTTCTGGAAAAAAAATCCTTATTATTCCCTGTGTAGTGTAGGATAATATCATAAAAATTCTAGCCTTTTAAGCACACGTGCTAAACTGTTCACTTTAAATGCGAATGTTGATTCATACCAAAATGCTTTTTTTGCATAGTTGTGTTTGACACATGAAAACGTCTCAGGTTACGTATGTAACTGTTGTTTTCTGAGAAGGGAACGAGACGCTGCGTCTCCCTTGCCATACTTCCTGTGTCCCTGTAACGCCGACATTGGCAATATTTCAGATAGTGATATACTTCCTGGCTCCCGCGTCACCCTGTCTTTGTCTTAAGCATCACCATTGGTTGAATTTGATATACACATTCAAACGCACGTACCCCTGGAGGCGTCCCCAAAGTGTCACTGCAGTGACGCAGCGCGGGTTCCCTCAAAAGAGAACTGTAACAATGTATCTTAAAAGGTAACACAATGTAACCTTGCTCTCACTTGAAATGTGTCCCCACATAATTTGAGGGACCTGGAAAGTCCTTGAAAGGTCCTTGAAATTAAGTGAACTAAGGTGTGTAAACACTTAAACACCCCTTATTTGGAAGTCAATGGTGCCCCTGATCTGCTTGCACGCATTTTTCAAAATATATTCATTTTTATTCAGCAGAATAAAGTAATTGGTTTGGAACAACTTAAGGCATTTTTGGGTGAACTATCCCTTAAAGTATTCACCATTAGCAGAATCAATGTCTGATTTGGTTACATTATTTTGTGAAACTCTCACAGTAAGAAAAATTTGGAGTCACAGCTTGACCTGTTTGGTTCATTTGATGTCCTTTATTGTTTGTGGGCCGGTAAAAAAGCTTTTTTCTAATCAAACCGTCAAATGAGATGAGACATTAAATTCGACTCTCCTTGGACTCTATTAAGCTCATGGCAGAAGTCCAGTACTGTCTGTCAGAATAAAACACTGTATGACAATATAACAACAGAAAGGACTGAACTATCTGGCCTGAAAAACTCTGAAGTGTAGATGTTTTATTCTAGTATTATTATTATCAGCAGTCGGTGAGCTCAAGGACACAGCGTCCCCCTTCAGTCCCTTACATCGTCCTTATGTCATTAATTACTGACTGTAATGTGAATGCATCTAATAGACATTTAATGAACACATACGGTTTCTCTTACAGCCTGCTGTGTGTGCGTGTTTCTGTGGGAATTGAGACAGAAAATGAGGATCATTTTGTTTAATTCATTAGCTGATCTTAAATGCCTGATCACACCTGTCGGTCTGTCTCTCTTTCTGTCTGTTGTTCTCTTTAAAACAAAAGAGCGAGAGTCATTCATTAATCTGTGATAAGAGGATAAAAGTGTCTGTATGTTTGATGATGCCAACTTCTAAAATTTGGTGAAAGATTTAAAGATAAGAGCAGAACATAATAACTGATATTAATGCTCTGGTTGTCTGCAGCTGTCTAAACACATTTAGCCAAGATTAGAAATATTTTTAATGAGTTTTTTTAATTTACACTCTCATATTTTTTCCCAGTCCTTGGCCGAGCGATACCAGTTTCTGAGGAGCGTGTCCTTCCAGCGTCCCAGCACGGGCTCACGTCTGGAGGACGACTCGACCTCGTCTGCGTTCACAAGCCCCTCCCATACGCTCGACACATCACGTGTACGACCGGCAGAACACACACAAAACAACACAATCCCTCTATTAACTGACATCTGTTCACCATCTGTCTGTCTCTCTGTCTCACAGCAGTTCTGTCTCTCTCTCCCTGCGTCCTGTCGCCCTCTGCTGGCGGCCGCTGTGAAGGGCTTTCTGACCCGAAGGCTCCTGCGTACAGAACGAGTGTCACAGCTGATCCGAACCATCCAGGTGATGTGATGGCACTTTTGTGTCTTTAATGCAGTTACCCTTTGGAATGAACGTTCAGGAATCATTTTAACACCAGCTGTCGTTTTCTCAGGACACACAGCAGTTCCTGCATCAGACGGCCGTCAGAGGAGAATTCAGTAGCCGGCAGGACCTGATGCTGCACGATCGAGTCTCTCTGCAGGTGAAGCTTCACAAACACACACATAAAATGACATGAATCTGTCTGCGCAGCATCTGTATGTGACTGCTTCTCTGTCTGCGTCATCAGCTACGCGCCGCACGCTACGAGTTCCACAACATCGTCTTCAACAGCAGCATCTGTGAACGGATGAAGATGATTGGCCAGGACAGACAGGTGACCAGAGAGAGACGCTTCAAACAGCACGTGAGGAAAAACCTGCTTTATTAATCACAATATAAACAGCTTCATGATTGTTTTATGTGCTTTGAAGTATTCCAGAAAATATAAAAAGTAAATGTGCCCGAATTCTGTTACAATGTAAGTCTCTGCACACATGTTATGATAGATCTGAACGTGATGAGAATCACTCTTATTGTACTTCTGTGACATCAGACATTACAAATAGAGAATGAATATCTGTTTAAATTGATGTTCTTTCAGGGTAATAAAGTGAAGGGTTCACTGTCTGCTGCTACCAGAAAAGCTTTAGAACGCAAACGACTCGCCATGTGAGTAAACACTGCATTTGAAGATAATTTCTGACATTTTCTTCATAGAAATAGTACATTTGTATAGTGTTTTCATGATGCATATTATTTCAAAAGCTGATTTACAACATAATGGTGCCAAACCCTCCAGAATGGAGACCAAAAGTGCCACTTATAAATAAAAAATAAATAAAATTAAGAATCAATTGAATGATTTTAACATGTAAATAAATAAATCACTTTAAAAAAGGAAAATTAATAGACATGTCTTTTAATTAATGTTTTGAAATGTAGTTTAATAAAACTTAAATGTTTTAAAATATTTTTTTCAAATAAAAAAGTAGACCATTTAAAACTACCATGGAGGATTAGGGCAAGCTAAAAAAATAAAATAAAACCATCTCGAGATTAAAGTCATTAAGATGTGAGAATAAAGTCTTTATTTAATGAGAATAAAGTCATTATATTTTGATAATAATGTCATATTTTTACATTAACGTGTTTGGAGTGATGTGAACAAGCAGACCTGCAAAGCAGATACCAAATTACACACCTGTCTTATTAATAAAACAATATGGGGGAGATGGGCTCAGAAAGGCAATTTAAGGAATCTCCCTTATATAAAAGGCAATATGGGGGTGATAATGTGAACGAACAAAATTCGGTGCACACCTTAAAAAAACAGGCATGCAATAAACAGAATATCATGATGAATAATGGTTTTGGTTAATTGGGTAGTGTAACGTATACGCACATGAAGGCACACCTAAATGAAAGTGCACAGGTGATGGGGGATATTAATCAAATGGCCCAGGGAGGAATGGAAAGACTATGCGGCTTTGTGAACTAACAATTGAGATAAATGCAACGAGTAGGCTACTTTTCAATTTAGGCGTGTTCTCATGAAAGCAACAACATAAAAGCTTTACGTTAAAGGCGGAATCCACGATGTTTGAAAAACGCTTTGGAAAAGGAGACAGGCCGACTACCAAAACACACTTATAGCCAATCAGCAGTAAGGAGCGTGTCTACTAACCAACATCCTTGCCGGGTTGCATATGTGTCTATTAAAAGAAGGTCCAGATTCTATTGGGGTAGGGGCGTGTTTGTTTAGGTGATTTCAAATATCAAAATTGGCTTTCAAACATCATGGACTCCGCCTTTAAGTGCAGACCCTTATAAAACCCTAAAAGACAACATTGAATGTGACTTAATGCATCTACACAGTAATGTTAAAACACAATATTCAGCAAACATTTTATTAATAAAAACATTCTGTGTACAGGCAAGCAGAAGATCCCAGAATAAGAACACAAACTGATAAAGGGCATGTTAGTTTCCTTCAATGAAAATGATCACATTCTGGCCTTTTCTGCTTTACCATACATGCTTTTTAATAATATAGTGTTTAGTGTATTTATATCACTGTCTTAATGCAGTAAACAATGTAAAGAATAAGACTAAACTGAGTATTTAATTCTCAAAATTTTTCGACTTTATTCTTGTTAAATAATGACTTTATTCGCGCGTTTTAATGACTTTAATCTCAAGATGGTTTTATTTTTTTTTATTTTACCTTGACCCTAATCCTCCTTGGTATAAAACTCTGTTTAATTCATGTTTTAAAACAATAAAATATTACCCTAATAAATCATTTTAAATTACCTTTTTTATAGCGTTTTTAAAAAGCATTTGCCAGTAGCTTTTCTAAATCTTTTTGCCAAATCCTTTTTTTCAGTTGTTTATCGAGTTAAAAAATGCCATTTAAATGTTCACACATTGGGGCAACCAATCAACTTTCTTCATTTTATTTTAAAGGGGCACTCCTGGTCCTCCATACTCCAGCAGTGTAAAGACACGCTCAGTGCTCCCTGTTATTGTTGTTTTTGGAAAATAATTACAGCATTTTGCTAAGAGCTACATTACAGGTACTTTAAACGTTGATTAAAACGTTATTTGGTGTAATATGATGTGTTCGTGTGGTTTGTGGTTTATAAAACACATTATTTTCACATACCGTCCATTATTGTTGCTCCTCTATGCCATGCCTCCCTGAAACGCATTGATTTTGTACAAAGCTCATCGTTCTGAAAAGCGCAGTGTCCTCCAATTGGCCAACTAATCGGTACGTTGTGATTGGTCTGAATACCTCTGATGTTAGCCGGAAATGTGATGCCCCTTACCATGTTTGAAAGATTCGCTTATAATGCATTACTGACAGAAGTTAACATTGTCTTTACTAACTTATCAATACGAGCCAAATCTGATACAGAAAATGCAGATGACCAAGCTGATTAACTTACATAGATTGGTAAGATAAGGATACTAAAACATTAAAACCATGTCTGCATTTGTGATCGTAGAAACGAAAAACAACAAGCGCTACTCTGCACTGCTCAAAACTTGTGTTTGAATCATAGTTTAGTCAGTAGTAAAGTCTTTAAATATGAAAACATCAACGCCTTACAGGCTGTGAGTCAGAAGTGGGCAGAGTTATGATAATGAGCGTCATGTTTACGTCAACTGACCCAGGAAGTAAACTGTTGCCTATAATCCGTGAATTTGTGTAGTCCAAGAAAAGAGATTTAAGTTGGAGACTCGCGTCATCGTTTACTTTGGGATTTGTACCCTTTGCATATCGTTAACATGAACTAATACACACTTACACACCAAAGGAAATTTAAAATCGTGAAATGGATAATTGGTGCTCTTTAATGTATTAAAAATTATGTATTAGTTGTGAAATTGCAAAAAACTATTTCAATTTACAGACAGAGGAAACCTTTTTAAAAGTTATGTAAATTGAAAAAAAAAACCTGTTAGATCTGAATAAAATTGAAGAGATGTTAAGGAAATGTATGAAAATTGAGTGATTTAAAGGCAAATGTGATAACTGATACTAACTCAAGTTGATGATGTGCTTTGTATCTGTGATCAGGTTACAGAAGAAATCCACTGACAGGACAAAGATTTCACCGTCTGTAATGGAGAAATGGACTCTTGTGCCAAAGATTTGTCGCGTTTCAAAGAAAGCGAGCCCACGGTGAACACAACCCATGAAAAGCAGCTGTGTGCCTTTATGTCTCTGGAAGTCATTCCTTTCCCAGACAGCACATGACTCCGGGCCAGATCTGCTGACTTCGGCATGGATCTGGCCCATAGTCGTCTGCTGTTGGTTTAATTTGTTTTTTTACATGTTTCGCCAACTCTTATTTATTTGTGTAGTTTTATTTTATAAGATGTTGCCAAACTTTCTAGCGTGAAGTTTTCATTCTGTACAAACTTAAATAAATGATGCTAATAATCCTCTGTCATTGAGCATTCAAGAGAAAACCAAGGAAACAAACACCCTTTTAAAACATATGTATATTTTTTCAGCTGTATGATACATATTTTTAAATAATCCAAGTACAATCTAATGTTTCACTGACTGAACAATTTACAAACAGTTTGTGAAAACTGTCAATGTTCTGAGTCCAGAACTTTCAAGAGTCATGAGGTGAATGAACGATCATCAGCTGATCCCATCGTCCCTGAACCCAAGCGAGAAAGCCACAAAATAAATCAAATGAGTTTATATAAAACCTCTAATGCTCTACTGCAGGAACAGTTTTGGCCTTACGACAATAAGCTTTAAAGATGAACACACAGCTGTTCCCAGATCAGCACACAAGCTTGTGTATTATCTTACAGTCTTAAAAATAGACAATGGAAAATAAACAATACTGTGCAATCAATAAAGACTTCAGGCTGGACATTAAACTCTTGATAGAGAAACGTTGAGGTCTTGTGTGTGTCATCTGCTTCAACCGAACCTTTACAACAACAACAAAAATCATCATAAATATATTTCACCCAATAACACCCAGTGAAAATAATCATTGTTCTTTCATTTCAGTGACTCGCGTGATGTATTTCCTCTTCTACCTGGATTTTGGTTCAGCCGATGCATCCATACAGTGACTCTTATTAAATATTATCTATGTATTCAATAGTATGTACAGCAGGTGGCGCTCTCACGAGCTGACAGTAAAGCAACACACACGCACACACAACACTGAAATGAACATGTAGTGCAAGAAACACACAGATGCAAAAGTCACGCTCTTCACGAGAGATGGCCACCTGAGCACAGGAGGATGAAGGGCCGCAGGGCATTATGGGATGTCTGAGACTGAAATATAAAGCATGAGCTCCAACTAGTGTCTGTCGCAGCGGAGCGAAACATTAAGTGCAGTAAAAACAGAGTCAAATCAAAGTATTAAGACAGCAGATGTTCCTCAGGCTCCAGTGATGTGTGTTTGTGTGTTTCTGCGTTCAGGCCAGACCGACACCCAACGTCCGCCCGCCCATTCCAGTGACGCCCGTGACCCCCGTCTGTAGTCCAACAAGAGCGCAGAGGTGGCCGTGCAGGGCCGTCCATAGGTGTCATGTGACGTTGACCTCCAGCACGTGATCGTCAGTGCCGGGGAGCACTAACACCTGGCGGCCCTGCGTGCAGACGAACACCTGACCGGGGCCGAACGCCTCGCGCTTTGGCATCGGGAGACCCCTCGGCTGCTGCTCGCCGCTTCCCAGTGAGTGAATGCTACCCCGGCTCCGCAGACTCGCCGTGTCACTCTGATCCTCCAGCGCTTTATCCAGCAAAGAAAGGCTGTCGTTTTCCAGACAGGAGTCGGTGAAGAAGAGATACTTGTCACTTTTTAGCACAACTACAATATCATACGATACTACATGCACTACATGTGAGCTCACCGGTGTCTGCCGGGATGACGGGGCTGGTGTGGTGCGGCAGATATTTAAACACTCTGATTTTAGGGTAGGGCAGGTGTCCCGCGAACAGTGGCATTATCTCCATTTGAACCTTGTGCGTTGCCATGGCAGCAACCGGCATGGACACAACCCCTGAACTCTTGCCGCACACCGCCCAGTTACTGTTGTTATCAATTACTGCGCACACAAACAGACGATAAACACAAAGTACAGCTAATGTTCAGTAGTAATACGGTAACAGACTCTGTCATACCTTCATACATAAGTCTGGAGGTGCGCAAACCCTCCGCCTCACTGATCTCCTCGTCTGTTCTGTCCGTGTCGTCGGGCTCAGACAGACGTGTGAGTGACACCTCCAACCTGCAGAGGGTGCCGGTGCGGCAGTGCTGCTCTCCCGCGGACGGATGGATCTCTGCTCGTACACTGTACACAGTCTGATGCACAAAGAGACATTATCAGACACGGCAGTGTATTAGTTCATTTATTTGTCCGTGTCTGCGTGCGCTTACTGAAACTCTCTCCAGCATGAAGTCGTATCTGTAGGGTCTGATTGCTGCGTCCGATGCGTCTGCAGGCGCGAAACCGGCAGAAAACTGGCAGTTCAGTGCGGCCGGAGGAGCGCCGTCCCACTTTACTTCCCAAACACTGAACACACACTGCTTACTCAACACCAGCTGCACACAAACATGACATCACAACAGGGTTCCCACACCTTAGTTAACTTCAAATTCAAGGACCTTTCAAGGACTTTCCAGGTCCAGTACCCTCAAATTCAAGGACTAAATGTGGGGACACATTTAAAGTGAGAGCAAGGTTACATCGTGTAACATTTTAAGATACATTGTTACAGTTCCCTTTTGAGGGAACTCGCGCTGCGTCACTGTGGTGACACTTTGGGGACGCCTCCAGGGGTAAGTGCGTCTGAATGTGTATATCAAATTCAACCAATGGTGAGGCTTAATGACAAAGACAGTGAGAAGAGAGAGCCAGAAAGTATTTTTCTATCTGAAATATCGCCAAAGACGGCGTTACAGGGACGCAGGAAGTATTACAAGTGAGACGCAGCGTCTCGTTACCTTCTCAGAAAACAACCCGAGACGTTTTCATGTGTCAAACACAACTATGCAAAAAAGCATTTTGGTATGAATCAACAGAAGATAAAAGTATTTAAAGCGAACAGTTAAGCACGTGTTTTCCTTAAAAAGTCTAGAATTTTTTTATGATATTATCCTACACTACACAGGGAATGATATGGATTTTTTTTCCCAGAAAACTTCTTGCATAAAATAGATTCAAGCACTTTCAATGACCTGTATCTATGTATGTATATTATCAAAAACTTCTCACAAACTTTAAAGGATGTCAAGGACCCATGGGAACCGTAAACATACAACTGATAACGTATCCATAAAACTCTTATCATTTGATCAGACAGACTCACGTTCTGTGTCTGAGGAACGAGAAGCTGCAGTTTCACCGAAGGTGTGTGATGAATCTCAGTTAGCGTCTGATCTCTCAGGCGAAAGTTAGTGTCCGATACATTCTGAAGACAAACCTGGATGAACTTCCTGTAAGGGTGACATCACACAGGAAGTAGATCAGAGCCATCAAAACACGTCAATTTAATTTGTTGCACACGTGAAACCAGAGGCATTACCTCCGTCCTGAAGACAGCAGAGAGTGTTTCACTTTAAAGGGCACGTGGAACGTGAGAGAGAGCAGAGTGGAGTAAATGGACCACGGACAATCGACAGACACCTACAACGAACAAAAACATCTGCTTCAAATAAATGATATCTACAGAAATACACAATATCTTATTAATATAAACCAAACCTTCTGGTCTATGGTGGTCATGGCGAAGTTAAAGCGCGTTCTGCTTCGCGAGTGATGATTGATCTGTCCGTTAGTGAGCTGTCCGCTCTCCATCCGCGCAGGGCATGATGGGATATGACAGAGCACTTCCACCAGAAACTCCAGCGTGTGATAGGGCGGAGTCAGAGGGAGAGAGATGCTCGTCACTTTCTCAGACGACTGAATGGACAGCACGCTCTCACCCAGCAGCTCTGAGATGAACCGATGATGACGATAAAGAGACACAATCACAACACATCTGTAAGTCAACTGCAAGATTCATTCAGTTCTGCATACCGACTGTGACATCAGGATGAAGATGTTTTACCTCCAGAGCTGCTGAGGATTCGAGCGCTGCATGTAGTGGAGTTCAGCACAGGCATGCAGTCTGTATTACTCAGTTGAAGAGCGTCTCCCTTCTTTACCGTGTAGTGACCCGTCAGGATTGTAAATTTCACTTGCTGTGGTAAGCCGGCCAATAGGTTTTCTGGGAAACCAAGAAAGTTTCATAGAGTCATAGGCTGTCCCATCTGATGAGTATTATACTTTCTTGTTAACCAAAGGTGTTCAGAATGGGCTGACTGACCTGTGAGAGGTTGAATGGTGAGCTGTGGCTCTTGCGAGTAAACTTCATATTGCACCAAAGGATAAATGTGAGGCAGAACAAACTGGACACGGCCGACCGTAGCGCACAGCTGTCGTAGAGTATACGTCCCGGGCTTTTCACTCTGAAAAACAAAGCGACAAATAAGTCAATCATTCAAACACAAATGCTAATATCAGATCGAAATCAATATCTAGGTTCTTCTTCTCACTAGGTGCGGTGAAGATGATGCTGTTGTCGCCGGGTGACAGAGTGACATCATTAGCCTTCAGCATCCGAGCTCCGTCTTCCATAGCGATGGCGGACGGTGCCACATTGGGCGTTTCCAGGGACGTGGTGCTGTCGTTCCGCCGCATTAGCAGGTGCATGTTCCTACAGACCACGCCGGCAAGGTTGAGCGCGTTATCAGTTGGACTGTGTTCGTGGATCTCGCAGAGCTCCAGCGCTGGAGACGTCGACATCGGACTCGTGACAGGGAAAGTGACTGTACCGTCTGTGTTCTGTCCCGAGCGTTTCTGACCCGGCTGCTCCACGGCAAAGTGAACGCTGGCGGCAAGCTGCTCCAGCCGCACAGGGACGGGCATCAGGCCGCATAGACGCAGCTCCAGCTGCAGAGTGGCGCCGACGTGCACCAGCGCCGAGGCGGGCTGGAAACGCAGCTCTCGATGCTGAGCGAGAGAGCTCAGACTGAGAGCGACACGCTGATCTGTAAACATACGAGACCAGCAGAACCGGTTTGAGTCGCATACTTGTCACATTTGTAATAAATACTTTCAACAGTAGATCTTGGCATCAGTACAAGCAATTGATTCTCTGAGCTGCTCACCTTTGCCCTCTGGACTCTGGTTGGCAAAGTTCAGGATCTCCTGACAGAAGTGTTTCCTTTCGTCTTCGCTCAGGTTGGCATCACTGGCGAGAAGAGCACTCGTCTGTAGGTATCTACAGACACTGTTAAAGAGACCAACTCGCAGGACAGGGTTCTCACAGCTTAAATTAAAATTCAGGACCTTTCAAGGACTTTCCAGGTCCAATCCCCTCAAATTCAAGGACTAAATGTGGGGATACATTTCAAGTGATAGCAAGGTTACATCGTGTTACCTTTTAAGATACATTGTTACAGTTCCCTACACTTCCCAGGGATGCAGGAAGTATAGCAAGGGAGACGCAGCGTCTCGTTCCCTTCTCAGGAAACAAGAGTTACATACGTAACCCGAGACGTTTTTATGTGTCAAACACAACTATGCAAAAAAGCATTTTGTACTATGAATCAACATTCACATACAGAAGATTTAACATTTAAAGCAAACAGTTTAGCACGTGTGCTTAAAAAGTCTAGAATTTTTATGCTATTATCCTACACTACACAGGGAATGATATGGATTTATTTTCCAGAACACTTCTTGCATAAAATCGATTCAAGCACTTTCAATGACCTGTATCTATGTGGGTGATTCTCACGAAACCATTGAAACACCACGGCACTAATGATTTTAGCTTTAAAATGTGTAATATAGTAACATTAAAAAGCATCAGAATTAACACAATACTGTGTTCTACCTTGCACAATGTGTGATTTCAACATAAGAATTTATAATTGTAAATTTTATCTCATTTTCTGCTGAAATTCTCATTACCGCAATGTGTCCGGCTGTGTTTGAACATGCGTTATGTTGTAATTTATTCAAATTAACACAAAAATATTAAGAAAAAAAAAGGATGTTTTGCTAGACTACTTTAGATGACAGAAAAAATATTTACTGAATATTCATGTATAATAATAATGAAGAAAAATTAGGAAAATGATGTGTCCATGCCTGATGTTCTCATCCTCCGCAACACTTTTTGAGAACAGTTTATGCACACATACAGAATTTTAATAAAGTTTGATTTTGAGTGACCAAGCACATGGACCAGTTACTTCAAGATGGCTACCAGGTAAGATCATTTTTTTACAGTTAATTTGAAATATTGTCTTGTCAGAATGCTTACACGACATTTTGATTATCATTACCGCAACAGATGATTATTAAATGTTAATTTAATTAATAGAAGCATAATACATTGATATTAAATCAATGTGCAGAATCTCCAAATGATGTTCTTTCAGGTTTGTCATGTCATCTTGAAAATATGTCAGTGTTGATGTTTTCTGACTGTTGCGGTAATGAGATTTTTTAGCACTAATTTTTTAAATTATGTTACAAAATGTTAAATGATAAGTAAAAGTTTTTAAATTAATGTTCCCATTTACTCCAGACTTTGTTTTTCAATGTCTGGTGGGAAAAAAAGTAAATTTAAGCAATTTTTACATTTTCATGCTTGACATTTTTAAAACCAAGTTTTCGTGAGAATCACCCATGTATGTATATTTTCAAAATCTTCCCAGAGCCTTGAATTTCCCCCCCCAGATTCACAAACTTTCAAGGACCCAGAGGAACCAGTATATGTACTATTTATATAGTTGTGATGTTATGGTGAAGGATACTCCTCCATCTTCTGCAGCTGTTTCTGACACTCGGCGATCTGTTTACGTGTATGCGTGATGGGTAAACTCCAGTTCTCTGACACGTATGACTTCAGAGATTCCTGAAGAAACATCTCAGCGCTCTGAGGGTCACCTTTCCTCCTGGGATCACAGAGAAACAGACAAATGATGAATGTACACACCTACAAAAACCATCAGGCCATCACCAAACCAATCTGTACGCACATGTAAAACTCAGCCAGACTCTTTCCAACAAGACGAGCTGAGCGCAGGCGTCCGATAGCCCTGTACATCTCCATAGCGGCATGAGACAGCTCCTGATCCGAGAGACAGACAGACAGAGAGTGAGACAAAACACCAAATAAATCCAGAAGGAGTATAAAAGGGTAGGGCTGTCACAATGATTAAATAATCGTCTCATCGCAATTGTTTGACCTTATCGCGATGATTTCAGATCACCGCAATGATTGCACATCTCTCTAAAAAAACACAAGGGGGAGCTGCAGTGCATGTATAAACGAGACAGTATCAGATTACTTTTAAATATGTGTTATGTGTATTAATATTTACTGCCAGGTAAACCTTGCAAAGATTTTATTAAAATGTGTGAAAATATTTCATAAACAAAGAAAAAAATGTATGAGAATTAAATGTCAAAGCAATAAAACAGACAATTAATAGTCACAATTTATTAGACAATTAACCGTCAGCCAAATTTCATAACTGTGAATCAGAGGCGTCTTACCAGGTAGTGTTTTTCAAACGCCTCCACAGACGACAACGCCTCCTTCAGTTTCTTGTACGGACTCTGGGGGCTGTTGGCTGGATGGATTTATTGCAAACACACAAACAAGTTAAATCATTTCACGTGATACTCCATCATTTAGCAGAAGTGAGCGTGTCATACCCGTTTCTGGTCTTTCTGTTCCCAGACCGGCCAGCAGGTCGACAGTCCTGTTTAGATCCTCCGAGTTTGGGCCATTCTCCGACACCAGACCACACAGATCCCCCAAAGATTTCAGCTGCAAACGCATTCACAACATAAATCGTCTATCCTCCAAATACGATCTTATAAACGCAAGTCTGCGTGTCTGTACCTTCTCGGTGGCGTAGGTCCACAGGCCCACAGTGTAAGAGAAGTTTGCCTCCAGCTGGCTACGATCGCAACAGCCCTCAATCCTGTGAAGAACCTCCAGACAGCTGAGAAACACCCAGCAGTCCAGCGCGCCACAAACTACGGAGACCTGCGACGTCAGCGACAACACGGTCAGCATCAATCTAACCAAACAAACTGACACCATCATACAGATCCAAACCGGCTCGCACCTCCAGCAGTCGGAGTTCCTGTACACAGTTGTGGAGGAGCTCCAGCGCTCTGACCGTCACCTCCCACGGTCTCTGCAGAAAGATGAGCAGCGTGCACTGACGCGAGAACAGATAACTGCGCAGATCCAACAGACTGGCATCTCCTTTCTGGATCAGATCACGCTTCTCCATGTCAATGGGTCTCCGTAACAGCAGTCCGTTCCAGCTCCGGACCGGTTGACAGAACGAGCCCAGCCAGTTAGCACCATCTGACACAGACAGGACAGCTTCGGGTGAAGTGACCCAATGCATCTGGGCTGACTGGATTAACAACATTTAATGAAAATAAATCAGCACAAAAGATGAGGTTATACCTCCAGCACCGAAGTTGAGCACATACTGTGTGAAGAGAGCATCTAATTCATCATACTGGACCAGAGCATCTTCAAACTGCTGCAACATCTCAAAGACGAACGCCAACTCCTCCTGAGACACAAAGAGAGACAGTGAGCGAGCGAGCGAGCGAGACGGCTTCACCTGAACAACCTTTGAACTGTTGTGATCGACAGCCTGCTCAGCCAATGACGCACCTGCACCATAAAGTAATCGCAGAAGCTCCAGCCAGGTTCAGTGCGTTTCTCCCTCATTGTCCTCATCTCATCCTCGAACCGACCCAGATTTCTTGTGAAGGACATGAGGAGCAGCGTGCGGACTTTAGTGAGGAACGAACTCCACGACTCCTGAGAACGAGATGACTCCTTCAGAGGATCCGACAGAGCCACACACCTGACAGACAGACAGATACAGAAACAACGGTGACTGAGGTAAGAGAAACATTAATATCTAATAGTGCTCGACCAATATGGGATTTTTTATGACCGATACCGATACCGCACAAATTATGTTTACATTACATCGAATCAGAGACAAATGGGTAATTCTCACAAAATCCAGACTTAAAAGGTGTCCAGCATCCTATTTGTTTTAAAAGCCATTGAAGCCAATTACCTAGCTTAGCACAAAGACTGGAAGTAAATGGCTCCAGCTAGCATACTGCTCCCAATAAGTGGCTGTGTCTCATATGACCTTGTTATTTGTACATGCTGTGACTACACAAATCACAACATATGAATAGGAACATGTTGGCGTTATTTGTTCCCTTATTGGGAGAGTATGCTAGCTGGAGCCATTTACTTCCAGTCTTTGTGCTAAGCTAGGCTAGCGGTGGGTGCGTCAGACAGAGTTACGGCACGCACGGAGATGATAAAGGTATGTATGGACTTATCTAACTCTGGGGGATACGGTAAATAAGCTAAAGTCCCAAAAGTTGGCGTGTTCCTTTAAAAAGTGAATCATGATTGGCCATTTTACTTTTAATTTTACATTTGGAACAACACATTTAAGGAACAGAAAGTATCAGTTTTTTACTAAATCTGCAGATTAGGGAACTCGTCTCTTATTTCAGTTGACTGTATGCATTAAATATTTTAGCTCTGCTGTCTGTTAAAGAAACTATAAACAGTATGTGATCCAAATCTGTCTGTTGATTTCTATAGTCTCCATACATAGAGATAGACTTGTGTTGGGTTTATAAGATCATCAACAGCACTAAATGTGGAGCGGACCAACAGCTGCTCATCGCATCACAGCGCGCTGGGATTAGGAGGCTATTTCAGCGCTGCCGGGGTCAGGTTCTGCACGCAGCTCACCTGTCGCTCTGCTTGTTACAGAAGTCATTGCGGATCTTGTCCATGATGGAGGTGCGCGGCAGGATGTTGGTTTTGTTTTTCTTCTTGTTGTCCGTCTCTACCACCACAATCAGCCAATCCTGTGAGCCGTGGAGACGCAGGACGTTCTGCCAACGCTGCATGTCTTCTTTGACAGATGTTTTATACATCTCGGTGTCCTAACACATACATATAAACAGTGATTTTATATTAGCCCACACAAACAAAGAGTATCTAAAATACAATGTGTGGAATATTGTATCCCATAATGCAATGTGCTTGTTGTGTTGACTCACGCAGCAGTCGGTCCAGTATATGTGCAGAAAGGGGAAGGTGAGCAAAGCTTTATTTCCATCTTTAGGAAGCAGATCTTCTTTAAACTGGACAAAATTGGCCTCCAGGTAGATCATCTTTGGTGCTCGACCGTAAGACCTGACACAGGACACACATGCGGGTTTAATCCCAAGCACAGTAATGTAATATTCTGACTTAGATTCTCCATTTAACATCTGATCACACATCAGTGTCTTGATCTGTATTGACTGAACACAAGCAGACGACATCTGACCTCTCCAACTGCTGAAGGTTTTATGATTCACCAAACATACAAACAAACAAAAATGGATCCTGACTTTTAAAGACCTTTTATGATGGGCGTCCAGAACCTCACTGCATCCAATCAGATCACTGCAGAACAAACTTGAATTCAAACACATGAATACCCCAAAGCTTTCTAACACATTTATAATGATGCGTTTAAGCATCTGAATATTTGCATTTTTAAACGGGGATGAAATACTGTTTTTGATAAAGGTGATTGCGACATCTCACACAAAGCATTGACTTGCATGTAAACATGTATTCAATTAGAAAATATTGAAATATTTATTGCATATCGCAATTCAACCCCAAATCGCCCAGCCCTAAACACAATGCAGGATTATTTACGCTCACACAAAGTGATTATGAAACATAAAAAAATCTGAAATCTAGTTAAAGGAAAAAGCTTTCTATATATAAAAAAATTTCAGGTGATTTTTTTTTTTTTTGAGAAAAAAGTCTTAGACCTAACAAAAGAGTCATAACACGACAAACAAATGAATCATGGGAAATCATTGCAGCATTAAAGAGGATCACTGGATTTTTGATCTGCTCATATCGTATCTGCAGCTTAAACCCCCTGAAGGAAGATGCGATCTCCAGAAAGAAAAGAAACTACACTCTTTTGTGTCTCTAAAAGGAAAACAAATCACTTGTGCTGCACTTGATCCATCTGAACACCCGATATCCTCCATTCACACCATCAAATGTGCATTATACACAAAAGCTTCTCAAAATGACAAGCCATCTTATATATACTCTAAGTATATAAATGAACTAGATATCAACCAAAACATCTCTACATCACCAGGTTACACCCAAGTTTTCAGCCTGTGAGGCCTACATGTAAATGCCATCAACTGAACTAATAAACTGTAATGACAATACAAGTGGAACATCCAGTGCTTGACAAAACTCAATGGATTATAAAAACGACACGGATGACTACAGACACAGATGTAAGTTACCTTCTCCATTCCATAGGCTCTCTGGGCAGCTGTTGGGTCAATGAGCTGAAAAGAGCCGTGAACAGATTCTGATCACCCGCACCTGCGCAACACACAACGCCACACATTACCGCACATACTTTATGGAATTTTAAAGGTGCAGTGTGTACATTTTAGGAGGATCTATTGACAGAATGTAATATAATATGCATAACTAGATTTTTAGTGGTGCATAAAGTAAATACCTTACACAATGAACCTTTATGTTTTTATTGCCGTAGAATGAGCCGTTTCTATCTACTTACATGTAAGAGGGACCCCCTTACATGGAAGTCGCCATTTTGCACCACCATGTTACTACAGTCACCAATCACACCAAACGTGTTTTATAAAAAGGGTAGTTCTGGTTCTTCGTTCTGATTGGTTGAAACGCGTTCTAAGCCATGATAAAATACCCCACTGTTCAGTCCGCATTACAGTATCACTGCGCCAATGTTGCTACGTATTGATTTATGAAAATAAACATCACAGTCTTTAATCATTTTATTTTTCTACATTTGCACAATTATGGCGATATATCCAGATAAATGTCACTAAATATTGTTGAGTCAACTCGTCAATAAAGAGAAAACGTTCTTTGAGAAGTTTCCACCTCAAATTAATATTTCAGCTATTATCCACCACTAGATGGCGATCTTACCCAACTTAAACACTGATGCATTCACTCAACACTAAAAACACCGTGTAAGTTTTGATCGTGGCTCTGAATCTGATCTCTTACAAAAGTTCTTCACAAAAATGGAATTATCTCCACTTTAGCAGAAAATTTTAGAGGTGAGACGAGAACAAATGAAGGTAGGATGGAACGTTTTTGTTCTTTCATTTTATGTTTATTCAAAGAAGATCATTTTTCTGGAAGCCATTAAACTAAAACTGGGTGGCAACTTTAAAATAAATTAAAATAAAAACGCTGACCGGGAAAAGTTAAGCATGCTTCTAAGCATATTTGATCATTACCTCAACAGTTGCACAATATAAATGTTAATGTATAATGAATGTTGATTTATAAAAATAAACACCACAGTCTTTAATCATATTTTGATTATGTCTTTGCTGCGTATGTGTTGCTTGAGAACTGCGCTCTGTTTCAGCCACACTTGATTCTGAGGAACTGCTTTGTTTGGCGAAAGAGTAATATTTGTACTAATATATTTACAACTTATTTGTGTTTTATTATATGAAGTCCTGCTATGCATATGAAGTAACCGTTTTATAAAAGCAATAAGCCCCGCGAAGCAGTGGGGTTACAGTGCATTTAATAACAGCTTCGCGTCGTGCCTAACAACACCCTTTAGCTGTTATAAAATGCACTGGTAACCCACTGCTTCTTGGGGCTTATTGCTTTATTAAACGCTTGGAAACGCAAGGCTTTGGTTACTTCAAAAAAAGAGCAGTGTGGTGCGGCTTTTTGAATTGCTAGGCAACCACCAAACACCTTTAGTGTGATCGGCCCCTTAAATGGACAAATTGCTCTACAGAACGCGTTGTCTCAGACGATAACATGCTTGTCCCATAGCATCTACCGTAGCTTCTCTATGCATTTTGAAAGGGAGGGGTAACCTGTGGACTGAGCTGTTGGTTTGCTGTTCTTAATCTCACCACTAGATGCCGCTAAAATCTACACACTGCACCTTTAACTTGCTTATTTCGGGTGATACCACAGACAAATTGGCATAATGATTCACAAAACAGACTCAAAAATTCACAAAAAACTAATTACACTTTATACATTGCAGCTTGATGGTAACACCATGGCACCTTTAGGTTTGTTTAAGGAAAATAAGTTATTACTAGTATCAAATTATAATGGGATGATTGCTGATTTTAAGAAAGAGACACGCATTCTGGAGAGAGATAGAGCGAGAGAGAGAGAGGTTCTTTCATGTACTTATTGTATTGACTTATGACAGTGTGTGTCTTCATGACAAGAACGTCAAACAAACACTTTCAATTTGCTATGAACCGACTCTCTCAGATTGGACATCACTCGGTCTCGTGTACAGTGTGTTTGTCATGTCTGACCAATTAAACGTCGTACAGTTCAGCGTCACTACAACAACCTGTGTTTATTATAGAAATGTACCTTTTAATATTGTATTCAATTGTATGACCAGCCTGAAAAATATCAGTTTCAATTGGCTGTCATGTTTACACGACAGTTGGGATATGAGGAATATCTGAGATCGATTTTTATAAAGTGACACACACATACATACACTGCTAAATAAAGGTGTGTGTCCCTGCACAACTGCTGAGTGTGTAAACTGACACACACACATACACACACTTTAAATGTAAGTGTACAGCTAGCGAGCTAACGTCACGTCACTCACATGTCACTATGGGTTTGTTCTCCATCGTGTAGATGATAGGCTTCTCCTCATGGGTCTCCATGGGTTCCGATCACCAACATCAGTCCACCATCAACACTCTAATCGATCACACTGATCGTGTCTGTGAACACAGCTAATGTATCGATGAGGCCCCGCTCTCCATTTCCTGTCTGCTGATTCGACCTGACGACTTCCGTTGCGTCACACACACAGCGGAAGTCACACTTTAGTATCTGTGCATAAAAAAAATAGTATCTGTGTGCATTTAAAAAAAAAAAGTATCTGTGCTTTTATTGGTCGTGTTTTAGTGACTGTTCCGTGTGCATTTAAATTATGCTAAAGTATTCATTCTTACAACATATGTTTGTTGTTTTTATTTAAGTTTAATTGGTTATTATCGTAAATCCATTTATGCTTTTGTAAACGTCTCTTTACATTAGGAGGACTTTTATTCTACAAGCCTTTCAAGTTCCTGTCAAGGTAGAGACCTTTATTTTGAAATCTACACCACCACCAGCCATATTTTCGTGAGCGCGCGGCGCTTCACATTGCAGCACAAGCGCCATTATAGATCCCGACATGCGCGCGTGAGACAGCAGGCCGCAAGACGATTTATGAAATATATCAAAACGAAACCGAATAAAATCGCGTTTGAACACACAGATCGCTCGCGCAGGTTTAAATGTCTTTAAGTTGATCTTCAACACCATCATATCTGAGCCACAATGACGACAAGCACCAATGTGATCCAGGTGACGAACGTGTCGCCGAGCAGCACAGCGGAACAGATGAGAACACTGTTCGGATTCATCGGAAGCATCGACGAACTCAGACTTTTTCCACCTGAGTGAGTATAAGTTGCACAAAACATTAATTTTTACTTGAAAACATTGAGGCAATTTCTGCCGCGGTGACGAAATATTCAGAGATGTTCACAGACAGGGAAACAATACACGCGCGCTCCCGTGTGTTTATGAGGGGTTGGTTTGGCCTGTTTAACAGGTCACCAGTATCTAGGGTAGATCATTTATGTTCATATATTTATGTTCATGTATCATAATGTTTTTGTGTAAATACACGTTAGTTTGGCAGTTAATGTAAGCTTCGTTTAATTGTGTAAAGGCGGGTGACGTCACGAGTCTGAACCATTAGTAAATGCGGATTTACCCACAACTTGTTCTCTTAAACTTTTGTTAAATAAATTACTGTTTTGTTCGCGTTTTAATTTAACCTTAGCACTTCAGAAGCACGTGCATAAATGTATTTTAGCTAGTTTGTTTCTGCGTCATGAAATCTTTTTTACTTTTTGTATAAAATTTTATTGTATATATTTACGATTCAACAGGTTAGGTTGCATTTTATACAATTTAAATTTTTGTGCAAGTATTTAATAATTATAGCTAGAGAAACACTTTGCATTAAGTGACAGCACATTTTCTTTATGCATTTTTGTAAGTAAACTTTAGGGTTGTTATATATGCCGATTCTTTTAAATTGGGAAAAATCGTCCGATAAAAATAGTCAGCCGATAAATCTGTGTGTCTATAAATTCACTAATGTTTTTAATAGTGCTGCAGAGCGATTGATTGCGATTGGTCGGTTGCAGGATAAAAGTTTTTGTACATCACATAGTTTGTGTGTGTGCTGTGTATAATAATTATTTATGTATAAATACACATGCATGCATGTATAATTAAGAAAAAATATATTTATATTAAAATAAATTGTAAATCTTTACACGCATAAATATTTCTTAAATATATACTTGCATCTATATATATATATTTATATATTTATATTTAAATTTTATTATACGCAGTACACACACAAATATGATGTAATGTATGACACAAAAACTTTTATTCTGCAAACGATTGGTCGCGATTAATCGCTTTGCACCCCTAGGAGTTTAAATACTTGTATAAATGTGAAAACTTATGCTTCCTTAATACGCAAGTTTTTTTTATAATTCTTAGCTGAACTGGAATATCGAGTTATATCTGAGGATACAGAGTAATAAGAAAAGTTACGAGAACTTTTGTGTATCATGAATGGTATTTGTGTGAAGCACAATTTTGGGGTTCTCAAAAATGGCAATTTTCCTAAAAAAAACAACCACCACCAGACTCATCTCTACTTTTCTATTTGAAGATTTCATTGTAGACAATATTCATAGGATTTTTCTGTAGTAACTTCTGTTCTGTGCTTTTGTTGTTTTTCACCCATCGAAAAACATCTGGCTTCACATCATATCAGCGAGTGAAGGTAGGATGATCTGGTCCAATCTGCTCTGATCCACGAGTGTCAGAGACAAACACTGAGCTGAACCGTGGATCTATCATATTTCGTAGATGAAAATCAGCCGATTTGATAAAGCACAGCGTATGTCTGCAGGAGGTGTGTGATCATTGTGTGTACATCTTGCAAAAGCATCTATATTTTCTTTCAGTGATTCTCCCTTGCCTGTGACTTCACGTGTGTGTTTTGTAAAGTTCCACGAGCCAGAATCGGTCGGAGTTTCCCAGCATCTGACCAACACGGTCTTTGTGGACAGGGCTCTGATCGTCGTGCCTTTCGCAGAAGGTTTGTGCCGCTTTTGCTTATTTTTACCTTCAGTCTATTAAAAAATGTCGATTGATGGATTTCCTCAGTGTTTTAGGAGTTGGCATTAGCGCATCAGCCGCCTCATAGGTCTACATCCTACCTTCAGATGTATATGTGAAAACTAAACACATGCTGTATCAGTGAGTGAAAGCTGTGATGGGATTTAAAGCCTTTAATGGCAGGAGCTCACGTTTAACTCATTGCCTTTCCAGTTTAGTTTTATTTTTTGTTAAACTTTTCTCTCTGTCATTTGTGTGTGTGTGATTTTTATAGTGCACAAGGCAATTGCAGAGCCGGCTGATGTCTGAGGGTGACCCTCTGCTTCCCTGTAGAAAAATAAGCACGGCCAGTCCACGTGTTTTCCTGCTGTAAATCATAATCAAAGTTCTCGTGCACATTTGTTCGAGGTTTGAGGCGAAGACCGCCTGTCGCATTAACGCAAAACACACAACTATTAAGCCTCAAATTCACGTTGACGAGATTGTCACTGTTTGTATATTTCTGATCGAACAGCATGCTAATCAGACCTTAGTAAAGTGTACGGTAAGAATCAGATTTCAGGTCATTTTTGCATGAGAAGTGTACATGATGGCACATGAGTGAGTCTGACAGCTAAATTCAGGGGTCTATGTGATATCTGTGCAACTTCGCATCAATAATTTGAGTAAGAAAAGAGTCTGATGGTCTAGAATGTTCTTATGTTCCTCTCCACATAACTGAAAAAGGCCTGAGAAGATGGTTTTAATGGTCGTTTCTGTTTTTTGTTGTTGTGTTTTCCAGTTCTTTTCCCTGGTTCTGCAAGTCCTGTAAACCAGGCCCAGCAGAAACTGCAACCCAACAGTTTTGTCTTCTGCAGCTTGTCCTGTTTTCTCTCTCTCTCTCTCTCTCTCTCTCTCTCTCTCTCTCTCTCTCTCTCTCTCTCTCTCTCTCTCGTGTGTTTGTTAAAGATGACTGTGTTGTTTGGAAAAATAATAATAATATTAGGGATGCACCGATACAAAATTTCGATGCCGATATTTAATTGCTTGAAACGGTACGATAGATAGGGATAGTTTTGCACTTCTTGTTTTTTATGTATTATGTTGTTTAATCCTAGAAGTACCCGGTGTACAAACTGCAATTCAGTTACGTTATCACAATATCAAACGATTGGTCGCGATTAATTGCACGCAAGGTGGAGGTTTGTGTTTGCATAATCTATGTGTGTGTATATATCAATATACATAATAATTACACACAGGACACACGTAAATTATGCAAACACAAACTTTTATTTTGTGTGCAGTTGATCGCGATTAATCGTTTGAGAGCGCTAGTACTCACACAGTAAGTATGAGTTCTAATGCGTTATTTTACCAATTTTGATTTCCAGAAAAAGAATGTCCTGATCATCGGCTGCTTTAAAGCAATCAGATAAATTGCAGATACAGATTATAGGCCGATATATCGGTGCATCCCTATTGGATATTAATTTCAGAGGACCTCACCAAATGGATTTCATGCACTTCACATAACTTTCATTGTTCATTTAACGTTACAGTTATCTTTCTCTTCAGCATTTGACACACAGTCTAGTTGAGTTTAATGTGGGCTTTTGCTGGAAGAAAACCTTTCCTCTCGTTTTTTAATAATCATTGCTCGCGTCTCAATTCAGTGCACACGTTTCAACCCAAACTAGCCCCTGTTTTAGTTGAGCTTAGAAGGCAGATTTAGCTTTAACTAAACTATTAAAATGCCAGCAAAAGCCCTAAAGCAATTTGTTGTTTTGCATAGTTGTGGTAAGTCAAACCATCAGTGGATAAATGAACTGTCATTTAATGCTGACACCCAAATCATAAACTCTGTTTTGTCTATCTTGATGTCTCTGTGTGCTTTATAGCGAAGCAGCCGACCTTCCAAGTCGCTTGTTCATTATACAACTTATGAAACTTGAGAGCACATCCCACTGGAGAACCGGCTGTGCTTGCTTACATTTGGTTCATGACTTAAAAAATCAAGTTCAGGTGATAACATCTTGGCAGTGTGTCTAGTGTCATTTTTTTTCTTGTAGTCTTATGCACTTCATGCTCTTTGTTAAGGGAGCTCATGTGATGAAAAGCGAGTGCTAATATAGACTTGCAAACAGAAAGACGTTTCACTTTGTAGGTCTGTCTGTGTGTAGCGGTCCGACCAGTGCTTCATTGCGTAACTGTGTGCTTTCTATCCTGCAGGAGTGATTCCTGACGAATCAAAAGCTCTGTCGCTGCTCGCCCCGGCCAATGCTGTTGCAGGACTGCTGCCAGGTGGAGGGCTTCTCCCCACGCCCAACCCGGTCACATCTGTGAGTGATCAGTGATGCTTTTTGTTTTCTGATTGGCCTGTTTGGAGTGTGACAATATAATGTGTTGTGTTTTTTGTCGTTAGATTGGTGGAGTTTCTCTGGGTGGTCTTGGGGGACCTAATTTGGATCCAATGGCAGCTCTGGCTATGGCAGCACCCAATATAAACCCACAGGTCTGACACCTTTCTCGTACTATAGAGTTTGGTTTCTGCATATTAACTCAAGTGTTTCATTTTTGCTAAATGTTTGTTCCTCTTCAGTCTCTGTCAGCTGAGCAGTTAATGAAGCTCATGGCATCTATGGACCCCAAGTAAGTTCATCAATATCACTCTTTGTGTCTTTGTTCTTCTCATTCTACGTACACACCAAACACGAAGCATTGCGTTCCTCGTTCTAGATTTAAATTGGTGTTATGCAGATTTTTTGCTTGAGTCGCGAAGACGTGTTTGAGGTGAATAGCGCTTTTTTTGCGGCAATCGCACAGCCCAATTCGCTTCTATTTGCATCCCCTGAGCGAGTTGGCGTGTATTGGGCGCTCGCTCGCCGTGTAATGCGTAATTTGTTGATTTCATGTTTGGAGTGTACGCCCCATCAGAGTATGTGCTGTTATGTAAAGGTTATGGGTGTGATGTAATAATCTACTGTACTGCAGGCTTAACCCTCTCGCTGGACTAAATCTGACTTCTGGACTGAAAGCAGACGCCTCTAGTAAAGAGATCGAAGAAGCAATGAAGCGAGTGAGAGAGGCTCAGTCTCTGATCTCTGCTGCCATTGAGCCTGGAAGTGAGTTAGATTTTGAGACTTTCCACTTAGCTATTCGTGTAAATGAAGAGCATCACTAACTGTATGTTTCCTCAGGCAAGAAAGATGATAAAAGGAAGCGAACTAGATCCAGGTCGAGATCCAGGCGCAGGAGGTCCAGATCTCGCTCAAGACACAGGTGTGCTGAGACATTGAATTTCGCATGGTTTAAAAACCTGACGAGTATCAGTTCACTTAAAAAATGTGATGTAATTTAACTGCAGGCGATCTAAGAGTCATTCCAGGCGAAGATCTCGCTCTAGGAGCAGGAGGAGGTCAAAGAGCCCCAGGAGGAGGAGGTCTCATTCCAGGGAACGCAATCGGCGCTCCAGGTCCAGGTGATAGTCACAACTATATCTGATGTGTAATACGGCGTTATCAGTGATTGTCATGGAGTAGAAGTTCATGTTTTCATACAAATCTTATCTCTCTAATTTAGGGACCGTAGGAAGGACGACAAAAACAGGAAACGTTCAAAAACCCCACCGAAAAGCTACAGCAGTGCCAGACGATCTCGCAGTACCAGCCGTAAGAGTTTGTGTTCAACAGGCATTTTCGTTAAAGGCGCAATGTGTAAATATTAGTGGCATCTAGAGGTGAGGTTGCCAATTGCAACCAATGGTTAAGTCCACCGTTCACCCCTTTTTATATAGTGACGAAATGCACTCTGTAGATCAGTTTGTCCATTTGGGGACATGTTGGCACAAAATGGCGACTACCGTGTAAGGGGACCAACGGTTTATTATTGATAGAAATGGCTCATTCCAAGCTAATAAAACATAATGGTTCATTATGCTGAGGTCTTTATGCACCACTAAAAACCTAGTTGTGTATATCAGGGGTCTTCAACGTTTTTTGGGTCGGGGACCCCTTAGATGAGAGAGGCATGGAGCAGGGACCCCCTGATACTAAATGTGTAAAACTAATATTTAAGTAATCAGTAAGGTTTGAGAGGCTGCCTTTTCATATTAGGCACAACGCAAAGTGGAGTAAAGTACAACTATTGACCAATCAGAATCAAGGACTGGAACTGTTTTATAGAAACAAACCATATTGTCACACAGCCATACTATATTAAGACAGTACATTGGCACTATTATGCTGTTGTTGTACATGCATAATTTTTTTGTTAAAGTAGATTTAGTTTTTATATGAATATTATTATTATTATTATTATTATTATTATTATTATTATTATTATTATTATTATTATATGAATATAATAATAATATTATTACATTATTTTAAGGTATTTGAGATTTTCATTTTACTGTGAATTTACCTGAATCTGGGCTTTCAGTTTATAAAGATGACTGATCATGGTGAATGGCACAAAGACTCTCTATTCTGGTGGGGATAGAGGTTGTGCTTCTTATAATTCAGATGTTTGTTGCCTTTTTCGTGTATCGTCATTGTCACGAGTTTGAGTAACGCAGGTTTATTTTCTGCATAGCTTCATATCAGACTCAGGAGAACAACATGCATTGAGTCCGCGCGCATCTCTTTGGGGCAACTTTTTGAGAGGCGGATTTCAACCTGAATATGAATCTTGCACAAAGGCAAGCACCATCACTGTGCGCGTTTCATTCATTTTTAAATGCGAGCGATAGTTTTGTCAAAGTTTATAATGCAGACGCGGTGTGGTGTCATTTGCCTGTTTAGTTAGCGCTTTAAATCTGAACCGCGTGAAACAGACGTCCAAGTTCAGAAATATAACTTAAATAATACAATGTCGCACTGATTCTAAAATAACTTTCTGAAAGAAAGACACACATGCCTATAAGATTTACCTGTTTTATGATGCCTTTTCTGTCGCTACTGCTGCTTCCTGAGTGTACATTTATAATCTTCAGATATTTTATTTTGGTCCGCTTGCTAAACTGAATGCGCGCCTTCGCGGCCACGCACGCACGTGCACAACTTAAAGGGGACATGTAACTTTTTATTACATATATTTTACGTTTTTAGCAAAAAATAGCTTGTGGTCAAACATCATTTGGCGGACCCCCTGCAGTTCCGTCGCGGACCCCCTGGGGGCCGCGGACCCCCGGTTGAAGACCCATGGTGTATATTATAATGCATTTCAGTTAATAGATACTTCTAAAATGTACATATTGCACCTTTACAGTAAGAAACGTGCTATTTAAACACTTGAAAAATAATGTTTGTGGTATTGACCAATCAGATGTTTCTTTTCACAGTAAACGACACAGGAGAAGTCGTAGCATTACTCGTTCACCGAAAAAGTCCAGATCTCCCAAGAGGAAACTTTCCCGCTCGCCGTCCCCTCGCAAGTACTGAACAACATCTGCTGTCATATACAATCATGTGTCTTTCTTCCTACCTGCTGTAACACAAACCCTCTTTCTCAGACACAAGAAAGAGAAAAAGAAGGATAAAGAGCGCGAGAGGGACCGTGATAGAGACAGGAAAGATGATCGGGACAGAAATCGGGACAAACGAGAACGTTCCACCAGCAAGAAGAGCAAAGACAAAGATAAGGAGAGAGATCGGAAGTCGGACAGCGAGAAGGCCGATGTGAAGGTATGAGATTTGTTTCTCTTACTTCAGACGCATTTCAACACATTGTTTTAATTCTCAACGGATGTTTCACGGTGTAAATGTTTTTCTGTGCTGAAGGTGACCAGAGATTATGATGAGGAAGAGCAGGGTTACGACAGCGAGCGAGAGGAAGAGCGAGAGAGGAACTCTGACGGTGCCTCATCCCCGCATGTTAAAGAACCTCAGGCAGACAGCGCAGATGACGCGGGTCGCGGCGAGTCGGACGCCAACAGCGAAGACCAGCGTGATGAGGACATGGATATGAGCGACTGAAACACCCTTCCCCATTCTGTTTCAGTGTATTCTTCAATAATTTGGATAGAGAGAGAGCTGATTCTAGATCATCAGTGTGAATTTTTTTTAACCCTTCATATTCTCAGAATCTGCTGTATTTACTGGTACATGCCTGTCTTAAATATGTACTCCCATGTTTTAGAGCCGTTTTCTTTCTTTATGGCTAATGTGGAATGGTTATACTGTGTATATTTAGCATCAGCGGTCGATTTCTCCCTGAACAAAACCACCGTTTGTAGGTCAGTTTGGCGTTTCTATTTAAAGCAGTATCTCGAATTAAAAGTGCTTTGATAACATTGTCAGGCAGTTTTTTATGTCATTGCATTTGTTTTTTATATATAGCCTGTGTTGGATGGGAAACGTTTGTCTTTTTAAAGTATTGAAGCATTTGCTAAAATAAATGTGAACTGGTTTTCTTTGTCCGGGCATAACAGTTGAAAATATTAGACAGTTCAGGTTTCTCGCTGCATTGCGTTTCTGTGATAAACACACGCCCATCATTAAACTGTAGTTAAGAAATTGATTTATCTGTACTGTTTGCAATGTTAGAAATTGAAAATAAAACTCTTGGCTTCTTTTGGGCCCTTCAAAACAACACTGCCCGATCTGTTGAGAATTACAGCAATTTCAGTCCAAAGTGCAGGACTCTATGATTTTAAAACATTATTTTTTTTTTCAGTCTGGTCGCATATATGTGCTGTAATGCAATATAGCACCAGTAGAAATCAGTTAGTTAACCTGTCAATCTCAGACTTAATGACAAAGTTGTCCCTTTTATGGAAACTTAACAAACCACATCCCTATTTTCCCTTCCTCGTTTCCTTGCATCTTAACTCCAACCCCTTCCTGATGCAAGGAAAGGATGTGAGAACAGAGGATTTAAAGCATGAAGTGAAATAAAATTCTGTCTATATAAAGTTCATTCTCTATTATCAAATATACAAAAATAAGCACTGAAAATGAATTTAAAAGCATACTTGAGTTAGTTCATAGCCCTAGTACATTGAAGGGGCCATGTCACAAATAAATCTTTGGTGTCCCCAGAGCACACGTGTGAAGTTTTAGCTCAAAATACCGTATAGATAATTTATAACTTAAAATTGACACTTTGTAGGTGTGAGCGTAAATGTGGCGTTTTGGGTGTGTCCTCTAAAATGCAAATGAGTTGATAATGCAAACACTGATGATGGTTTGTTGCAATTGAAACTCGATTGTGCTGTCCGTGAATTATTTTCTCTCTCTGCACTACATGGCAGTGCTGTGGTTGGATAGTGCAGATTAAGCGGCGGTACCATTTTAATAAGCTCTCCTTATGACATCATAAGGAGAGACACAAATTTCAATGATCTAATTTTTCACTTGCTTGTAGAGAATGGTTTACCAAAACTAAGTTACTGGGTTGACCTTTATCACATTTTCTAGGTTGATAGAAGCACTGGGAACTCAATTATAGCACTTAAACATAAAGTCAGATTTTCATGCCATGGTCCCTTAAAATAAATAAAAGATTCTTTAAAGTGCTCAAAATGAATATATATCATCTACATTACAAACAATTAGCTGGCACTGGGGTGGCGTAAAGTGCATCAAGTTCATTTTAATTAGGTACCAAATGTATATAAGGGCACGAGATTTTGGCCGTAGCTGTATTGCTTCTAGCCGCAACCCACTTAGTCATTTACTTGGTAGATTCGGAGCGGCAATTTTTTCAAAAAAAAAATAAATAAATAAATAAACTGAGCGCCATTGCAGAAAATGATGGTGGCGACATTGAAAGTGACGATGCAACAATATTTGTTCCGATCGCTGCCACAAGTTCCCCATTAAAGTTTTAAAGAGGACATTTCACAAGACTTTTTTAAAATGTAAAATAAATCTTTGGTGTCCACAGAGTACATATGTGACGTTTTAGCTCAAAATACCATATAGATAATGGTCCTTTAAAATGCAAATGAGCTGATCTCGGCACTAAATAGCAGTGCTGTGTTGAATAGTGCAGATTAAGGGGCGGTTTTATTATAATAAGATCCCCTTCTGACATCACAAGGGGAGCCAAATTTCAATGACCTTTTTTCACGTTTGCAGAGAATGGTTTACCAAAACTAAGTTAATGGGTTGATCTTTTTCACATTGTCTAGGTTGATAGAAGCACTGGGGACCCAATTATAGCACTTAAACATGAAAAAAGTCAGATTTTCATCATATGTCACCTTTAAAGTTGGCCAGTTGGAGTGTAGAAAAAGCACATGTGCTATTTATTTTTTTTATTAAATGTTAACATTCTATTGTTTATGTTTAACAGCGCACATATTTTAAGTTACTCATCTTAAGGGGTCTAACAGGAAGAGACTTTTAAAATGTTGCACTTTTTTTACTTGAGTGCAATAAATGTTTTTGTTGAAACAAAAATGAGAACCGTGTGAGAGAATCATGATCTCATTTCCCATGGAGAAAATTCATGATTCACATTTTAGCAATATGCCCTAATACATCTACCAAAATGGTTTATGTTGCCCCAGCGACAGCCATTTATTGACCCTTTTCTTTTGACAGCATGGCATCAATTTATTAAGCTGTTGCGTGGATGTAACTTCGATTAAAAAGCCAACATCAGGTCAGAGCGACCTGTACACAGCAGACATAAAGACTGTAATGAAAACCACTCAGAAGAAAAGCACTTCAGGTACAGGACAGGTACAGTATCACTTTACACATTTAGGACATCAAAAAACACATGCACAGTTTCAAACAGCTATTTAATTGAGACATATATTTTATTATATATACTATAATTGTCCTGGTATTGATGGAGGCACTGTAGTTTTTACTATACAATCATCATACACTTTAAGAAGTGAAAAGTTGGATCAACTTACACCAATTGAATAAACTTTAAGTTGTTACCAATTGAAATACATTTTTAAGTTCATCCAACTTTTCACTTTTTACAGTGTATGTTTGGCTATTAACCAAAAGCATTACTTAAAGCCAAGGTTCTCAACAGACGGCCCACGGGCCGAATACGGCCCGTGTCCCTTTAAGATGTGGCCCGCAGCCTCGCGGACTTGAATTGCTCTCACGGGACTTTTAAAGGAACAGTATGTAGGATTGTGGCCAAAACTGGTATTGCAATCACAAAACTTGTGGCTAAAACTGGTACTGCAATCATACAACTGGTGGCCAATACACAAAATGACAACATAAACATCAGTTGAGGGCTGCAACTCCACTTTTTAAATGACAATATCCTGGCCGGACCACTGTTGTCAGTGATATAAGTATTTGAAATGAAAATGATTTTGTAATGTCTATTGACATATCAGAGCCATTTTATGATTAATTGATATAAATTTCTTACATACTGTTCCTTTAACCATCATCATTTTTGCAGTGTATGTCAATCAGCAAAGCATTGCATTAGCACAAACATCATAATCATAAATTTGATACTCATAAAACTGTATACTTTATAATGCACTGTAATTCGCTTTGGGTATACAAAGCATCTGCCAAATGCATAAAAATGAATTGATTTCCTGTTGTTAAAGTTTGAATTCATTAAGAAAAGTGAATCTTAGCCAGTGCCGTGAAAGGGCAACCGTTAACTAGGTCAATACAAAGAGAAGAAGCCATTCTCTGTGTAAGTCATGAACTAGATCACATTCTGAGATAAAGACATTTAATGACAGATGAGGTCGGGTAACATGAACAGTGGTCTATTACCCGCAACCCAAGATAACTTGTTAATCTATTGAAGTGCTGTGTCAGATCTCACCGGCGACTGGTAAAATGAGGAGTTTGACTGACAGATGATCTATAAAGGCACGGTTGCTTGGGTTCAAAAGTTGAGCCAGGTCGAACAAAAACATGAATTGATTTTCACTTTGAGAACGGTTCATAAAACAGGTTTGATTCAAAGGCACATAAGAGACGGTTTAAGAGATTAAGACTAAACGGTCATTGAAGGCTAATTGCTAATCTAGTACTTACAAAGCCAGTACTTAAGTAGTAAACACATCTTAATTTTAAGCACTGAATTGGGCATCTGGGTGACAAGTCCATACATATTGGACTAAAAGTAGAGTAGCCTACCCTACTGAAAAAAGCAGCTAAAACCAGCATAAGCTGGTTAGCTGGTTTTAACTGGTCTCCCAGCATGATATTAGCCGTTGTAGCAAGCTTGTCTAGCTGTGTTTTGGAAGACCAGCTGACTCACCAGCTTTGCCAGGGTGGGAGGACCAGCTTAACCAACTACTGCCATCTCAGCTACCAGCTCATCTTAGCCGGATTTTTCTGTAAGGATATTACTAAAATCACATACAATCGGCACTCAGTTTTTCAACAGTCCTAGTTTACGTAATGCATCTCTTCGGTCCTTGCCGATGCTGTGCACCGGCACATTAAAGCCCTGAACGTGTTGAGATTCAGAAAGAGATGAGGACGCCTGTTGGTCTTTTCTGAGTTTTGACTGACTTTGTATGTCTCTATGTTTCTTTGTTTCTACTGTAGAAGAACACGACTGCTGGTTCAGAGATACCGCATTTAAGTCGTTGATGTCAGAACCTGAAGGCCCAATGCGTTTCAGTGTTGCAGCTTTCACCATTGCAGTCGTATTGGAGGGTCGTGGACGTGGAGGGTCTGCGCAGACGTCGCTCACAGAGCGCTGATGTTGAAGGTCCTGCATCGGTTTTTCAGGTTTTGGAGCGACACACAGCCGATAAGGTTCACCTGTGATTTGGTTGTGCGCTGGGGATTGCGGGATTGTCCTGACCTGCTCGGCATTAAATGGCTCCACTTTAAGGAGACCCAGCTTACAAAGAGCCTCCAACCTCACTTTCTCTGGATTCATTAATTTTTCAGCTTTTAATACCCTGGCGTGGGGCACATTTGAGTCAGTGGCTCCTTCTTGGCTCCTTGAGGCTTTGAGTTTAGGTTTGGGGGCCACTGGTGGGGGAACGGTCTTGGTGCCCACACTTTCCACACTCTTTGATTTTTGTAGTAAGGTTTGGATTGCAGGGGTGCTCCCTGAATCGGCTTCAGCTGCATTGTTGTTCCTTAGAAGAAGACCTTGGTGAGAGAGCGGCCCTCCGCAGGACCCGTTCTGTGCTTTCTGGTTATTTAGGTTTTCTTTCTTGCTTTTGGTTTTATGTGAAGGAGATATCACAACTACATTGACATCTGAATAAGGCTGGATATTTTCAGGAGCCATCTTCATGGCGGATAGCTTCTTAGTTGGGGACGCGGCTAATCCAGGTCGGTTTGGCACTCGTGAGTTACCATTCGCTAGAATAAATGGAGTAGGGACCATATAATTGACGTTTTCATTTTTCCCCGGGCTACCAGACGGTGATTGATCCTCAAAGTGGCGTCTAGGCATATCTAGAATCAAGAAAGGATTAATAGGAAAATATTTTGCAATGAAAACCATGAGTTATAAATAGGCATTTGCAGCATACCTCGACCAGGGCGCTTGTTGACTC
Organism: Misgurnus anguillicaudatus; assembly: GCF_027580225.2. Taxonomy (NCBI): domain Eukaryota; kingdom Metazoa; phylum Chordata; class Actinopteri; order Cypriniformes; family Cobitidae; genus Misgurnus; species Misgurnus anguillicaudatus. Next base: position 34,204,139 of record NC_073350.2, on the reverse strand, counting down.
CCATCGATGCAGTGAGGTGAGCTGCTTTGGTTGCCACATTTCCTCGTGCTGGTATCTGATCGGGCTCATCATTGGACAGGCCGCTGTCATCTTCTGTATCCAGGGATTGAATGGTTTCCTCTAGGAACATGAGACAAGCTTTCTCTTCAGCGGAGAGGAACTCCAAACTATCATCACTCTGAAACATAAAATCACAAACTTCTGGAGATCTGTATTTAAATACAACATTTCTTCATAATATCAAAGTAGGTCTTACAAAGCAGGAGTTGAAGCTGACCACACTGTCGCAGCTGTCAGCGCTGTCCATATCTCCAATTGTGTCAAGCGCGCTGCCATCTTGCCATGTGTCAGTTTTCCTCATTGCAAATAAATCCTGCTTAGACAGTGTAGATGAAACAGCATTTCACCTGTGAGTTAGAAATATGTCACTATAACTATGCATATCGTGAAAGTATTAGTAAGAATTGTAGACCTGTTGAAGACCATCTGATAACAAATTCACAAAACAGAAATTGTTTACTTTATGTAATGAATGAGATCATGTGACTGAGATTACAGTTAATCTGAGCTTCTGTAGATAAATGAATGGAAGTGACAGTAAATCAACGGTTTGTTTGAGATAAGCTTGGCTTTAATGTGTAATTCATCAAAGTACAGACAGTTATTTACAGCACAACAAAGTTCGACTTTATCATATCATGTCTCTGTTTTATCTTTTGAATTTTTAGCACTTTGGACCTGCACATGAAGTTAAAACAACTCAGTTATGAAAGTCAATTCAAGTTTTTACCTGCGATAAGTTGACACAACTTATAAAAACAAGCTGAAATAGTTTAACATAATTTTTAAAGTAAAAATATATCAAACATGCTGCATTTTTTACAGTGTATTTGAATCATTATTTAAGTTTATATTCACCGTATAAACCTTTTAATGTAAGCTGTTATTTTTGTAGCTGTTACATTTGAATGTACGTAGATGATAATATTTGTTCTTTTAGTGATGGGATATATTGGACGATATCATGCAAATTTATCCGCAATGCTTTTCATTGTGAACAGATGGGTGGTGGTGGGGTGTTACAATAAGTATTCACAATAAGGTTAGTTGGACATAGCCTACACACACACAGCAACATTTAAAAATATATATATATATTTCAAAATATAAAAAATGGCCACAAAAATATATTTGTTGAAATATATTTTGGAATCTGTTTACAAATATATTTTTCACTGATATATATTTTGAAATTTATTTTAAAAATAAATACATTTTAAAGCATATGTATAGTAACTTTACCATGTAAATGTAACTTCTGGTTAAGTAATCTTGTAGACAGTAAGTCTACTAACACAGACTATTATTAAGTTCTTCTGTAGAAACCATAAAGATTTCACAGGCATCATAAATCAATTGACCTATTTTTATATAATGCTTATATTACAGGGTTATTTAGATATCTGATTGATTTGTTATTATAAAATTTGGCTGACTTTTGTCTCTTTAGAATTCATAACCACTGATGATTTCTGATATACTTGCTTCTTACAAAACAACCTGGATATGTGATTAAGTTTACAACTAACTGAGGTCAGTCAGTACAGCACAAGACAGAAACAGATCTGTGTTATCTGCTCAGTGTCAGATTGCAGTTGAATGAATTCACATTCCTGAGCACCTGAATAAGATAATAACAACTTCAACAAAGGATTTCTTTATGAAACATTGCTTTCTCTTTGACTTTTAGCACTATTTTGAAATACATTTACATTTCATTATTCTTTTTAATATGTTACTCACTGTTGCTTTTTTACTTTATTCAAAAAGGGACGAACCCAGTCGTTGATTAAATTAACCCAGATAATGTTTATATTTGACCCAAAAATGAATTCAAATAACTCAGTATTTTGGGTTGAAAATTACAACCCAACTGTTGTAATTAAGTGTAATTAAGCATATTTCTCAATTAAAATCATTTTAAATTACTTTTCCCAGTGTACTTACACATGCAAACTATCTCATTTCATATGAACTTTTTATATGAATGTGACAAATAAAACAAAAGCATATGCTAGAGAAAATCTCATTTTAAATGGCATGTTTTAGCACATTTATCCGTAAAAGTTAATTCCACTTTTCAAATTCATTGCCCATCACTTCATGAACTTTAAAATTTTAAATCTGTTTTAAATTTGTATTCAGAAACCTTAAATGACTTTAATATGATAAATGGTTACCTCGTGCAGAAGAGAAGTGACAGGTAATCCAGTAATCCCAACAGATCCAGGTGATTTCTCAGACTGCCAGGTGTGAACCAGTTTTACTGTAAAGCCTCTCAGTACACGAGGGACATTTTTAACCAATCATTTCCTTGTCTTTCCGCAAACAGCCAATCAGAGAAGAGACTGTCATGATTAAGAATAAACAGAATGTGTTACAAAGTTACATTGTAATATAATGATGTATCAGTTAACATATATAACTGTTATATATATATTTACATGAAACTATTTTATTTCTGCAGAGACATGATGACAGAAGTGTCAAAGAGGATCATGGGTAAATCATGTGATTTAATCGTATTATTGTACAGTTCCTTAAATAACATGAGCACAATCTCTGTACTCATGTGATTGTTGTTTGACACCATAAATACACCACTACGCTTTAAAAGTTTGGGATCATTTACTTTATCTTTAGTAAAAACAGTATTATATCAAATTTATATTATATAAATATATTTCAGCGAATTCTCCTAGATTTTGTAGATATGTCCTCTTGTCATTTTATCAAGCAGCATCAACAAATTTTATGCTTTTTTTCGGTTTTCTAAAGAAAAAAAATGTATATGTTGGCAAGATTGTGTACAACATTTAAGCACACACCTTCAGATTAATAGATTCTTAAGATCATGAAAATATTTTAGTCAGGTGACTCTAAACTAAATAAAACTTTTTGTTACCAAGGTGCATTTATGCCAGTTAAATATTTCTAAGGAAAATGTATACATTTTATAAAGAAATGTAAAAATGTGTGTGCTTCTTGTTCTTGCCCATGCAAGGTTGATTATCACTATGCAAAGGGATTGCAATTTAAGGTGCTTACAGTTTTATGAGATAGGGGTGTTTTCCCGGACAGAGATTAGCTTAAACCAGGACTAGGCCTTAGTTTAATTAGGAAATATAACTAGTTTTAACAAACATGCCTTACTAAAAACATTACTTGTGTGCATTTTGAGTAAAAAAAAAAAGATATTCCAGTGCCAGTTGTTTTTAGTTTGGACAGCTCTTACATTTATTTTAGTCTAGGATTAGTCTAATCCCTGTCTGGGAAACCGCCCTATAATGAGTTAAGTTTAATCCTTTGAGAGTTAGGAGTTTGTTCGAGGTTAATGTGTTTGAGTAATAGTAATAGTGACGGTGCAATAACAATGTACAGCTGATAACCACACAAAAATGTATATCAATTCAAGTTTATTTATCATTAACCCAGTAAAACCAGCGATTTGGTTGCAATGAGTGCTGGACATGCAGTTTCTCACTCAGTTACCTTAGTGTCACATTTTAGTGTCATTAAAACACTTTTCATGGCCATTTACAAAAATGGCCAGGGAAAACAAGTCCTTTGGCTGCACGATGGCACCAATTCTCAAGAAAAACAAAAACAAATTTAGCTAAAAACCAGTACACAGTTGTAAGGAAAATAATATAGTGAGAACATAAATCCATAAGTTTAAATGTAAATCTTTCAAATCAATAAAAGTTTATCCACACACTAACACTATGCTACACTGAATTAGAGTCAAAACCTCCAAAACTGCCCCAAAAATGGTTGTTTCACACAGATTTGAAAAAAGCCCAACACGAGACATTTCTTCAGATAAAATGTAAAACAGTCACTTCCTTACCACATTTCATAGCCACTTCAGCGAGAATGAACACATTTGCATAAAATAATCCTTTGCAGAAATTACACTTCAAAGAAAACCTAAATCTACATAATATTTACTATGAATTTCAGTGAGATTCTACTGTCAGCACCATTATTGTTCACTTCAATATAAAATCCACACTTTTGAAACCTAACTAGCTTACTGAATGTGTAAAAACCGCAGAGGATTCACAAATGCACAAAGGTGATACTTACATTTGATCAGTTTGAATATTTCAAGTAACAGGTACAACAAAGCCAGTGAATTTAAGACTTTAAGTAGTGCCATCAACTGTGTCGAAGCTGTGCGATATGACTTGGATGATATAAATACAATAATGCCATTCTTAAATTACAGATAATGAAAAGCTTTTCTTGCCATATATAAAACAAATCTTAATATCTATAACTTTAGTCATGTTTAAAGTAAGAGAGGCATACATGATTCATTCAAATGAACAGATAATGCACCTTTCACTGTCACATATTTAACGTTTTACAAGCTTTAAGTACTACAGGAGAAGCCAGGATTTTACCAGCATTGTCAAGCCGTTGTTATCGACTTTTTAGGACATCTTTAGGCCAAAAACAACATAAAATAGGTGAATCTCACAAGAACCATTCCCATTTCACCCCCCACAAAAAATATACTAAGTTCATGTTGCATTAGGACAATTACAATATTTTGCATGATAATATTTTTAGATTTAGCTAGCTTCTGTAATGCTGTGTTTTACTTAACCGTCTTACTGGAATACAATGACTTTTTAAATTAAATAAGCATACACAGGGGTGTGGGAGGTTCCTCGGTTGTCATGAAAATTTTCTAAAATATCCTTGGCTTTAAATAGCTTTATTTTCTTTCATTCTTTTGATTTTTGGTGTGAAATACTACCTGGCCATGTTCTTGTTAGACATTCTCACTTTAATACTTCAGTTGAAATCAATAAAACGAACAGAATACCCATCAGTGGCAATTAAAATTCACCCTTATGTGAGATTCAATCACACAATGTAACACTTCAACTTCAAAAGTAAACCCAAGTTGAAATAATACTGAATTTTCGGGGGAAGTCCAACAGACGATGTGAGGTAGAGCATTGTACCAAACTGGAACAGACAGCAGTGAAACAGCAAGTACCAGGTCAGGTGGCATGGCAGTGGAGCGGCAAACTGGAGGCAATTTCAAAAACAAGCAGAAAATGTTTCACACCTCTCCAAAATTGGTGTGTCCGGTCTCCTTGGCGTGCTCCCTCGCTTCCTTCTGCCCCACCAGGCCGGTCTGGCAAACCATGCAGCGCAGCGAGAATCGATTGACGTCCGTAAACTGGCGTTTCCTCCGCGCCTCGTCTGCCAACTCCAGCGCCTCGGCCAGAATTATGTCGTCCGTGGCGGAGAACACAGTCTGAGGGGGGACGTCTGAATCGAGAGCCACCTTTTGGAGCGGATCGTAATGAATGCCGTCATAAATGAGCAGCACACGCTTGCTGTAACCCGCATCCTCGCCGAAGCGATCCACGCGCACTGTCTGAGTGTCAACCACACAGATCTCACACTGGTAAAACTTTGAAAGGATAGAAACCTCAATGGCACCCCCCCAGGTGTCATCGCGACGAATCCAGGCGCAATAATCCTCGTTCGTCTTGCCCAGTACTGCCTCCGAGTATGCGGTAGGGTCACTGGCTACGATTTGTGCAATGAGGCCACGCATTTCAGGGGCACATGCCGGATCGTATACGCCCCCTTCCATAACAAAGTGCACACTGGTAAACAAACAGGAGTTGTCGGCGGGGACGACGCGGCGTTGGAGCACTGGGGACAAGACGAGACTGGGCATTTTGGTTACAGTGCTTTGTGTTTGAGGTTTTGGTTTGTTCTTCTCCTCTTCTACAATCAGCGTGTCTCCTGTCAACAAGAAAGCCAACAGTTACCACAAAAACATAAAGGCACAATATGTACGATTTTTGCATTAAAGGTGCAGTGTGTCATTTTTAGAAGGATTTCTTTATAGAAATGCAAAATAATATGTAAAACAATATTATTAGTGGTGTATAAAGACATTACATAATAAACTATTATGTGTTTATTACCTTAGAATGAGCCGTTTTTATGTACCTACACCGTGGGTCCCCTTACATGGAGGTCGCCATTTTGTGCGCCATGTTTCTACAGAAGCTCTTAACGGACAAACTTTTTTACTAAGTTGTCTCCAATGATGACATGTTTGTCCTGTGGTGGCTACTGTAGCTTCTCTATGCGTACCAAAAGCTATTTGCCAGCTCACCACTAGATGCCGCTAAAATTCACACACTGCACCTTTAAAATATCCAAATGCTACTGGCACAGTGATTTTTTTATTCACACGTGCACATTATCCCAAAGGTTATTAAACTTTATTTTGTTACATCACCCATGAACATGATTTGTAAGTCCCGTGGACTAATTTTCAATCGGCAGTCGAGGTAAAGAAGAATACAATTCCCAATCTTCCATGCTCCCTCATACCATCATTTAGTTTTTGTAAGGCGACCACACTAGTGTTGAAAACTACATATTGTGCCTTTAACAACAAATTACTTCTTTTCAAAGCAAATAACTTGACCATGTAACACAAAGGACAACCAAACCTGATTTGATAGGATAGTCTTTAAGGTGGGCTTCACTGTTGCGTAGATCCAGACTGGACGGTGGATAGCCCACCATGATCTTCTGTACATCGCAAGGTATTCCTGTTAGCTCCTCGATCTTGTCTTTAAGCTCCTGAACACAGGACTGGTGTGTAAGCCCCTGCATTAGATGGGTACCATTTTTGGCCTTGCAACGTAGACGAAGCATCCTGTACCTGTTCAAATCTAAACACAGGAGACAAAGTGAAATTATAAGCAGTTTACATTTACATACAGCTAAATCTAAGTGTTTAGATCCAACCAATGCAGATATTAATGTGAGATTATTCTGGGTAATAAAGTACCTGATCAAACACATAAAACAATCAGATTATCAAATTAAAACGGATCTAAGTACATTGTAAGGTACGATGTAAATAACACAGTTATTTGTTAATGTATTTGCCTAAACTTCAAACAGACTCCGCTCAATAGTCAAATATTTCAGCTGTGTAAGCAAAAGCAGTTTTTGTTACACATTCAAAGGTGAAAGACAACAAAAACGGCGGCTTATAAATAAACCAATACAGACAAACTTAAACCAGTACTAATATGGATCAATAACACAACAGAAGAAGACTAGTGCTGACCATTTACTGACATCTATCAATCATCTTTCTAGATCAGATGAGCAAAAGCTGTCACAAGCTAAACAAAGGACCAAAAATTATATTTACATGTTACTAAATTAAATAGTTGTTTTTGCGCATTTAAGTAAAACGAAGTGATTTTGATGAGACGTTGAAAATAACCTAAGGTAAACTAAATGTTAGCCAGGCTGAAAGACTAGCAGCAGCTAACGTTATAAAACTCAGCTGACGTATAAATAAATCACCTTAAATCTCAAACGAACACAAATTTGATTATCTATAAATACATACTTTAAAGATAAAGTTGGTTATTGTCTTATTCGATGAATAATAAAGGTCAGTTTGCAGCTTTGCCGAAACCAACATACTCACCACACAGCGCCTGTAAAACAACAACAGTCACTGAGAGCGCAGACAGAGAAACATGCGCGCTACGTCACGCATGCTGTGCACTACGCCATGAACACTACACAAATTTGCTCATTAAAAATAGCAGCAGTGTAAAGCTAACATTTTATTGATAAAAAGTAGTTTAGGATTACAATAAATATATTTAACGCGCTGATTTACTTATTTAAATGCTTTTTCAAATTTCTACATTTAAGGATATTGGTGTAACGTGTGGTATTTTAAGAAATTCGGCCCACAGAAACAAACTGTGTTTTATTTACAGCCAATAAAAATAAATAATCTGTAAAAATTGTTTGATGGTTGGCAAACAATGAATGATTTATCCAACTGTCGTGTTACTCCAAATCACAGGAGGCGCTATAACAAACTAGTGAGTCATTGTATTGCGTCATTCTACTTCCGCTACCCGGCCGCCATTGAAACTCAAGCGACCAACGTGAGATTTTCGTTACCGCGCCAATAATTATTCTCATAATTTTTGTATTAACCGTTTTCATCTAAATATCTGTATATTATTGTGAAGAATGGCGTACAGGGGTCAAGGACAGAAGGTTCAGAAGGTCATGGTGCAGCCCATTGTATCCTTTCACACTACAACAATAGTGGAGCGCCTTGTAGTGTACAACAAAATATATTGCGGAGTCGACGTCTTTTAATTAATGTATTTTCTTGTAAACATGATTATTTTAGCTAATGTATTTGTGTGTTTGATCTAATGTTAAGAAATATTTAGTTCCTGAAGAATTATTAGGTGTATTTTGTAGTTGTGTTGTTTAAATTGGTTATTTTCCTTAATGTCATTATCAGAACCTTATTTTCAGGTATCTACAGAATGTAAGTCATGCAGATATTGTCTTTTTTTTAATCTACTTGTTTGTATACAAAATTGTAATATTTTGTAATATATATGGTGATAAATGCAAAGTTAAAGTATAAAGTTTACTGTAATGTTGCTTTGAATTTAATATGTTTACATGATTTTGTCATATTCTGCAGCGTTCTCGGATCCAGGTGTGGCTTTATGAACAGGTCAACATGAGGATAGAGGGATGCATTATTGTGAGTAATCAACTCTTGGATGTAAACATTTACATTTAGCAGAATCTTTTATCCAAAACAAATTACAAATGAGAGGGCATTCATTTGTTTTTTTTATGTATCATCAACACATTTGTGACCCTGCCTGTGAATTTTCAGCTAAAGTCATTTTTTTGTGATCGACTGTTTTCTACATAAAATCCTACATAATGTTAAGAATATTCGGTGAAAATATAACCCTTGTATCTTTAAATTAACTGCGTAAGATGCCCAATTCCCTGATTTGTTGCCTGTATCGTTCTCTTTTTTTATGACAACCCACTTACATCACATTTAAAAAGCGATTTGTATCCGATATCAGAATTTTTAATTTAAGTTAATTTTTTGGGCCATTTTTGCCTTTATTGGATAGAAAGTATATTTTAAGGAGATGAGATGAACGTATGGGATTGACAAAGGACCTCGAGCCGGTATACGGTGTTCGCCAGAAGTGTGTCTGCACCATGTGTCAGACCACCGTCCACTACACCATCGGGCTCTAAATACTTATCCGGCTCACAATTGACACTAAATACTTATCAAACAATTCAAGGTAGACATACTCACCCGGAACAGCTTAAACCACAGAGAAAGTAAAATGTTGCAATATGCAATGAACACAGACAAAATGATTATACAAGCTTTATTTCTGTAACAAGACATAAAACTTCAACATTAATCCACTATGTGGAGCCGTCATCTTCAATTGCACTAAGAAGAGTCATGTGTCCACCTGAGTTGACGTCATTTGCCAGCACCGCTTTTTTAATGACGCATGACACGTCTTGACATGGGAATATCCGATATGTCCACTTACATTACAGACATGAATGCATGTATCTGATTCATATCGATTTATTTCCACATATGACTGAGGCTTAAAACAGATGGGAGAATATCGGAATTTGTGTCCTTTTTTCCTGCTTACACGTCTGTAGGTCATATCTGATCTGTCACTTCAAACAAATGTGTAAATGTGGCCGAAGATTGAAATCAATGAGTGAAATCCAACTTTGATGCTCCTCATCTTGTTATTAGATTACGAGACTTCAGCCTGGATTTCACAAAGAGGGTCACTTTATTTTTCAATGCACTCCAACCCTCCTGTTTTGGACATCAGTGGGGTTGTTTCAATTATAAAACTTGACGATTTAATAATTTGTTTAATAAATAATTGTGATTATGGTAGCCTTAAAAGTCTGTTTTAAGGCTTTAACCATTATTAAATTAATTGTCTTATATTTTTGTGTGCTTAATTTATTAAATAATTATAGCAAATTATTGTTAATTTAAAATAAGTTGTCATTTGCAGTATAAGATCAAAACCCGTAATTTCTTTAACTATTTAAATTGGGTAATTAAATAAAGAAAATATATTTTTCAGAAATTTTAAACAGTCTGTACAACAACAATCACTATAAAGTAGGGATGCACCGATATAAAATATCTGTGCCGATACCGATATTCAGTTACTTAGAATAACATCATCTGATACTGATAAATACAGTTTTGCTTTAAAGTATGTCATAAAATCTTAAAAGTGCAGAGCGTACAAGCATCCATACTGTGCGTGTTAAATGAACTAGTTGTAAATCACAGGTAAGATCTCACAAGCATGCAACTGATGTGAGTAAAATGTATGTTTTATAATTCAAGGGATTTGACGAGTACATGAATTTGGTTTTGGATGATGCTGAGGAGGTCCACATGAAGACTAAGAACAGAAAGCCGCTGGGTAAGTGTGAGAGAAAAGATTTTGGCTTGAAATATATGTGAGAATACAAACTTACGTAGTCTCTCTCCAACAGGACGAATTATGTTGAAAGGAGACAACATCACATTGTTGCAAAGTGTGTCCAATTGATCATCTGTTCATCTGAATACTTTTTGTTTTGTAAGAGATTGGTGATTTTTACTTTGTTTTTGTTTGTCAATATTTAGACATTTATATTGACTGATGAATATAAATAATGTGGCTGTTCTTGTTTGAATCTACAAAAATTAAACCCTCTTTTTCCACAAGTTCAGACTACTGTTTTTAGTTAGTCAATAGGTGAAAGCCATTTAAAAATACACTTTTGTTTAGTTAGCTAATTTTAATCACAATTCAAAATGGATCGGTCTTAATCCAATCAATCTTGACTGCTCGTAACTGACTCTTGACTCGATGTTAACTATATAACCACAAGAGGGCAGTAGACTCATTGTTCTTGGTGTTGGTAGTGGCGTCATGTCTCTATAGATTTAAACACCTTTTCATTCTTTTTTCATTCTCGTTCTTATTGAAATTGAATTAAGTAAAAATCACCACGTCAAGATTTTGCGTTATGCATTTTTTGCTCTCTCTGAGTAAACATACATGGGTGATTCTCACGAAATCCAGACCTAGGTGTCCAGCATCAGATTTTTTAAAAAGCAAATATTTTTTGCACATATAAGATTAAGGTCTGAATTTACTATAACCATTATTTTTAGAGGATTTAAAACATATTTCCTATAGAATTATTTTAATTTTTTTTAGATTATCATTACCGCAACATGATATTACATTAAATATATGCATTTACAAACTCATGTTTCGGTAATGAGAATTAAAAAGTTGTCTAGGTACCATGACACACAAAATTTAAACTAAGAACTGCTTACCTGGTAGCCATCTTGAGTGTCACAGTCAATTATCTCCCTTCCAACAATTCTTTTTGAAAATGTTAGTTTCTTGAGGGCTTAAACAATGATTGAAAATTGTTGCGGAGGATGAGACTCATTTATATTCCTTATTATTGTCTACATTTACCAATTATCACCAAATACCACATGTTTCTTTACTGTAAATGTTTATAGTATAACATGCACTGAAGCTTTTTATTTTTTAGATTTTTTAATTATAAATATTTCCATGTCAAAGAACCCAAATCCAGTCATTGACACGTTGCGGTAATGAAAATTTTCCCCTTAAATGTGGAAATAAAAACAAAATTGGTTTGTATGACGTCATTTGAAATCATGTGCAAAATAGTTTTTGTAACCGTATGCTGCTTATTTTGATACAATTACTTTGCATTTACTTTTTTTTATAAAAATAAAGGGTTTCATGACACCTCATAAGTCTTAATTTCACGAGAATCGCCCACATTAACTCTTTATTTTCATTAAAAAGGGCTTTTTGCCCAAATAAGATGGCAATTAATGCTTGATGATTTAATAAAAAAATAACATTTAATATTAAAAGCTGTACAAGCTAAAAATAAATTTTAAAGCTGCAATCTGTAACTTTTGGCTGTCTTTCCCCATCTTTGTTTAAAACACAAAACTTTGACCTGAAGGTTACTTGACCTGTATAAAAAATTGAGATTTTCCGCCATATCCGATTATAAGTGATTATTATAAGATGTACCGTTGTGAATGTGTAAGGTAAGAATATCGTTTTGACCCCTGATTGTTTAGGGTACTTGCTTAAAGAGATAGTGTACCCAAAAACAAAAATTCTGTCTTTTTTTTCACTCATGTTGTTACAAACTTGTGTAAATTTCTTTGTTCTGATGAACACGAAAGAAGATGTCTTGAGGAATGTTCCTAATCAAACCTTTCATGAGCCCCATTCACTTCCATAGTATTTTTTTCTACTATGGAAGTAAATAAGGCTCATGATCAGTTTGGGTGAACTAAGAACTGATTTTTTTTATAATAAATAAATAATAATAAATAGCAGCCTAAATATAAAAAACTATTAATCAGACAAAGTTTTGAAATTGTGTTTAAAAGTAAATTTTTTTGTCAGGAGGTAAAAAAATCACCTGCATTGCACATTTTGCTGTATGCAATCATGCAAGATACATTTAATGCAAAAATAAATCCCTTGTACTTATTTACAGCTCCAGTTGTATAGGTGAAATGTAATACTATCATAATTTTTAATCACGATTGTTTAAAGGTTGATCTGCACCACACCTGCATCTGAAAACCACCTTGCAGACCCTCATTCAATGCATTTGCCTTAGACATGCAACACATTTAGGTGCAAAGATTTTAATAACGGCTGTTTTCCTCAAGGGGAAGTTTGATAAAAATCTGGAAATACGAAAACAGCATCAAGTCAGCAGTGCTCAGATGGGTTTGCCAAAAAGCAGGAGCTGTGACTTTGAAGTCGGTGGTGGTTGGTGAGTATTCAGATGGAGGAAGCGGTATCTCCATCACTGCTGCGTATTTACACGCTGCGCCGGAGAGCCAGATGCACCCCTGAAACTTGTCAGGAGGAAGTCAGTTGCTGACTCCATACACTTCACAGCTCACTTCATAACTGAGACCACACGCTTTTGAGTCGTTCACTGTGGGTTCGAACCGCAGTAATGTTGCATAAAGTCGATCTCATTGCGCAAGTATCAGCGCATCTCTTGTTTGGTGTGCATCTTTAGTCTGTGCATGGGGGTATCTGGGATTTGCATTCTTTCTTTTCATACCCAGATGCCAGTGAAAGTGTAAAAACTTGTCAACCCGGACGGCCTACTATATTTGTTTACAGCTACAATGTTTAATTCATTTTTTATTGGACTGCTCCAAGTTAAAGCATTTCACAACATAGCCTTACATTTTAGTTAATATAAAGGTGCTTAATGGGTCCTTCATAGCAATGCCAGAGTACTGTCCTCAAAAGTTATAAAATAATCATTTCATCTGTAACTTTTAAGTCAAAAGTGTTTGAAGTGAAACCCCGTTTCGAGGCCTAAGTTTTCTCCTTTTCATTCTCTGAAGATGATGTGGTCACCACCATCCTCTGATCACGCACTTCCACATTTAATCACCCAGTTTCCTACATTACGCAAATCCCATCCGTTAGTAAATAAGCACTTGCAGGGATCTCACCCTATTTTGCCATGACCAACCCAAAGACTTTGCCGGCAAGTTAGCCCTCGCTGGGTTTATCCACCGGAAACACTGCCCAGGTCAGATTGGTATCCGGATGGTCTTGAGGGGCCTTCCTGTTCCTGCGGGTGCGATTGTTGTGAACTTGTCCTTTGTTCTCTCTCACCCGACCCGACATGTCTCCTCACTCGGCTCCGAGCAGCCAGGTTCTCTATCCATGCATCCGCACTATCAACCAGATCTGTATTTATATTCTTTGATTCATTCACGGCTTCAGTTTTTGTACATGATAGTGTGGTGTCTGTGTACCCAAACGTGAGATTCTTTGACTTAAATAGGGATTTAATGACTTTGGTAAATTCATGATGGCCTGTTTGTTTTCATTTTTAGAACTGAAGAAAATAAAACCTTTATATGAAGCATCTTTATCTATCTTGATTCAATTGTTAACCAGTCAAAATATCCTTATATTTAAGTGAATTCTTTGTAAATAAATGATTGTTTTCTGGCGGGAAACAGCAGCTGGCCCTTTGTGAGAAATAACACTCTTCAGAGTTATGCAAATGCATGATAATGTTTGAATTGTTTAAAAAAAGGCAGCATGAAGGAGTAATTCACCCTAAAATGGTCCCCAGTTACTTCGCCATAGTAATTTTTATTCCTACTATAAAAAGTCAGTGAACCCCAGTTTTGGGCTTTACTCCTTTAAAACAACTCGGGTTTGAAAGTCAATTCAATCTACTTTTTTAAGTTTGACCTGTGATAACTTGACATAACTTGTAAACTTAATTTGTTAAGTTAAAGTAACAAAAATATATGTTGATTTGACAAAAATGCTGAATTTTTTCAGTGTATGTTTTCAATAAATAATTGCAGTCAGAAAAAATATGGATTTCACTGGGGTGGTCCCCTTAAAAATACACCTTTCACATATTAATACCTTAGAGAAATGTATGCATGAATTTATCTGAGTTGTGTCTGAGTTGTACATATTGGGATTTTTTTAATGGGTACTGCTCTTTGGACAGCTTGGGACCATTTTTGACCAATTTACCTGACAGTATATGGGTCAAAACTTTTTGGATTTTTAAAAAGGTCCAGACCAAAATTCATAGTCTAAAACTGCAACTTTATTAAGTTGGCAATTGTTTACTAGTTTTCATTTAAAAAAGTAAGTGATTATTAATATCTTTACCTTAAAAAAAAAAATAACAGGGAAGCACTTTGTTTACTACACAAGGTCATACAACAGGAAAACCGTACATCAGGATATTATGTCAGAGAGAGGACACCTCATGAATATTCAATTCAATTTTATTTATATAGCACTCTTCACAATTATTTCAATGCAGTTTTACATTCATAAAAACAAGAGAAAAATCAAAAGACAACCAAAAGTACAGCGGCTCAGAATGAACCGTACTAGTGAGCTATTTTAGGTTCAAAGAAAGCGCAAAAAATGTTCAAACAAAAAAGTCATGGTGAAGATGAACATCATGTAAACCTTTTATTATAGAGAAAGAAAGATTACTCACAAACTAACTTACACCAAAACTGAAGAAAACATCCTCAAAACTGATTTAAACTGATTGTAAACAAAAAACAATTTTGACCTTAAAACATGCAAACTTTTAAAACTAATGACGATGTGCACACGTACATGGTGAAGATGAAAGGAAGATATTCATTTGACTTTAAAATGACATTGGCACACGCATTTCAAACTAGATTTCTAAAAAAATTCTTCATTAGTTTGGACATCCTTATCTTTCAATGAATTCAAATGTTTATGCAAATCTATATTGACGAATGCCGCCCACACTATTGATGTAAAGCAGAAAACACAAACTATGCTAGCACAGTTTACACAAAGGTGTCGACCAAAGCAAAGCGTTCCCTGAGCGAGCACACGGGCAATGACCTGTGAACATGTTTCTTATCTTGTTTTAACAGTGCGGCCGTAATACATAATACCACCATTTTTCTCCTATTAACACGTACAATAATATACAAGCACTTTTGTTTCTCACGTTCACCGGAGGAAACATCGTAGCTTTTTCAACATGAATTATTTTTACTGACAGCAACAGTGGATAAAGGTCCACGGACGTTCATCATACTGTAGATGAAAAAATTTAGTCTTTGTATGAAGGAATAATGAAGGAGTTTATGTGTTTCAGCATCATCAGATGATCAGTGATGATAGAGGCTATCAGGGGACCACTGGTGAATGGGTGTAGGGTAATAAACACTTTTCTGTGTATTCCTTTCAACACCTATGAATGCAATGCAGATAACATTAAAGCAATCACCTGTTTGTGGCGCTAAATAACCCAGACTACAAAGTGACGCTGGAAACATTCAACACATACTTTGTGTGATATTGAATACAATATGGTTCAAGAAAGCATTGCTTTTTATACAAACATCAAATTATATTATAGAATAGTTTTTATTTTGATGCCGTACGATACTTCCATCTTTTGATATATGGTAGTTTTATGTGGTTGCCAAGCAACGTAGCAACTTGGTGCATGCATATATAATTTTAAATGATGTGCAGTGTAGAGCATCCAGGTGTGCATCACTATTTTAAGTTCAAAGAAAATGCAAAAGTCATCTATTTTAACATTCGAAATGTGCGTTATGCTTACTGTTTACACAAAGTTGCCTTCCTGTTCTAATCCAAAAACTCATAGCTTTTTTGTCCATGAGGTAGCTGTTTACACACACAAACATACACACACACACACACACACACACACACACACACACACACACACACACACACACACACACACACACACACACACACACACACACACACACACACACACACACACACACACACACACACACACACACACACACACTGTGTTGGCAATTCAATATGAAGTGCCTAAATGCACAGAACAAAGGGCCTGTAGGGGAGCAAAAGGAGACGTGGAACAAAAAACAAACGAGTAATGAAATTATAACAATACAGAGGGAGAGCGAGGGGTGCGGGTGCCACAATGGCAGGGAACAATCGTGCCGCGTCAATGGAAAAAAGTGTGTGCGGGGGGGGGCGGAGGGGCTTTGGACAATAGGCCGGTGACAGCGGCACAATGGTTGCACTGTTTTCAATTAGACATTATCTCATAGACAGAGTGGCAGGTTTCATTGTGCTAGGGGGCTATTTTCAGGGCCGCCTTTGTGTGCGGCACTGCCAATATTCCCCTCAGCCCCTGCCGTGAGCCGGCCCTTTATTCACCATACTGTTTGTTTTTTTTGCACAGGCACTAAAGTAGAAATGTGGGTGGTTTTGGACCAGACAGCCATCTGAATGGAGAATGGGGGAGGGAGTCGGGGTATAACTTGTGCCTTGTCACCTGGGTTTACCACAGTGAATTGGAAATAGCCAGACTCTTGCCAGACCTGAATTCGACATGCACTGCATGATTTAACCATGCATTGCTCTTTTATATCACTGTAAAACATTTCAAGCTGGTTAAAACCTGCTGCCTTAAAAATGTGAGATTTGATTTAACCTTTTAGTTTAACCTTTTGGAAACTTGAAAACTTGAGTTTAATATCTAAAGCTTTACTTAGTGAGACTGTAATATTTTACAGTAAGATCTCCTAAACCAGTGGTTCTCAAACTGGGGTCCGGGGCCCCCAGGAGGCCCCCAGTTTTATGACATTTTATAAAATACATAAATTTATCATGAATTCTGTGAAATTAAACCTAAAAAAATAAGGCAGCACTACGTTGTATAATTTAAAGTTTTGTTTAATTAAAATGTGAAGTTTTAGAACTGTTTTTGTCATAAATTTTCTTTGGGGGGCCGCGAAGGAATGCACCATACACAATGGGGGCCGCATGCTGAAAAAGTTTGAGAACCACTGTCCTAAACATGCCCTTTCTACAGGTTACAATGATTATATCTGTCAAATTTGCCACATACAGTTGCATATTTAGCAGTGGCTTTATTAATGTGACTCACAGTTTCAGGGGGTATATTATCAGTATGTTTGTTCCCATGACCTTTGCACTGTTTATGAAATGCATTACCAGGTACTAAACATTTTTACCCATTTCTACTTGTTGCATGACAGATAGTCAGTATAAACCGCTGCTGTATTGAAAATAAAACAATTTCTATTTGATATCAAATTAAAAGCATATGGATTGGCTATGAAATGTGATTAATAATGAATAGCAAATTGTATTGCAGCTTGTTTGCATTACACTCAGGGTATTGTGTTTTCACATGATGTGCAATATCCTTTCTGTCATGCTTACTACTTTTAATAATGAAATTGCTTTTCATTTTACAAGGTGAGATCCAAACAAGCAAACAGAAAAAAAGACAAGTGACCATTTTGAAATCATTGAGCCCAAAAGCACCATCAAAAACACTTTGGTGGCTCTCAACCCATTTTGCTCAGGTGCGAGATATTCGGTGAAATCCAAGATTGGCAAACCGCTTTGAATTGACCCGAAAACAAACAAAGCTTGACCTGCCACTCCCTTTGGTTCTGCAACCACCTGCTGCTTTTGCTATTAACTTTACCTCAATTAGGTTGTCCAGACCCAAATTCTTGTAAATTTGCAGAGCAGTTGAGGTCGAAAACGAGTGTTTTGCATCAAACTTTTTCCGCGAATAATCACAAAAGCGGGTTTGTCGTTCAATGTAGACGGAAAAGAAATCGGAGCGGGTTGCGGCCTTCGGATGTTTCTCAGAAATTGACCTTATCGCATTCGCTTTTTGGGCAAATATCTGTCGTGTTTGCTTTTCTATATCACCCATTACCTCTCGTGCGGTTTGGGTAACTATCTGGTATTATTTCCTCATCGACTTGTGCATTTTTTTCGAGGACACGTTGGTTTTTGTGAACTGCATGCATAGACAGAAATGTCATTTTGGTTGGAGTCTAAGCGTAGATTGCTGTTGCACAGGAAAATAATAATTTCACGGTGGTTTGTGCCGTTCTCCCACAATTCCACCGTGCGCCACATTGAACAGATGTTATTGGCTTGGTGGCCTAGTTGATCAATAGCATGTCAGTAAATCACTTATTAAGACCTGAATTCATTTCTTTTGACATGTTTTATCAAAGCTGCTTACTTTGGTTTTACTTAATGAATCAGATAACACTTATCAATTGGGACATAATGTGTGTGCATTGCATGAGTAACATCTGCAAAGATGCCAAAAATCCACCTCTCCTTTACTGCTGTCATCAGTTTTATCTTATCAACAACAACAAAAAAAAAACTTTAGATCTTTAAATATCAAGGGTTGAACAGATCTATTCAAAGCAATACTGTGCAAAAGAAAAACAACAAAATGAATCACATTCATTAATAATGCTTTGAATGAGATGCATTTGCATGTGTTGATAAAGATCTTTAATAGAGGAGGCAGGGGGTTAACAGCATAGCAGCGCACAAGCAAACAGGAAGACACAGCACAAGTATATCCGTTCCCGAGGTTTTTTATAATGTGTGCCATTTGTGCAACCACAATGTGAGATTATTCTTATTAGTCACAATGATCTGTTAATTGGTATAGTATGCAAGGAGAATACAGAGTGATTCTCATGGGCTCGACAAGCAGGCAGTGTTATAATGAAGACAAGGGGTCTAAAGAACATTTGGTTGTACTCCAAAAGACTGAATTAATGTCTTCATTCTATGGAGACATTTGCATTTTTCCACGGGGTTTAGCAATCTTTTCATGCATTTTTAGGAGAGCACATCCATCTAAAATGTTTTAGCAACTTAACAAAGTTAATGTTTTATAAGAGCAATTAGGTTAATAAAATGTGGCACCCAATTCTGTAGAAATTACAGTGTTACTTGCAGCTGGTTGCCGGTAACTTACTGTAAATTTAAATTTATTGTATTTACTGGCATGCAAAGCATTCTGGGAACCAAAAATCATCATCAACCTTTTTCTGTTTTTTGCTACAGATTTTATTTCCCAGAATGCTTTGCTTGATGCTGCCATTTCAGCTTTACCCTGTAAAGACAAAGACCTGTAAATGTTTAATGTTCATTTAATTTTAAACAAAATGTTGCCAGTAAATAACATAAATTTAAATCTACGGTAAGTTACCGGCAACCAGCTGCAAGTAACACTGTAATTTCTACACTGTAAAAAAATTCCATAGAAATTACAATGCTATTACAGCTGGGTTGCCGGTAACTTACTGTAGATTTACATTTACACTGTAAAAAAAAATCCGTAGAAATTGCAGCTGGGTTGCCGGTAACTTACCGTAGATTTAAATGTATGTTATTTACTGGCAGCATTTTGTTCAAAGTTAAATGAACATTAAACATTTACAAGTCTTTGTCTTTACAGAGTAAAACTAAAAGAACAGCATCAAGCAAAACATTCTGGGTAACAAAATGTGAAGCAAAAAACAGAAAAAGGTTGATGATGATTTCTGGTTCCCAGAATGCTTTGCATGAGGCTGTTATTGTATAGTTTTATTCTGTAAAGATAAAGACTTAATATTTAAAATTAATTTAACTTTGAACAAACTTTTGCCAGTAAATAACATAAATGTAAATCTACGGTAAATTACCGGCAACCCAGCTGCAATAACATTGTAATTTCTACAGAATGTTTTTTACAGTGTATGTTATTTACTGGCAAGAGTTTGTTCAAAGTTAAATGTCTTTATCTTTTCAGAATAAAACTATACAACAACAGCCTCATGCAAAGCATTCTGGGAACCAGAAATCATAATCAACCTTTTTCTGTTTTTTTGCTTCACATTTTGTTTCACATTTCTTTGCTTGATGTTATTTTAGTTTTACTCTGTAAAGACAAAGACTTGTAAATGTGTAATGTTCATTTAACTTTAAACAAAATGTTGCCAGTAAATAACATACATTTAAATCTACGGTAAGTTACCAGCAACCACCTGCAAGTAACACTGTAATTTCTACAGATTTTTTTTACAGTACCTCAATCTTAAAATGAACCCAACAAGCAATAGCTGTCATTTCACCATCTATAGGTGAAATTAGACCCAATATAGTCCCGCAATGAGTAACCCACTGCTAGCCAAAATTAACTTAAATTTGTCGTTTTTGACCAAATAACTTCTAATGTTTCATCATGTAAGCACAGTCAAAATTAAATACAAGCTGTTTGGTTTTTAACATCTATTAATTTTTTTAAGTCAACACGTGAGCTGTGCTAGACAGCTATTAGACATCTTTTAAATGCAAAATTGCTTGCTGGGGATTTTTTTCTGAAAATATGTCTTTTCAGCATGTAAATGCATTAATCGAGCAGAATGCACCTGCACCGAAACACAAAAGTGATGCCAGAAATGTAAATCATTCAGAGTCATGTGTACTTGGACAGAAAGGTTAAGCTCATGTCTCCATTAGAGCGTCCAAAAACATAATAATACACAATTACGCACTCCAGGACACCAGGAGCTGAAGCATACAGTGTCCATCAGGTCAATGAGGTTTGCTTTTCTCTAAACCTTTAGCTTTAAGCTCTAGCTGTCCTTTCGGAGAAGTGAAGAAAAAAATAAAAAATTAAAAATCACCACCTTTACTTCAAACCAAAGGTAGAAGACCTGAAAGGCCCAGTGCAGAACAAAGGTGCGAGCGTTCGTCTATAGCCTCCAGAGTTACTTAGTGACAAGAGAGTGACATGAAAATAAAGAAAGAAAGTGGCCGGGGGAGCAAAGAGAGGTGGAAGAAAAGAATAGATGGAGAAGGAAAAAACGAAGTGAAAAAACACAGAAGTGGTGGTGGTGTTGTTTGGGGGGGGGGGGGCTTAGGTTCTGTAATCCTGGAATAGTGGTAGTCAAGCATCTCCATGGAAACAGGCACAAAGGCCTGTGGTTTCCTATTGATGGCTAATTGTATTCTTCACAGCTCTTTTGTTAATTGTTGTCTGCCCAGCTCTTACTTCCTGCTGGGCCGCTACACAAAGGCAGGAACAGAGGGGATTAGAAATGGCACATCGGCTTTGCGCTTTCACCCCTGTGTGTCTGCGGCTATAGCTGTATGTGTGCACGGGAGAAAAAGGACCGAAAGAGATGTAAAAACTTAGGTCTGGAGGCTTTGAAGGTCTTGCTTTACCTTCAGGATTGAGTTTGGGCCTCCGTGCCGGCGTTACAAGCCGACTGTGATGGAGAGAGAACTTTAATACAATGACACTGCTGCTGGAGAGCTCTTAATTGAGGGTTTGCTCAAAATGTTTAAGTATTGCGTGTCAAGCTTTTTGCCAGCGGGGATGTCACACTGTATCTATCTGTCATAACATATCCATTTCTTTTCATTCAATTCAAAATACCAAAGTTGGTATTTAATGGTTTTAATTGTATTTCGGATATAATTGAATTAATAACTATTGTTTTTCTGTGATATACAATTTATCTTACTTAAGTACTTATAATAAAGTTGTTTCATTATAAACAACAAAAATGTACCCGTCATGTGCCCAACCCACATCCCAAGTTTATAAATATAATATTTTTACAGAATGTTTTGTCTGTCAAGCTTTCAAAATCACAAAAAGTATCAAATCTCCTTTAAATAACTGTGCATTTGATTAAAATGTTATTTATTATATTTACAAGTACTGTTCCTTTAAGAAAACTAAAAAAACTAAAACTTCTAAACACTTCGCATGTGGATATGATTTTAATGGTGCATTAAATCTAACCAAGCTGAACTCGAAACAGCAGGTATGGACTCCAATATTTTTCCCAATGCCAAGTGAAACCCAAAGTAAAGAGGAGAGCTTTCCCTTTAAGAGGGAGGTGAATGAAGGGCTGCTGTGAGAATGTTGGGAGCAGACAGCAGAAAGTCATTCAGGAGTGAAGAGACGCTGGATGCGCATCAAGCCTCGGGTTTTGCTGTGTGTTATTAATAGACAGAGGCGTGTTATTCATTGACACAAGTGGAAAGCGCGTTTTGCATGCGGTGTGATCGCTCGTGAAGGACCGAAGGAGTAAAGTTTTGGGAAGCGCGCAGGTCTTTTGGAGTTGGTAAGTGCGCAATGGCGCTTCGTTTGAAACTTTTTTACGCGTCGGGCGCGCGCGTTTGTAACGTGACATGTAACAAGCAAAGTGGAGTGTTTCATTATAACGTGAAGTGATAAACACGATCACCTCATTAAAACACATGGACGAGCTTTAAACGCATGCATTAAGCAAAAATGTTTTTCCATGCCAAAAAAAGTATTGTGATGTGATTATAAACGCATTCAGGGAATCATTAATCTTTAATGTCCATTAAAATACAGTAGACAGTTCATTCAGTGTAGCCTACAATATGAGTTGATTGTTGTTATTAAATTGTATCCATGATGACAGGGCTCAATAGGAAATTATACAGGCTGGAAATCATTCATACTATTTAAAGACATTTTTTTCACACCAGCTGTATTACAGACTGGCAAGACTTACAAACTTTAATTTAGATTATGTTTACCTAAGATTTTTTTGTCCTTATAAACAAAATTTATGTGATTTGTATGTGATTAGCAATGCAAAGGACAAGGGTTTGATCCCAGGGAACATACATGCATATAAAAAAACGTATAGCTCGAATGCATGTTGCTTTGAATGAAAACATCAGCCCAACGCATACCAATTTTACATCACCCATGAGAAAATCCCCTAAATCTTCTGTTTTCATAAACTGTGTATTGTTACTTTAGAGTTGAATGGATTTACTCGACTGTGTGTTTACTTTGTGTGGACTTGTTTCTGAAATGTGGACTCTCGCTAAGAGCCGCCATTCAGGCATTTGACAGGTCTGACAGATTTTCTGTGTGAAGTGAACTCTGTCGAGGTCTTCCAGAAGAACCAGAAAGAAGAACTCCTCGGGGCGACTCAACTGTGGCGCAATCTGTGAATAGGTGTTAGGCTTTGATAATGAGGTCTAAGTAGACGTCTTATTTTCCTCATCTGTGCGTGTATGCTCGAGTAAACCTGCCATTCCAGCGCAGGGAGTGTAGGCTCGTATTCTGCAAGGAACTTCCACATGAGTGGGGCACCTGCATGATGGTCACGGTGGCCGAGTGCTCACAAAGCTGCCTGTCATTTCATTCGTGCTTTTCTTATGTTTACTCCATTTTTTTCCTACGCTGATCTTGTAATTATAAAATTATGATTTTATCTCCAGTCCTATCCATTTTTAAAATCTTCAGCATCTCTTTGCATTTGTGCTTGGTGTTCAAGAGGAAAACCTGATTGGGTCAGGATTTTCATCAGCGCAGATGCTTCTGTGCTTTGAATGAAAGACAGACTGAAAACTTGTTGTTTAATAGCTTTTAGCATCTGTAGGCCTATTCTCAGCTTTGGCCAACTCAAATAGTTGAAAATTCACAAAGCAAAACCTGTTGATTTTCTATTGGGAACCCTGTCTGTAGAGTTTAATGCAATGCTTTTGGTTAATAACTTTAATGTCATCTATGATTTTCCAGCCTGGTTGATGTTTCAGTGTCACACCTGGTAATGCTTTAATAGTCGGATATTTACACAGATGAACAGGGTTTAAACATCAAATGTCAATCATGCTTTTACAGTAAGTATAAATAGTACAGGTAGAAAATGTGACAGATGGACACCAGTGACATTATTTTCTTTCGGGTACTGTAGTGTTTCGCCAGGTGAACAAAAGCCTAAACTTTGACCTCGTCTGTTCGACTCACATTGTTTCATGTGTTATATTGAGCTGTGGTTTGATGAGAGAGAAGTGACAATAGGTTGTTAAGTGAGTTTTTCAGCGCTTGTCACAACATCAATAAAATCAAACAGACCGGCCAGAAAAGCTCAGGGTGAATAAAGGGTCCGAGCTTTGCAGCTGTCCATCACATCATCTTCACCGATTGTCTGCTTGTACGTGGAGTCGAAGGTCTTGGTGTTTTTGGGCCGTGTCTAAATGTAATTTTGTCTGAATACAGGCCGTTATCTAACACACTTAGGGGCGGTTTCCCGGACAGGGATTAGACTAGTCCTAGACTAAAACATTATTAAGAGCTATCCAAACTAAAAACAACTTGCACTGACATATCTTAAAATACATCAGGGCCCTTTCTTTTGCCTCAAAATGCACACAGGTTATGTTTTAAGTAAGGCATATTTGTTAAAACTAGTTATATTTCCTAATAAAACTAAGGCCTAGTCCTGGATTAAGCTAATCCCTGTCCGGGAAACCGCCCCTTAAAGTTGTATATTATCGCCGTGTGTATAATTCTTTAGACGTACTTAATTGTCGTTCATGTTTTTGTGCATGCGTGTTGAACATTTAAGATCGAGAAGATAGCAAACCGTCTATAAATAATTCCTAATATTACGTTATCTTGTCCGAAATGGTAGAATGTCTTTCCGCACGTGAGCGGTGTCAATTGGAAAGTGCCATTAGGGTTTAACTCTTCGCCTACATGTTCCCAAAAACCTCCAGTTCCTCTTCCACCTACCTGCTTTCTTCACTGTCAGATGAAATGAGTTCAGACCCACAGCGGAAATAAGACGGGCCTCCATTAAAACAGAGAAAGTTTTTGCACAGACAATATAACGCCGCACAACAAAACCAGCATCACTCTCTGTTTGTTTTAGCAGAACTGTGAACATCTGCTTAAGGTAAGACTTGCTTTTGTTAAGAAACTTTTTGCGTTGCATAAAAAGCATTGCATTAGGTTTGCAGGCTTTTATTTTTTATTTAATCGACTTAACGGTGTATTGCATATTATAAACATTATTTTGTATTTTTATTTAAATATCTTTATATTTGGTGGAGGATGGAAATAATGCAATATATTATATCATACTATATAATATTATATGATATTATCCGTAAGTGACTTTAACTCGACATACCAAACCGGTTTGCTTTGTCGTGTAATGGCTGGACCTTTGAATGTATTATTTTTTCTTTAATGTGTATTTGTTCGGCAATATCTTCTCAAGCTGATTAAACTGTGATGGGCAAAGAGTTTCATGAGGTTCAAGCTGGGACTTGATTTTGATTTGAAGTGAATGTGCAGGTTTGGGTGTGAGCTTCAACAAAAGGCCTCGCGTGAAGTTTTAGGGGCAAATTGCAGGGTGGATTAATTGGCCTGCATTCATAATTGTTCAAATTCGGGGAAAAATCAAGTTGAATGAATTGAACATTTAAATGGAGACAGAAAGAAAAGCCAAATGTAAAGGCGCTATTCAGATCGCATGCATGGTTCATATGGATCTAGATTCAAAGTTTTGCAATTAAAAGTAGTGACTTTAAAATGACTTTAACTGTATTATTATTTTATTTATTTATTCCAGAAAGTATTTTGATATAATGAACGACACACACGTCTTACATCCGTTTGTATTTGTTTTTAAGGTTGTGCATGCTACGCTCGAGTAAATTTCCCCCTAAACTTTACAAAAAGAAGTTTCCCTCCAAATCTCTTTCATCTTCCTGATTCATTGCTTTATAAATCATTTGCACCAGAACAGTTAGCAAATTTAATAGCTATTTTATGTAATCATTTCCATTGTTCTGAATAATGCCTTTCAGCAAATTTTTGCTATGTTTTTGACTGTAAAAAAAAACCAATATTGAAACCACGCTGAACGTTATTTGTGTTCCTCACGGTTGAATAATTAATAACTGTCGTTTTGATACAGTAAAGCCACTTTCACTCGTAATGAATATGACCAGGAAATAATCCTGCAGTTATTTGCATGAGTCGCACAAACCTACCCGCTGTCAGCGCTGTGAACACGGTACAGTTGTCCTGCGGGGTGATATTTTAATAGACCACCACATGGCCTCATGATTTAATTCTTTACAAATTAATCAAAAATGGTTATATATTAATTTCTGCTTACAGAGACCGATTGCACTCTACACCCTAAATAAGAGCCATGTTTTGGTGTAACCGGTTAGTAATATGTTTGTACGGTAAAAAGAGTCAAAAAAATTTGTGTCATTTACATACCCTTTATATTTTGACCCCCCCTTTTGCAAACGCCTTGATTTTTACAGCGAAAGAGAAAATAACAAGATGGTTTTCTTCTTCGATAACCTCACTTGAGTCATTGCTTACAGTACATACAGTCATCGAAATCGATCGTTTACAACTTACAAGGAAAGCTATCGTTATTTAAAGCCGAGAAAGCGTAGGGGGATATCCGTAAAAAACTTTGATTTGTGTAACCTTACGTACGTGTGGATTTTCACCTCGCTGATTTTATGTAAAATTAGGTTTACATCATTTTCGATGTGGTCTCTCGGTAGTGGAAACTTTGAATGTTAATGTACTATAGGTATTTTTTTTTAGGAAGTCTGCGGTACATGATACACATTATCATCATCCTATACGTTCATCTATGAAACTTTTTTCATCCGAATGTCTTAACCCCAACCACAATGTTTTCATGTCTGCAGGGAAAAATGCTGAAAATGACTTTATTATACTAACTTTATTAAGCGAGCAGTTTAGCGCTGTGTGTTTGTGTAAAAAGTTTAGTGAGCATGTGTTAGATCTTATCAGAAAGTGAGATATTGCATATTGATGTGGCTTTTAAAAAGCAAGCTCAACATTTGTTGGCAGACGCTTTTTCCAGTTGCCCGTTTCCACCCAACTTTCTATCTGCACGTTTGTTCATCATTAATATTTTTTTTATACGATCACAATCTATTTTTTGCCTCCAGGTGATCATTTTAGCCTTTGACTTGACGTAAAGGGCATGCAATATATGGTTTTTCTACTAATATTCCATCATATCCTCCTTTTCTTCCTCCGTCATGCCTTCTTTTCCACCTTTGTTTCTCTGTGAACTGTTGTTCTCAGCCTCTGTCCAGCCGAGTGGTGCGTATCCTGTTTTTGACAGCAGGAGCCCACGTGTTTCGTCCTGGGCCGGTGAAGTGACCGGCGGGGTGGGGGGAAGGCGCGGGATCTCAGGATGTCCTGAAAGGTGAAGGTTTCATCTTTTCTTCCTGTCTGGATCCTCGCGATGAACGATGAACTCATCTGTCTGCCCATCTGAGAGTGCTGCCAATGCCAAGTTGTACTGTGTTTGAGTCGGCGCAGTTTATGGTTATTTTAACCAGATCCAACTTTGTTGAACTAACTGTCCCTTTAAAATGTTTTGTTGATTGGATATTTATCCTTTAACATACAGTACTGTGCAGCAGTCTTAGGCCACCATCCCAGAGAGCAGACGGCTTTGGGCCGGATCTGCACTGGAGCTGCTGACTTTGGCGCAACTTCGGTGTGGATCCGGCCCGGAGTCACATTTAGATTTTTTTTTGCAATGATATAATGACCATCTACAATTATTTCTCAGTCTTTTTATTAAAATATAAGCTAAAGTGTCTACAAAATCTTTAGTGTGAGCTTCTCTTATACTTCAGCAATAGCTGGAACCTGCAAGATCTACTTCAGTCTCATCAAAACAAATATTGACTTTTATCAGAAGACATTTTCTTAAAGTAGTTTTTCTGTGACATAAATATGGATAGTCATTAAAACTTTGCTAAAGCTGGTGGTGGCCCAAGACTTTTACACAACACCGCAAACCTTACGTGTCGTGAAGTGTAATTTAAAGTATTAGTCAATTTTCTTAAAAAAACAATCCAGATTATTTACTCACCACCATGTCATCCAAAATGTTGATGTCTTTCTTTGTGTGGTTGAAAAGAAATTTTGTTTTTTGAGGAAAACATTCCAGGATTTTTCTCATTTTAATAGACTTTAATGGACCCCAACACGTTACGTTTTAATGCAGTTTCAACATACTCTAAAGATTCTCAAAGAGGCATAAGGGTCTTATCTAGAGAAACGATTGTCATTTTTGACAAGAAAAATAAAAAATATGCACTTTTAAACCACAACTTCTCGTCTATCTCCGGTCCTGTGATGCACCAGCGCGACCTCACGTAATACATCATCATATCAAGAGGTCACGGAGGACGTATGCAAAACTATGCCCCAGTGTTTACAAGTGTGGAGAAAGAGGACCGTTCCGATGTTGTTGTATGTCGAATGATACTTATTAATGTCTTTGTGTCAGTTTATTGTTTAAAATGGTTTGCAAATGTGCATTTCATATATGCAACACGTGACCTCTCCACGGCATTAAGCAATTAGGTGAGGTCGCGCTGGCGAAGTTGTGGTTTAAAAGTGCATATTTTTTATTTTTCTTGTCAAAAATGACAATAATTTCGCTAGATAAGACCCTTATGCCTCGTTTGAGATTGTTTAGAGGCCTTTGAAACTCCGTTAAAACTTCAATTTTAAACTGTTACATGTTGGGGTCCATTAAAGTATATTAAAATGAGAAAAATCCTGGAATGTTTTACTCAAAAAACATAATTTCTTCTCGACTGAACAAAGAAAGACATCAACTTTTTGGATGACATGGTGGTGAGTAAATTATCTGGATTGTTTTTTAAAGAAAATAAACGAATCCTTTAAATTGATTTAGCTATGAGCTTATTCTTGATCCCTGCTGCTAACCGTTACATCTTTACTTTGGCCACAATACCAAGACCTGCGGTTGTCTAGAATTACCTGTTGTGTTCATAACACAGAGCGGCCTGGTCTGGTCTCCATGACAACCAGGCAGATGCAGAGCCCCCTAACTCGGTCACGGATGCACCGGTTCAAGGACGTGCCGGTCTTAAGATTATGACGACGTTATGATCTATATCTTTAAAAGATATTATATAACACAAAATGAAAGTGCTCCCTCTGATTCAAGTGTGCCAGGCTTAGAAAACATCAGATTTTAATGTCTTTCCTCTTTGTCTGTCGTTGCCTGAAGGGGGAAGGTTTTTCTATGTGTGTTTTTTGTGCAAAGGAGCCCTTCACTAACATCTTTTCTTCTCTTTCTCTTGTTATATTTCTTTATTCCTTGTGCTCCGGTTCTTTTCATTACCCCCTGCTCTCGTCTCTCAGATAAATGCCACACTAGCGTTTCGCTTTGGCGCCACAATAACCGGACTGTTTTAGGCCTGGAGAGTCACAATGAAAGCGCTGCTTTTTAACCTGCACTTCTGAAAAGCACGAGGAGGAAAAAGCTGCGGCGGCCCGCTCGCCTTTTCTTCTCGTCTCCCCCTTCTTTGTGTGTAGTGCGTGGTCGTACCATCGTCCTCTTTATACGTCTCATTTGGAAGATCTCAATAGAACGTGAGCTGGAAGGGTTTTTTGTCGGGTCGTCTAAGTTGCTAATGTGAAATCTTAATCCACGTTGATGAGCTTGCATTAAGTGTGAAATGAAAAACAAATATTTAAGATGCTTTGGTTTAGGGTTGCAAAGGGGCGAAAAGTTTCTGGTAAATTTTTGGAAACTTTCCATGGGAACTTTGGAAATATTCCAAATCGGGAATTATTTGGCAATTAATATAAACTATATCATATACAAACATACATAAACATTTTGTTCGGTCATAAGCAGACATGAATGCAATACAAATTAATAGCTAGCCCCATAAATTTTGATATCTGATTTTGGTTCACTGTATAAACACATTTTGGTATTTGCTAGTTAAACTATAATACCATAGATCAAATATATTTATCATCAAAAAATACTTGACTTGATGTAGTCTTTAAGCTCATTGTGCAGGGTATAAATTCAACTGAAATTGCATTAAATGTTCTTGTTTTAAACAAAATTATTATGCGACATATTTTTTTAACTTCTCCGTTATAGTCAAAAATTTCACCATTAATTCCCAGCCTTGAAAATTCCCAGATTTTTGCAACCCAACTTTGGTTTATGTTGCTTATCAGCTTTGTTAAGGCAGATCAGGAATGCTGATTGATTCACATGCTCATGAAATGCCGATTTTACTTTTTTAATAACTGAAATTGTTACGCTGCTAAAATAATTAGCAGTAATCTGTTTCTGAAAGAAAAATATGAAGATATCCTGAATGAACCCCACTGTATGTAAATGACAAGTCTCTTTTTCCTTATTTCCTGGAAGGTATATGAGACAGTTTGATGGTCTGATAGCTTTAACAAGGTATGAAATAAAACAATAGGAGACATTTGCTTTCATAGCTGTCCTTGAATTTCCTAAACTATATACAAACTCTGTTGATTTGCATTGTATTTTCCTTTCCTGCATTCGAAAAACAGAAGATGGGTGCATTAAATGTGGGGAGCATCAGGGGTTGTCCCGTACACGGAAGAGGAAAGACCATCAAAAAGAGCTGTTATTGTACAAACTTTAAACTTTAGAGAAAACATTTGCTTGTTTTTCACATCAGAGTCTGGATTGCATCTCTTGTGCGAGTTGATTTGCCTATAGACTTGCCAGAAAGTTACAATAGGTGAGGCGGAAAAAAAATACTACCATGGACATTTAGAAAGTAGTGTAGGGTTTCATTCATGTACAGTCAAATAAATAAACTATAAAAACGAACAGTTATACAATCATTTGTTTTACTCATGCTTAGTATGCATCATATTGCATTGTTTTTCTGTTCAAAAGAAATGTTATTCAAGACGTTTTTGTTATACCTGCTTAGTTTTAGGCGTTTCTTTTGGAAAAAAAAAGGCGCCGTATAACACACCCTATTTATAATTGACAGTGTGACATTTTCATGTCATTGTGATTTAATTGCTTTTCTTTGTTCTTTTGAAAAATAATTTGGTCTGTTGCGCAATGTTTTTCTCTTTTGTCTCAACATTCATCAAAACGAACCGCATCTTTTTTTTTAACTGAAGTTGTTTTTTTACTGCGCTAAGCTTTATCAGATGATGTTGATATACTTACTTTAAAGGAAACTGCAACATTATTCTTGCTTGATATCGTAAAAATGACTGAAATGAATGATCGGATGCCTTAAATTTTTGTTTTCTCCAGAAGTCGTGCAGTTGAAATATTTTTCACATTAGTTTACTACAGATATGAGGAACTAAATGGTGATGTGCATCTTTAAGTGACGTTTTTCCAGAGAAAGACACTGAATCACATCTCGTATATGATGCTGGGTGACTCAGACGTTTGTGCAGTTTGTCACCAATATATATTTCGTTGTCTCTGTTGTAGACATATAGATGTATAGATAAGTTTATATAATCCTGTATATAATAAAGTTTTATAGCCAGTTGTATGAGCAACATTTTTTTATATATTTTTTATTTTGTAACGCTTCCTAGCCGACATTTCGACGTTGAATCACTGTCAAGAAACAAGGTTGAATCAACGTTAAATTACCTTTTTGACTTTGCAAATTGTATCAACGTTAAACGAACAATGGACATTATTTCAACCAAATTTCAACATTGATTTTTATGCATTTTATTAAACTCTTGCAACTGTTTAGCATTAACTGTTGTATCAACATTGTTTCAGTGTTGAAACAAGAACTGACATTATTTCAACCAAATTTCAACGTTGATTTTTAAGCATTTTTTAACCTTTTGTAACTGTTTATCATTAACTGTTGTATCAACATGGTTTCAACGTTGAAACAAGAACTGACATTATTTCAACCAAATTTCAACGTTGATTTTTAAGCATTTTTTAACCTTTTGTAACTGTTTATCATTAACTGTTGTATCAACATGGTTTCAACGTTGAAACAAGAACTGACATTATTTCAACCAAATTTCAACGTTGATTTTTAGGCATTTTATTAACCTTTTGTAACTGTTTACCATGAACTGTTGTATCAACATGGTTTCAACGTTGAAACAAGAACTGACATTATTTCAACCATATTTCAACGTTGATTTTTAGGCATTTTATTAACCTTTAGCAATCGTTTACCATGAACTGTTGTATAAACATTGTTTCAATGTTGAAACAAGAACTGACATTATTTCAACCAAATTTCAACGTTGATTTTTAAGCATTTTTTAACCTTTTGTAACTGTTTATCATTAACTGTTGTATCAACATGGTTTCAACGTTGAAACAAGAACTGACATTATTTCAACCATATTTCAACGTTGATTTTTAAAGCATTTTATTAACCTTTATTAATCGTTTACCATGAACTGTTGTATCAACATGGTTTCAACGTTGAAACAAGAACTGACATTATTTCAACCAAATTTCAACGTTGATTTTTAGGCATTTTATTAACCTTTTGTAACTGTTTACCATGAACTGTTGTATCAACATGGTTTCAACGTTGAAACAAGAACTGACATTATTTCAACCATATTTCAACGTTGATTTTTAGGCATTTTATTAACCTTTAGCAATCGTTTACCATGAACTGTTGTATAAACATTGTTTCAATGTTGAAACGAGAACTGACATTATTTCAACCATATTTCAACGTTGATTTTTAGGCATTTTATTAACCTTTTGTATCTGTTTATCATTAACTGTTGTATCAAGATGGTTTCAACGTTGAAACAAGAACTGACATTATTTCAACCATATTTCAACGTTGATTTTTAGGCATTTTATTAACCTTTAGCAATTGTTTACCATGAACTGTTATATAAACATTGTTTCAGTGTTGAAACAAGAACTGACATTATTTCAACCATATTTCAACGTTGATTTTTAGGCATTTTATTAACCTTTAGCAATCGTTTACCATGAACTGTTATATAAACATTGTTTCAGTGTTGAAACGAGAACTGACAATATTTCAACCATATTTCAACGTTGAAGGTCGGTCATATGCCTGCTGGGTTGTATTTTTGTTTTGTTAGTGGTCTAGGCTGAGAAAAGCAAATGTCATAAGAAGGAAAATCGTAGCACTAGCACAATGTTCATATTGTCCGATTGTGTTTCTGGATATTCCACTGTTATACTTTTACAATGTTATTTAATCCTGGTCTGTGTAAGGTAGTCAGTGTAAGGTTACTAAAGAGGCAAACATCATGCAAATACAACTGTTTGCTTCACTATAGTGCATGCTTTTGTGACCGCAGCGTAGTACATCCAACACAGACAGCGGTCGGCACGGACAGAGAGACTCCGTCTTCATTGCCGAGAGGGTTGTGTCCACATCATCCATTTCAGGACATGAACTGTTTCTCCAGTGTCCCACACTGGCCAATCAAGTGGTTTCATGGAGTCAATCTAGTGAAGACGAATGCTGACCAGACGCTCTTGAGGTTGGTAGACCGCCTGTGTAGGTCAAGGCTGTAGTGTATTGTATCTTTGTTAAGAGTACAGTTACCGGCAGGTGGGTTGGGAAGCCACCGTTGCCGTCTTCGAACAGCTGATCAGGCTTTGCGTCGCATGCTTATGGTCTCGAAGCTTATGGACGTCGCTGCTTTTAGCAGGAGATCCAGAAGTTCTCACCTGTCTTGTCTTAAGGGAAACCTGCTGTCAACTAATGCGTCTTCTCCGTTCACATGCAGTGCTGGTTTACAACAGGTGTTTGTAAAGTTAGAAGGTATCTAATTGCCAAGTGTTTTGTTTTTAAACTCAATGTGTTTTGGAAAAGTTTAAACTGGTGTTATGTCACAGCAAGTCTTCCGCTCCTTTAATGACGACTTGTCGGACAATAACTTCTTTGGCGCGCACGGGCTTGTTCTTGGCACTCCTGAAAGTTTTGTTTGACTTTTATTGACATTGTTTGGAAG
Source organism: Misgurnus anguillicaudatus (assembly GCF_027580225.2). NCBI lineage: Eukaryota > Metazoa > Chordata > Actinopteri > Cypriniformes > Cobitidae > Misgurnus > Misgurnus anguillicaudatus. The sequence goes on along the minus strand of NC_073350.2, from coordinate 34,170,068 downwards.
CTGAACTTGTCACAATGTGAAAATTACCCACTTTATTGCCATCATAAGGTAGAGTTAGAAACAACAAAGGCAACTTGTATTTGCATCAGAGGCGTGCGGGACGGACTGTAAGGCCAACACGTTACGACTCGCAAGAAGACGTACGCTAAGCGTTTATTCTCACGCGCCCGTGACCGTGGGAAATGTTTGATTTTTAGAGATGTTTTAGCTCAAAAGTACTGATGTTATCTAGGAGGATGCTTTTTAAACATACGGCGAAAGACTTTGTATGGCTCCTCATCCAGATAACAGGCGAAAGTTAATGCGGCTCGTCTCGAAAGACTTATCATCAGTTTCATGGTTAGTTATTTCTGCCTTGTTTTGCATGCGGTGACGCAACAACACGAATTCATATCACGACCGAGACGACACATGCACATTTTGCCCAGAGTCAGGATTAAAAGGGATTACTAACAATAATGTCAATGGAAATTTTGTTTTTTTTATTTACAACAGAGCTGTTTTTCTTGTTTTGTCCTTATAATGCATGTAAAGTTAAGGAGCAGCTTATTCATCTATGTACCCAAATGTTGCCAGATGTGCAGAAAAGACAATCAGATATTAATGTGACGAATTCAGCCAAACGTTGTGTCATCATTTACTCAACCTCATGTCATTTCAAAACTGTATGACGTTCTTTTAAAAGTTGTCTCCAGATGTGTCTGGTCTGTGTATTTGTAATAATGGTGACCACACTGCAAAAAAATGACTTTCTTACTTAGTATGCATGTCTTGTTTTCAGTACAAATATGTAAATATTCTTAAATCAAGATGTAATTTCTTCAAAAACAAAATGACCTAAGAAAATAAGTCTAGTTTTTAGTCAAAAAGATATACAATTTATGTGAATTTGAACTTAAAACAAACAAATAAATCTGCCAATGAGGTAAAAAATCTTGAACTTTTCTTACACTGCAAAAATTTACTTTCTTGCTTAGTATTTTTGTCGTTTTAAGCACAAATATCTAAAAATTCTCAAGTCAAGATGCATTTTCTTACACTGCAAAAAATGACCTAAGAAAATAAGTCAAGTTTAGAGACAAAAAATATCAAATTTAAGTGAATTTGTGGATTAAACAAGCAAAAAAGTTTGCCAATGGGGTAAGCAAAAAATCATGAGCTTTTTTTCTTAAACAAGCAAGAAAAATTTGCTTACACCATTGGCAGATTTTTTTTGCTTGTTTTATACACACAATTTATTCACTTAAATTTATACACAAATTCACTTATTTTCTTAGGCCATTTTGCCTATCAAAAAAAAAACATCTTGATTTAAGAATGTGTAGATATTTGTACTGAAAACAAAACCAAAATACTAAGTAAAAAAGTAATTTTTTGCAGTGCATGACTTGAAATAAACCTAGGTGACTAATTTTAATTGCTTCGAAAGCATGCAACAAGACTTAAATCTTTTAAATCTCACTTGACAGCTGTGGTCACCTTTGACTTTCATTGTATAGAAATGAACGGCTTAGAGTTTTTCCTGTAAATGATCGTTTTATGTTCTGACGTAAATGATGACCGAATTCATGTTTAGTGCAAGGGCCCATCTAACTGTGTTTGTTATCCTGTTGTCTTACTGTTTATCATTCTTGTCATAAGCATAAAAATCCTTCATCTTCTCGAGCCTGTTTAGATCTTGGGCCATTGCCATTTTATTTTGACAGTCAACCCCCCCCCACGCAAATAGCTGGGATTTCTCCAGAAGTACAAGTGCATTTTGAATGAGCTGACAAGTTCTCGCTTCCTGCACCTGGTTTGTGGATCAGTGCTCCTCGACTGGGGAGACCAGAATAACTTCAGCATCGTCACAATAGGAACTTTATAGCAGAGACTTCTTGCAAGTGTTTATTTATAATGGCTGTTATTTTAGACGCTTTCTTGGGAGGGAGTCTCGCCTGTTGATCTAAATCTGTTGACGTGGGAAGATCTTTGCTTTCTACTTCTTCTTTAAGGGCACTGAGAGAGTTTTGACGAGGTCATTTATTGTTAATGAGGTTTTAAAATGACTTTAAAAGTTATAAGATTTGTATTTCTTATCTCTAATCGGTGAATCTAATTGGTTTCATTTATGCACTTTCATACACTGTGCTTTTATCCAAAGTCCCTGTATTCACTTTTCTTTTCCCTAACAATGCAACCCAGTTGCTTAGCTCAACAGCAGACCACGTTTGAGTTTAAAGCTTGACCTTTTCTGGCTTGCTAATGTAAATGTACAGGCTGCTTTTGTGCTTTGAAAGTGGATGAAAAAGTACAGGAGGAACTGGAATCGACCCAGTGAGCGTTCCCCTTTTTTTTGCTCTGCCACGGACCGTCGGCACATTCCGTTTGTATTGTTATTCTGCTGTGTTTCCTGCCTATCGCTTTTGTCTGTGTTATACCCATTGTTTGAACTTCCTTTTGTTCTTTCTTTATAACAATGGGCATTATATATATATATACACACTCACATAAAGAAAAAGAGAGAGAGCAATGGAAAACGAGAGAGATGTTTATTTTCTGTTCCTTCAATCCGTGCATCTCGCTCTTTATCTTTTCCTCTCGTCCTTCATTGCGAGCGGGTTTGGCGTGCCACTCGAGACGACTAGATGCTTGATGGGCACACAAGAGTCCTGCATCTGTTTTCTGATCGTGTGTTGATAGACTCGAGCGGCTCGCGCACACACACAACGCAAACGCACACAAATATCTTTTCCCCACACCGGAGCCCCAGGGACTTGGAAGAAGTGGCTTTGGTGAAAGAGTTTGAATGGGGCGGCCTGTGTCTGGAGCTCACAAAACCTCTACTGTTCCCTATGCAAAGCAGTCAGCTGTGTTCCCAGAGTCTGTGTGCTTACCAGACGGCAACTTTTTATCCTTGACATTCTGACAATGTGAAACGGCGTTCACAAACCATATTATGCAATATTTGATATTTATGCATTAAATGGGGCAAAAACGTAGGGTGGGACTTGATTTTCATGCTTCCGGAATTGATTGGATTGGGAAAAGTGGGTGTGGCATAGCATCATTAAGCAATGTGATTGGGAGGAAGGGATAAGAAATATAAAAGTGCTTTTTGATCTATATGTGGGATGTGAGTGAATATGTGTTGGTACAGTTTTGATATGATTAAGAAAAAATCCAAAGTAAAAATGCTTTGTGTTTTGTTTCAGAGCAACTTGGTACATTTAGAAGAACAGAAAAGAGCTTTTCCTCCTTAAAAAAACTATGAATTATGCAGAATTAAAGTTCAGTTTTTAGAAAATCATTGTTGTGTAAACGTAAATGTTTTCTTTGCATTTTTGTATACAGTTTGGCAAGCAATCCTTGTTTACATGGATCTGCAAAAACAACAAAAAATGCTGTATTATGCATGCCATGCCAATAGTTGGCAATAATATGCATCCACATAAAGTCACCATTTTCACACATTTTTTTTTTCGGTGGCAATAACGGTATAATTTTTTTAGAAACTCCCAAAATGCCGTTGTTGTAAATAAATAGCTAACACAAATGAATGTTTTTGTTCAAAACGCTGTCGTGTAAATGGCCAGAGATGTTTATTAACTGTTTAGGGTCATTTGGGTTTTTTAAAAATCTAAATCTTTGCTTTTGCAGAATGTGTGAGCCCAGTCCACCTGCTGTGCCTCCCCATGCCAAGGGCCATGTGACCATGGTGGGTGTCGGTATCAAGCTCGAAGATGATGAATTTGTTGGCCGAGGTGTCAACAGGGAATCCCAGCAGTCCTCTCCGGCCTGCGATTGGTCAGTTCGAGGGCCCGCTGAAAGAGACGACCCCGAGAAGTCAGGTCCTCCGAACTGCCAGTCTCCTTTGGTATGATCCAATGTCCCTGGAGTTTTGTGTGTTTGTGAAACGTTGTGATGTGTAATGACAGAAATAAGTCGAGCTATTTTTGATCCAGTCTTAACAGCACAACATTCACGCCTTGAGATGCTGAAACGCCACAGATCGATGTTTACTTCATAGATCATGTTTAAAGGGATATTCCACTTTTTTTGAAAATATGCTCATTTTCCAGCTCCCCTTTAGTTAGACTTTTGATTTTTACCGTTTTGAAATCCATTCAGATGATCTCCGGTCTGGCGCTAGCACTTTTAGCATAGCTTAGCACAATCCATTGAATCTGATTAGACCATTAGCATTGCGCTAAAAAATAACCAAAGAGTTTGGATATTTTTCCTATTTAAAACTTGACTCTTCTGTAGTTACACCATGTAAGACCGACAGAAAATTAAAAGTTGTGATTTTCTAGGCCGATATGACTAGAACTATACTCTCAAACTGGCGTTATGATCAGGGACTTTGTTGATGTGGCATGACTGCGGCTGGCGTGGTGATGTTACGCACTGCCCGAAAGTAGTCCCCTTGGTTACTTTCAATGGCAGGGGACGATTTTCGGGCAGTGCATAATATCACTACGCCAGCTGCAGTCATGTTACATCCGCAAGGTCCTTGATTATTACGCCAGTTTAAGAGTATGACTAATAACAGGAATTTTGCTGTCAGACGATGACTAAGTTCCAGATGTTTCTCAGAGGACCACAGGATGCAGACATCTCTGAGATATCTTTAAATTCATTTACTGTAAAGAAATCAAGTTTAACTTTTGTTCATAAAACAAATCCAAGAATACACAATACAAATACAGAAGTTACAACTGTAGCAACTCTAAAGCTTTGTTTAAACATCACAATAACCGGACGAGATGTTTATAGTTGATGCGCTCGCTGTTGCGCTATTCTTTGAAATCACAGGGGGCGACTTAAGCAATCGAGTCCAAAACCCAACACAAAGAAGAGGATAGTAGTCGTTTGCTGAAACAACCCTGTACGTCTAACATCAGAGCTTGATATCTAAATATGAGAACATGAAAAAAGCTCTTTTTAAAAATATGTTTTTGCGAAACAAACAATACAGAAATCGCAAGGTTTGTATTTCATTCCTCATCCAGTGGTACATTCAATAGAAATATAAGCCAATAATTCTGAATCATACGTAAAATAATTTGTGTTTTCAATTGCAAAGTTTCCACACTTTACTTTAGGAGTGTAAGATAAATAATATATGATTTGTTTGGCATGGTTGATCAAAAAGATACACACCCGCTTGCCCGCACGGACAGAATGGCCTTAAGGTCCGTCATTTTTTAGATTGCTACCCACGACCGCCCACTCCACATTAACATAATTTGTGTTGCACAAAAGACTATATATTTATATTTATATAAAAAATAATTAAAAAATATAATAAATAAATACATATATAAATAAATGTATGGGGGGAGGGTCTAAAATAAGCAAAACATATTCATAAGATTTAATTCAATTTCAATTACATTATGAATGATAGTAGATCACTTTTCAGGTTTAAGGAAACCCACAAAGGGCAGCCATATTGTTTGAAATTGGCGTTTCTCCTCCAGTTGTATGACTTGAAACTTGGAGGGTCTGAAGATTTCCAAGCGTAACTTTTTGTAAATAGCATAGATAAAATAGTTGATAAAATAGTAGTAATCGACTACCCAGATAACAGTTGATAGTTTTCATATGACATCACGCACTCGGGGCATTCCCTCAAGTGTTATCTATGTAGTTGGTTGTCTAATGTCCATGACTTGATATTATCTGTATATGAAAATATAAAGAAAATATAGTATACACGGAGAGGATTTTTCCAGCGATGTCATAAAAATTCTTTGAGAAGCCAAAAATGGTTATTTTAAGTCAAAGATTCTTAAAATAACCATTTCTTTTTTACCCTATATTTTAAGAGAGTTGCTGCTTATTTGTGTCATGCAATGTGATGTCTTCAGTGATTGTTTTTTGACTTTATAAAGTGTTTGTGTGTTTTCAGGAGAGAGTTCCCAGTAAAGAACGTCCACGATCACACACACCTGCCGGCCAGGATGGAGGTCACAGAGCTTATGACAAAAGTGACGGCAAACCCAGCGTCAATGAGGGTGAGCTTGACATAAACACTTTATCTTCGTAAAGCACAAACCTACTCAGAGCTGTTGTACGTTAATGTGTTACTAATCAACATCTCAAGGCCAGGGTTTCAGAGCAGGAGAGGACTTTAAGAAGAAGTTTTGTATTGTGTTGAGAACCCACGCGGTTGTATTTTAAAATGGAGCGATTTATCCTTGTCAATATTAGAAATTAGATGTGGATGTTTTATGCGTGATCCGTATTGAGAAGGGTCAAGTTTCTTTTATTGTTTATTAAAAGTCTGGAATTGTTTCATTCTCTTTCTATCTTTCACTATAAATGAGGTTTAAAGCTCAAGGTCATCTTACCTTGGAAAATATTTTCTTCTTCATTTTGGTCTCTTTGTATCTTTTGATGATATCCACTCTAGCCATTATTTTTCTATACTCCAACTGGATTATATATATAAATCATTGAATGGATAATTTGGTTTAGATTGTGAAGATAGCTCAATAAATGCACGTGATTTTTTTCACTTGAAAATAAATTTCAAATAACATTTGCGTTCATAATATGTGACCTGTGCTGGCAAAAGTTAAAGATTTGTAAAATTAATAGATTTAGCGCACACAGTCAAAGACAATATCTATAGGAAAATATAGGTTTAAGGTTTACTTTCTTTTATTGTTTGATTGACATTGAGACAGACAGTTTTAAGATCTATGCGAGGATTTTAATAGGCTAATGTTACACATAACAGACTATATCTGCATGAATTCTTGTCAAAACAGATATGTTAATACTGTAATTATATGTGTATATATTGTTTGCATCAGTGTGCATGCTCCGGATCTGTCAGTCAGCACGAGGAACTCTTTTAACATCAAGAAAGTGCTTTATTTTTTTCATTCCAGCAAGTTTTAAAATCGAAACCAAAATGTGGATGGCGACACATATTTCTATAGGTTAAGCATTGAGGACGGTACACGTCTTAGAAACATACAAATAAAGATCATTTTAGATGTTTAATGACTGTTTAGAGCATTGGGATCGCTAGACGAGGGCTTAATGTACTTATTTCTATGAAAACCTCAATTTCGACCAAATCAATATTTATACTTTCTTTTGCCTGTAGCGTAAAATTAGACGGTGCACGCTTTGCCAGCACGGGTCACATGTCTTAAGTGTGTTTTATAAAAGCATTAAGGCATTTAAAGCTATGCTATATTGTGAACTTTAATAGCTCTTACAATCAATTATTTACTTACTAAAAAAAATATTTTTTTAGTGATGCCCACAATTGAAAAGCTGTTGAGTACAGACTGGAAGGAGAAGTTCCTGGGGAAAGGTCTTCAGAGCAACGTCAATCTGAAAGGTAAATCTAACTTAAAACATCTATCACAGATCACATCTAATAAATAAAGCTCCATCCAGGAACCATTCAGCCTTTATAGACTTTAAAGAAAGCTTCTGTGGATGTTGAAGGCTATTTATTGAAATGATATATTTTGGCAAAGAACCTCATAAAAAGTCAAGTACAGAGATGTAGTTGTGTGGGTTTGGGCATTCGTATCTCGCCTGAATCCAGCACTTGTGTCTGCAGGAACACCCGAGAGCTTGGCGGAGAAGGAGCTTCAGTTGTTGCTGATGATAAACCAGCTGTCGGGTCTACGCGAGCAGCTCCTCGGTGCTCATTCAGAACAGAGGAACATGGCCGCTCTTCTTCTGGAGAAACAACAGCAGCAGATGGAACTGGCCAGACAACAGCAGGAACAGGTGAGATGAGTGGATGGAGAGATCATGTTGATCCTTCAGAAGCAAACAGTGAGATTTGATTTTGGTTTTTACATGTTGATTCTTGGTTTTAGATCGCCAAACAACAGCAACAGCTCATACAACAGCAACATAAAATCAACCTACTGCAGCAACAAATTCAGGTGAGGCTGAAGACACACAGGCAGATATTTCCTCAGATCTCCTTTTGTGTTTTATAGTAGAAAGAAATGAGATCAGACTCGTGAGAAGTTACCTTTGTTCGGCCAATGCTTTGTTTCAAAGTGACTTATAGCGCAACGATAGATTTAATCTGTATGTGTATATGTATTTTAAGTAAATTATTTGATAGATGGAAACTTTACTTGCAGTATAATCTGTTAACATCAGTGCCGAAAAAAGTACCTGCTGCAAGTGTGCAACTCGCATATGAATTGTTAAAGCTCACGTAACACACACTGTTTCTGCATTTCTGATGTTAATCTGGAGTACCTATAGAGTAGCATTACATCCTTTATATCTCCGAAGAGTCTTTAGTTTAATCAGATTTAGTTTAATCAGGAGTTACTACCGCGGGTGGAGCGAGTACGAGTCATGCAACACTATACAACACTGTTTTAACTTATGATTCACTACATGTTCGTGTCGTTTATATTATATGCACGCGCCTATTTCCAACATAAGACAGAAGTCTTACTTACCGCATGCAATTCATGACTTGGTTGGGACTTTTCAATGAAATTCAGCACATTAAACACGCAAAACTCCGCTGCTACCCCGGATAATAAACTATATCTATTGTTTTCATAAGGCTGGCTTTCTTCTCCTTACATCCAACAACACACTTCTTCTTTCATGCCATTGTTGAGTTTTGAAATAAAAAAAGCTGTGTCGCGTGATATGATTTGTAAGTTCTATCATCTCCCGCTGATTGACGGGTGGGCGGGGTTTTGCCCATAAAAAGAAGTGATACGTATAGAAACCCCTGAAACGTCAGCTGGACCTGTAATCAAATAAAAAACTTTCAGAAACTTGTACGAACCCTGGCGAAGTGCATTCGGCACAGAAATACTCTGTAACACGCCCAACTGCTTTTTTGACACATTGCCTACGTTTAGCATGAGGAAATAACTCTTAAACTTTGTTAATAAGTCAGAATGCATCAAATACCATTGAACTACCCCTTTAAACCATCAGCTATTTGTCTGGAACTGCCAAATGCAGCATCTATGTAAATATATATCTATGGTCCGAGCTGGTACGATTGAGTAGAGGCGGGGAATGATTAGCATATATGGTGTAGAGTTACATTCAAGTTATTTTCAGAAATAGAAAAAATGTATTATCACAAATGTATTATTAGGAAAAAAATTTCGTATGTAATGAAAAATATTGTCTTACATTATGGCATTATTTTTGCAAAGGTCTCTAAAGGGGCGTACACACCACATGCGAAATGAATGTTTTGTGCAAGTAGATTACATGCAAAGTCAATGCAAAGACACGAATACACGCTAACTCGCGCAGGACAATGCGAATGACGCAAACTGTGCGGCGTGTTTGCAGCAAAAAGATGTGCTATTTGCCTCAGGCGTCTCTGTGCAAGTTGAAAATATTAAATTCAAGCGAAAGATTTGCATCTCGTGTGTAATCTATAGCGAGGAATGAAATGCTTTGCATTTGGTTTGTATGGAGCATTAGATGCTTTTTTATAGGTTTGCTAATTTGCATAGAAAACGTTTTAAATGTCTGAAATGAATTATCCTTAGTAAAGCAAAATAAAAATAGTGTTTGCTTTAACATTTAACCCTTTTACCCAGCAGGTAAATATGCCGTATGTGATGATCCCCGCCTTTCATCACAACGCCCAGCCGATGCCCGTCAACTCTGAACCACAGATGGGTTTACCGCTGCAGCCAATCCCCTGCAAGCCAGGTGAGCAAAACCTGGATATCCTGAGCGACTGCTTTTACAATAACAGTCTGTTTAGATTCAGCTTATCTGTTATCATCAGATCAATCTGTCAGAAATCCTGAAGCTATTGACGTTTGCTTTTACGCCCTGCGGCGCAAGCTTATCGCCTTTCGTACATGAAGTTAATAATTACTACATAGCAAACCAAGCTGAAAGGGTTAATTTGTCATTCCGTGCTAAAGAAAACCTAAAACTGGTTGTTCCTGAATGCAGACCTCTGTTGTAGTGTTGGTCTGTTTTATAGGTTTTGCATGAATTGATGGTTTAGTTTGCGTCTTTCTAGACTTCTTGTGTAAGTGAATCAGAGTGATTTCCTCAAGCATGTATAGAAGAAGGTTTTTCAATAGCTCAGGGCTGGCCATTGATTCAGAGTATGTATTGATCGTGTAAAACCCAGAGCGAGTCCTTTGAACGAGCGCTCAGTGCTGTACAGTTCAGACGTCAGTGCTATTGAAGGACTCTTGATGTACGTGTACATGAAGTTCATCTATTTAGAAGATGAAGGGCGGACGGAGAACAACGGGTCGAGGGTACGAGCTTGCTGAATAACAGTGTGCTAAACACAATCGGCTCGTCTTTGTACAGAAAGTTGAAGGCCAGGTCTGCAAGAGAATCTGAACTCAGCATTTATTCGGCTGATGAATTCGACTTTCCATGCTGAGCAGTTTGCTGTCTTTATCAATGTTATTATATATTAACTAAATATTGAAGTCTTGTAAGATTGAAGCTTTGGCACACTTACCACACATGCTACGATTAATTTACTATTCGGTAACCGAAATGTCGAAGCTTAGAAAATAATTGGTATTTTCAAAAAAAAATTTGCACTTTGTGTACTTGATGGCTACTTTCTTTTTTAAATGTGATGATGAATGGGTTAAAACCAAAACTTTGAAGCCACCTTTCCACTCTTTACAACAAATGCGTAATGTTCGGATCTGTTTTGAGCGTTGGATCCGTTAAAAATGTAACGGGATAATGCCGACCGGAAGTGATGTTTTTAGTGTATTACAAATTTGTTTAACTTTATCAGTAACACTTGAATCTTTTAAAAAAATATTTATTACTGATAAGTAATACATTTTTAATTTTATATTTATTTACATTTTAATAAATTTATCTAAGAAATTATTTTGAATAATTTAATGTTCTCTCCAAAAATACTGGCGGCCTTTGTCACATACACACAGCTGTTTATTGTTTCATTTATTTGTATTCATTTATTTATTCCACTATAATGAATATTTGCACTGGAATGAGCTTCTTTACCATGTTGGCACGGCTTTATAATGAAACTGAAATTGCCAACGACTGGCACTAGGGGGCGAACTCCGGCAGTTGTGTCTGAATGTCATGTACAGTGGAAAGGCGGCTTAAGACCAAACTATAGTTAAGGGGGTCGCACACCGGCCGGGTCGAGCTTCGTCAGATAGCATCTACTTCAAAATGCAAAATATACGTTAGCAGCCAATGTTAAATAGGATGTTATTAATGTTAAACTATGTGAGTGGCGCTGTGTGGCGCGACAGGGATTTGAGCAACTTTCTGAGTCAAAGCCAGGCGCCGGTGTGCGTATACTCATAGAAAACAATGCTCGATTTTAATTTTTTTATTTTATTTAATTATTTATTTTTAGAACGGCACGGCATGGTGTCCGGTGTTCGATTCCCTTTACTGTATACTTTAGGGATGCACCAATGTTTTGGCCTATAATTGGTATCAGCAAATAAAAGCAATTTTTCACAAACAACCAATGATTGGAGCAGAAAAATGAGCAGAGCTCATACTGTGTGATTTATTTTCAATTTGGTCACTATTATAGCAGAATTGCGGTTTGTATGCTTTGCACTTCTGGGATTTCAAAACATAGTAATTTGTAGGAGTAAAAAGCAAAACTATCTCTATTTATCTGAGTTTGCATGACGTCATTATAAGTAAATGAATATCGGTATTGGCAAAAAAATGTTGTATGTGCATTCCTTGTACACACACATGACTTGTTTGTTTGTTTGTTTGTTTTTCAGTGGAATATCCCATGCCTTTGCTCCCTAATCCCCATTCAACCCCCATCAAAAGATCCAGTGGTGCAGTTTATCGCCAGGTACTGTTCTCTCTAGCAGTTCATTTCTGGTATTACACTTGATATATTTAATGTTAAATGTAACAATGCATTTGTGCTAAAGGACACCAGCCAACCCCTGAACCTCACGGCTAAACCCAAGACCCCAAGTCCCCAAGCGCTGGAAATGGCCACGGCCCACCTGCAGACGAGTTACCGGCCCAGAGATTTACCCCACAGCCCCCCACGATCTGCCCTTAGCCTGAGTATGTGACCCCCACATCACTCCAACACATCCAGTTGATGTTAAAATGCTGTCGTATGATTGAAGTTGATTTGACTTTTCTGTCTGGTATTGTTAAAATTGATTGTGTGTCCTACATTGTTACTGAAGCATTGTAAGAATGATGAGGATCGATTTTCTCCTTGCTTTGTCTCCTTGCAATGAATTGTTTTCCTCTTTATTTCCATTTTGTTTAGAAATGATGTTTGATGGCACAGGTGGTACATGAAAGTTGATATTGAGGTTGCTAAAGGGCACCTATTATGCAAAAAACACTTTTACAATGTGTTTGGACATAATGTTTGTTGGCACTGTGTGAACACAACCACCCTACAATGAAAAAAATCCACCAGCTCTTTGTTTTTGAATCCCCATTAAACCAAAGCAGTCTTATTAGACATGCCGTTTTGATTCTCTTATCAATGTGAGGTCACATTGATAAAGCCCCACCCACTTACAATCCTGCATTATCATAGTTTCCATCCTCAGCGAGTTGTACTCTGTCCACTAGATACTATTGTCTCAGACTGTATAAATCAGATTTATTTTAACTAAAAAGCTCTCAATGTCTGTTTGTAAGGAAGTGAGGAGCTGTAGCTCATTTGCATTTAAAGGTACAGACATTAAAACATTGCTCCCACCCAAATATGGCAATTTTGGACATGCATAAATGATCTGAGGGATATTTTGAGCTCAAAGTTCACAGACACATTTTGGGCTCACCAGAGACTTATATTACATCTTGTAAAAAGGCCACAATAGGTCTTATAGTGATGCACGGGTCAATGTATATACAACCCGCACCCGACCGACGTTTTCAACTGACCCGCCCGCAACTTGGACCGCTTCCTTGCCCATATTTTTTAAAAGTACTAATTGTTTAAAATAGTTAATTGCCATCTTTATTTCAAACGACCCTAAGTTTGGATGACTTATAACCGCTGGTAACCGCAGGCACCCGTTCATTTTGGATCAACCCGCGCATCACTGATAGTCTTTTAAAATTCCCTTCTTTGAACTTTCAAGCAACACTTAAAGTGCAAAATAACGCGCAAACAGTACATTTGTTTGGATTAAATTATAAAAATTAGATATTGAGCAAATGCATTACAATTTAGTCTTCAAAGCAATCGCCTACTATATTCGCAAAAGTAAGCCTAGCTTATAATAATCATTTACGTGCCCTCGATTTCGCAACAAATCAAATTTCAGTTTGATGTCAATTGTCTCGACACACGTGTGTAAAGTAACCTGCAATTTTTGTTTTAAACAGAGATGGCGATAGAGAGCCAAAAGTTACGCATTGCACCTGTAAAGATGTACACATATATTTTTGATATTTATTGAAGAATATGACAGCAAAACGACTTTTTTGTGAAATGTTTTGCTTGGAAAAAGTGTAACAATACTCATTGATTGTTAGATATTAGGTTGCAAAAACACGTTAAAGCGTGAAGGACTCTTTGTCCACTTTAAAAGGTTTCTCACGCCCCTATCCCAAGTATAAACAGCAGTCGTGAAAACCTGTTCCCCCTTTAGACTTCAACCCCTGAGAATGCGTCAACACCTCAGATGTGACTGTTCGTCTAAAGCCTTCACACAGAAGATCAGGGTCTCCTGGAGATCATGTTCTTGAGACAATGCCAAGTGCTTTATTTGTGCCTCATAAGACGGCGAGGGATAAATGTATCTTGACCTTGTCTAAAGTTTCCTTTCTCTCTCACTCACCAGGCTTCTTAGGAGAGGGCGACGTTGTGACCCAAGCCATCCATGATGCCCAGCAGCTGTTGCGTGGAGGACAAGGCCCGACGGGCCGAGAGAGAGAGCGCGAGAGGGAAAAAAATGCCAGGCTGGTGAGTTTACGTCTTGCTCCTCGTCCCGGTTCCTCGGTGACACCTGGGACCTGCTGTTTGTCACCATTGGCTATGACTCAAGGCCAAATGCGTCAGGGCAAGATCGTCCCTTTTTCGGAACACCCACTAAGATACGAGAGAAGCGGGAGGGGGGGTGTCAGGGTCAGTTTTGGATATTGGCTTACAGGGGTGCATGATATCGCTTAAACAAGGGGTGCATTCCAGTCCCAGCTGCTTATAGATTTCGCAAGTGTTTTCGACCCATTGTGCTTTTTAATGTACGTGACAATTGTAGAAAGCCCTCAAGTCTATAGGCACCTGTTCAACAGCCACTTGATTTCTCCTTTTAAGTTCAGTTTAACCGCAGTGAGATATGACAGTGATTTCTCCTTTTGTTCTCGTGTGAGCCGAGATTTGAAGCATTCCACTCGAACCGGTTTTTACGGCGTGAATATGCAGGTCGATCGAGAACAATGAAAGGGGGAAGAATTTGTCTTATTTATTTTCGCACTTGTTGTGTAAAAAATTGTATAGTTAAAGATCAGAGTTGTGCCTGAGGCCTGTCGAGTTTCCCAGTTTAGGTGTGGCCCAGATGCTTTTGTAACATTCACCTGCCTTTGTTGCGATTAATACAAACATTATAATAAATGAATTGAGTTCTGACTTGTTGTTTTGTTTGTTGTGTTCTGTTTGAATGTGACCCCGTCTGTAAAATCCAGAATAAAGTAATGTAATGTAATGATGAGATTTTTGATTTTTGCATTGATGTCAATCTTTGACATGATCTTACACAGTCGATATTAAAGATTATATGTTCACAAAATTGACTTTTGATGGGTTTTTACCGGCAGGGTCACAAATGACAGACACACACATACATGAACAGTGATGCATTATCAGTAAGTGCTAAGGAAAAGATTAAGATTGAAATAATACCCCACATAAATTTACAAAGTGGATTAAGACTGTCCTATGAGATTAAATATGTCTACACTGTAAAAAAAACATTTTTTGTTAAATCAACTAAGATTTACAAGTCATGTCAACAAAGATGAGTTGTCATAACTTATAAAATATAGTTGAGAAAAGTCAACTTACCTGTAGTTATAACAACTCATCTCTAGTCAAGATAAATAATAGCAAGTTGAAATGACTTGTAAATCTGAGTTGATTCAACAAAAAATTTTAAGGCAGCAAAGTATTTTTTACAGTGTATGGATGCAGTTATTCAATTCAGTATTATTTCTTTACTGCTTTTACATTGTGCATTATTGCAAAACAGCTTTGCAGAGAATTTAAGTGAATTTGTGCATAAAACAAACCTAAAAAATCAGCAAATGGGGTAAGCTATTTTTTTATTGAATTAAGTTTTTAAGATAAAAAAGTAACATTTTTTCACTGCAAAAAATGATTTTCAGAGTTGTTTTCTTGTTTTCAGTAAAAATATCTTAAAATAGTTTTTAGACCAAAAATATCAAATTTAAGAGATTTTGTTCATAAAACAAACCTAAAAAAGTAAGCAAAAAAAATCTTGAAAATTTTTCTTAAACGCTAAATTCTAGAAAAATTTGCTTACCCCATTGGCAGATTTTTTTGCTTGTTTTATGCACAAAATCACTTAAAGTTGATATTTTTGGTCTAAAAATTAGACTGATTTTCTTGGGTCGTTTTGCTCATCAAGAAAACGCATCTTAATTTAAGAATTTTTTGATATTTTTACTAAAAACAAGACAAAAATACTAAGAATTTTTTTTTCTGGAAAATCATTTTTTGCATTGTTTTTACCCAATTGGCAGATTTCTTAGCTTGTTTTATGCATAAAACTTCACTTAAATTTTTATATATTTTTAAAAAAAAGTGCAGAATATATTTTTGTCTAAAAGTGCAGAAAATAGATAAAAGGAAAAATATATATTAATATTAGAAATAGAGAATGATATATAAAACACATATATGTGTTGTTGTAGAGCGCTGTGTTAGAAGTGCAAAAGGTTGTGGGTTCAATCCCAAGGATCACATGTATACCCTGCAAGTCATTGCGGATAAAAGCGTCTGCCAAATGTATAAATGTAAATATTAAAGACAAAAGAAAGATGCATGAAAAATTTGCAAAAAATCAGTGAAAGTATTTGTCTTACATAGGAGGCAACTCGAGATCGAACAGATGATGGACAGACCATGAGGATGAATGAAGATCACAGTGACTCTGAAGGTATGTGTTCACTTCACATAAAACTTTCACTTCAAAGTTTACTTAAAAAAATACAATTCTCCTTTGAAAGTTCCTTTGCATGTTTATTATTGTAGTTTTGATTTCTCGAAACATCACATCATACAAAAAGTGATCAGCACAAAAGGCCATGGGTTTGAACCCACATAATTATAAAGTCACTTCGGATAAAAGCATCTGGCAAAGGCATAAATACTATAAACACAAACATCAATCATTTTTATCAGGTGTTTGTTTAGTGCCAGTGATTGATCAGATCATCCAGCATAATTTAGTTGATAAACTAATAATAACCTTAGTCATATTACGAAACAGCTTTACAATGCGTGTAAATTTAGGGCAGTTTCTAATCGTTAACAACTCTCATACCATAAACAACATACCACCTGTCAGTAGCTGCAGTTGGCTCCAGGGCGTTTTTGTCAAACCGAGGAAGTAATGCGAGTCTAGACTTATTGTTTTGTTTTTAATCCTCTTGTTCTCAACAGGGCAGATGGCCATTTCTGGTGTGGCGAGCTTCGGCGACAGCCGCACACCCTCCTCCGGTCACATCAAGCGGCCCATGAACGCCTTCATGGTTTGGGCCAAAGACGAAAGGAGACGCATCTTACAGGCCTTCCCCGACATGCACAACTCCAGTATCAGCAAGATTCTCGGTGAGACCATCAATAGTTTTTAGTTGTATTTCAGTCAGGTAAATTTGAGGTAGTTTATACTCAAATTCCATTTCATTACGATGAGACACATATCCTCATGATTTCATCTGTGACCTGCGGCGCTCCTTATGGCCATACACACCTACTTTTCTGTCCATTTCATAACAAGTCTCTTTAAATGACAGGAGCATGTTTTTGCACATATGCGGTCAATAAACTGAGTTCTTATCGTGTCAAACGTTCCACGCGTTTTCAGAATTGAGTCAATGAAATATGGCAGTATTGTTTGGCTGTTTGCACTGCTTTGTACTTTCACTCTGAATTATCTCTCACTTCCTGCTTGAGTGGAATTTTAAGCTTCATTGTTTGCATCTGAAAACGACATTGTTGTGAAACCTGCCCCGAATATCTCACCTTTAACATTTATCACTCCTGCAGTACTTAGTTTACCTTCGATCTGTCGCCCCCTTCAGGTTCCCGCTGGAAGTCCATGTCCAATCAGGAGAAGCAGCCGTACTATGAAGAGCAGGCCCGACTCAGTCGCCAGCATCTGGAGCGATACCCCGATTACAAATACAAACCTCGCCCAAAACGTACCTGTATCGTGGAGGGCAGGCGGCTGCGGGTGGGAGAATACAAAGCCATGATGAAGACCCGACGACAGGAGCGCGTGCCGTATCCTCAGAGGTGAGCCGGGAGTCTCGAACTTCTGTCCTCATTCCATACTTTTTTTTTAGGTTTCATTTAAAAAATAAATATATAAAGAACAGCAGAAGTGAAGAATTTAAAATTTGAAGTTTTAGTTTGATCAGAATTGGCACAGACATCACGTCTCACGTCTATTAAAGATGTATTTTGTCCAGAGTAAGAAATTTAGCATCTTAATTTTTTTGAGAATTGTTATTAATTCAATAGTGATTCTTTTTATTATTAAATGATTAATTTTAATTAAGTTTGCTGAAATCAAACTAAAATTTGGCTTCACTTGAGTCGACAAGTCAAGGTTTATTAAGGTGATAGTTCACTTTAAAATAAAAATGCTGTCATTACTCATCCTCATGTTGTTGTAAACCTGTATACATTTCTTTTTTTCTGATGAACACAAAGCTGATATTTTGAGAAACGATTGTAAACACACAGCAGATAGTGACCATTGGCTTTCATAGTAGGAAAAAAATATTTTGGAAGTATTGTGATAAATGATGAAGGAAATATTTTGATAAATGATTGTAAGCACACAGTTGATGGTACCCATTAAAATCATATTTTTTATTCCTACTATGGAAGTCAATGGTCACTATCTCCTGTGTGTTTACCATCATTTCTCAAAATATCTTCTTTTGTGTTCATCTGAAAAAAGAGATTCATAAAGGTTTAAAACAACAGAAAAATTTTCATTTTAAAGTTAACTATCCCTTTAAGATCCCTTTCGGGCAATTTGGATACAACAGACCCATACAATACATTTAAAAAAGGACATATATATATAAATATAATACATTACATTACTTTAAAAGTATCCTCAAGGCCATGTCTTATAGCACAGGGGACAAAAGGGTATTACTTTCCAACTTTGGAAGTCTGTAACGTGATCCCAAGGGTGCGAATTAAGTCATTTCTGCACCTATTTTTTGCTTTAATTTAAACATTAGTCATCCCAGTATCACAAAATTACGTACCTTTAGTCACATAATTTTATGAGTTTTTTTCGTGCTCCTGACACGTTTTTCCTCCTTTTTGCCTGAACATGTCACGTATTTCTGTTTACGTGTCATTGTATTTGTTACTCAACTGTTTTGTCCTATTTTCTTACCATTATCACTTCAGTTTAGGTTAGATTTACCCAAACCCATCTTTAACCCTAGCCAGGCGACAATGGTTTAAAATCACAAAATATAAAAAAATAAATCATGGAAAAAAGGTTTAAACCAATACTCATTGACATCCTTACACAAACACCAAGTCTAACCCTAAACCGAAGAGTCAATGTTTTGAAAATAGGACAAACAGTTGAGTAACAAATACGTGGCACAAAAACATGTTCACGCAAAAAGGCGAAAAAATTTGCCGGTGTCACAGAAAACACTCACAAAATGATGTGACTATAATTTCGGTACATAATTTCATGATACAGGGTTGCATTAGTGGACTTATTTTATCTAATAATACCACTTTCCTAAAAACCAGTATCCTACAATGTCTTTGATTTTTAGGAAACCCTTTCCAAAGTATTTTCTCTTATCTTGAAGATATATGGTCGCCGCTTCCCCCGAGTCTCACTTTAAACATTTATCTTCTCCACAGCCAATCGGAACAGCAGCTACCCTACGCCACGGGTGAGGGACAGTACCCGACCACGCCCGTATCCATGGCGACCTTACCCTTGCATCCCGCCCTGCTAGAGCATTACCTACCTCGCGCTCTGGAGCCTAACCAGGGCCGAGGCAGCGAACCGCTGGAGGCTGCGAGACCTCGACAACCCTACAGCGAAGGGGAGGAGAGCGACATTGGGGAACGCAGTGAGGGGGAGCTGGTGGTCCTCACTGACTGAGATAGAGTAAATATAATGAAATAATAAATAGAGAGAGGTGGAGTTGTGGAGAGATTTTGGTATCCCTACAAGCAAAATGGTTTACTGTAGGTCAGAGTTTGCCCATTCAGTCGTGAGGACAGTTTATTTACACAAACAGCAGATCTGAGGACAGTAAACTGATGTTAGAACATGGATTTGGATTTGTATTGTTGTTATTTAAGTGGTTTAGGTTGGGCATCCAGGATTAGGAGATGCTAACCACCACCTGCAATAACTATAAAACTTTGATTTTACCATGCAAGGTCACCGACACAAATCACATCTGCACACATCAGGTGTCGCACTGAAATAATCAAGCTGTAGCTGGAGAGGGTACTCTGTATTGACACATTTTACAATCGATTGATTGCAATAATCATATTACATAGTACACCAAAAATGATGCCATTATTAACTCGCCGTCTTGTCATTTCAAACCTGCATGATCAATTCATGTCATTTGCATAGCTTTAAAGATTTTAGACGTTTCTCATTTTTAAATAGACGGTAGCATCAAGTGTATTGATCTGCCTTAAAGAGATTTCACAGATGTGATCACATTAAACTGGGTTCCTTTCCAAATATTATTTTTTCTCGTTTGGGTTACATAAAAAACAAGCATACAGGTTTGAAAGAACATAAGGGTGATAAAATGGTGATGATTTCATTTTTGGGTGAAATACCCAATGAGACACATTAGCCATATTAAAACAAAGTTTGCTCAGCAGCATCAGTGTGATTTACACCTTGATGTCTTTACGGCACTTGATTTTCCCAGGGGTTTCCTGCATAAATTCATGTTAAGATTGTGCCAAGGTACTTTTCAGAGCAAAAAAGAGAAAAACAAACACACCAGTAGGCTTGGAAAAGTAAGAGCATTTCTGAATTTTTTATTTCTTATGTTCCGTTTGAGATTTAAGCAACCTGTCCCTTTAAGAGTTTACTGTTATCAGCGAGTCTGTTGTTTTATGTTGTTGGCGCACTCTGCTGGTAAAATTCGAGTACTGCACTTAAACATATTAATTCATTTTAATTAGGTGCACAAAGAAAAACTTGAATGCACTTTTTAATCATCTGATATATTTTTTTCATCCCCATATTACTCAAGATCAATAGATCTTTTTTTATTTTTTAAGTAGAAGTTTGCACTTGATGTACATATGCAAATAATTTCTACCACTTTGTGAAAGGAGATGTGAATAATTCTCTTTTCTGAAAATGCTCCTGTTTGAAAATATTGGTTTACTATTATTTTTATTGTGTGTGCGTGTAGAGTGAGTTTGAATCATTTTATCATTCCAGTTTTTGACTGGGTCAATATTTTGGGCCAGTGGAGGTCAATTTACAGTTGAGCTGAAATGTAAAAAAAAATGTTTAAAAAGCATTTATATTTTAAAAAGGAAATTTTAAAGAAATTCGCCAGTGAGTGGACTGTTATGATACACTTAACGTGTTCGAGGAAATATTGAAATCATGTATATAACTTGATAAAGAAATACACTTTGTATTTTATTTGTAGAATGAAGCAGGGAAAAAAATATGACTCCTGATCTGGACTACTGTTGCAAAACCAGCTGCTGTAAAAAATAGACATAGACTTTATTTTGTTTATAATGTGTATAATTTAAAAGTGTACATGTTTTTTTCTCTATGTTGCGTTTTCCAAGAAAGTTTTGTGGTTTGTTTTTTGAAGCTTAATTAAAATGTTATGTTCACTTTTACGATTCGGGAGTAATATTTTTTGCCTAAAGAACTGATGCAATTTTGGCATACAAATGTGTTGTATATTACGGCATAATGATTAGCTGTATATAATCATATTTTTATCTTATTGCAGAATAAACCCAGAGCTGCTCATCACATACATGAATATGAAATTATGGGTTAAAATGATGCAAACTTCCTGTAGGTCAGATAGAGCATTGCATTGATATATCTTAATACGGTTTCAGCAGTAACAACATAAACAAAAGGCTTTTGTGGACTAAATCCAACTTCCGTTAGACTTCCAGAATCAATAACAACAGAGTACTTTAACAGTAGTTGATTTCTGATAACAATGGAGATAAATGACAAGTAAATGACCTTCATTCATATCTAATAAGTATCAACTATTATTTGCTGCCAAGCCTCTCCGCACAATTGTGATCCATTCTCGTTGTCTCCGCTCGTCTTTATCAAACCAAAACATTTTATTTCAGAGATCAGTTTAGACTGATGAATAAATACAGACCGGAAGCTCACTTCAACTCAGACGCATAAACGTGACAACGCACGTGCCATGAAACCGTCTATATCAGTTTTGTTTCAAGATACACAAGTATTGCTTTTTTGTAAGGTTTGTTTGTAAAAAAACACTTGAATGTCCTAATATAACCTAGTCCTGGATTAATCTAAACCCTGTCTGGGAAATCACCCCTAAAGACTGCATTATGCATTATAAATATATGCATTTAATACTCATATGACAATTAAATAAAAAATTTAATATATATTAAAAATAAATGTACAAAAATATATGTACTGAAATATATCTAGAAATATGTTTTTCACCAATATATTTTTTGCCCATATTTTGAAACTTATTTTAAAATTAAATATATTTTAAAGCAGTGGTTCTCAAACTTTTTCTCTGTGTCCCCTTGTGTACGGTGCATTCCTCCGCGCCCCCCCAAAAGAAAATTTATGACAAAGAACTGTTCTAAAATTTAACATTTTAATTAAACAAAACATTTTGGGGCGGTTTCCCGGACAGGGATTAACTTAATCCAGGACTAGGCCTTAGTTTATTTAGGAAATATAACTAGTTTTAACAAACATACCTTACTAAAAACATTACTTGTGTGCATTTTGAGGCAAAACAAAGGGCCCTGATGTATTTTAAGATATATCAGGGCAAGTTGTTGTCAGTTTGGACAGCTCTTAAAAATGTTTTAGTCTAGGACTAGTCTAATCCCTGTCCGGAAAACCGCCCCATTAAGTTATACAAAGTAGTGCTGTTGGTTAGCAGCCTTAGTTCTTTTTAGGTTTAATTACACAGAATTCATGATAAATGAATGTATTTTTATAAAATGTCATAAAACTGGGGGTCCCCTGGCACCATCTCGCGGCCCCCCTGAGCTTCAATGTTGAAATATGGTTGAAATAATGTCAGTTCTTGTTTCAACGTTGAAACAACGTTGATACAACAGTTAATGCTGAGCGATTGCAAAAGGTTAAAAAATGCTTAAATCAACGTTGAAATTTGGTTGAAATAATGTCAGTTGTTTGTTCAACGTTGATATAACGTTGAAACAGTGGTTATTGCCAAACGCAATATCAATGTTGATTTAATTTGCCAAATCAATGCATGTTTCAACGTTAATTTGCCGTTGACGCAAAGACCTTAATTCACCCATGTTGAAAGTGAGACGTTGAAGCAATGTTTCGATATCAACGTTGATTCAATTTGCGAAATCAAAAGGTAATTCAACGTTGATTCAACCTTGTTCTTAACGTTGATTCAACGTTGAATTACCTTTTGATTTCGCAAATTGAATCAACGTTGATATCGAAACATTGCTTCAACGTTGAAATGCTGTCTGAGATGGGTTGGAAATTAAAAAAATATATTTGTTGCCCTTGAAATGTATGATAATATACACTCCCTGACAAAAGTCTTGTCGCTTATCTATTTTGTAGAAACACCTGCTATTAACCTGAATTTTAATTAATCAATTGGTGTTAGAAATAGCTCATATGAAAAGCTAACCCCCCCAAATGATGTTTAATGCACTGAAATAAATTAGTTTTATTGAAAAAAGATTTATCCTTTAAACAAGACAGAGAGGTCAAATTTTGGCAAGACAAAAGTTTTGTCGCCTATACAGAAATTGAACAAATTTACTGCAAATACAAAAATATGTCAGCAAATTAAGTAGTGGTGCTGTGAGATCCAAATTTAATATCTTGTATGACTTACATGAGCTTGAAGGACTGCATCCATGCGGTTTGGCAAGGATTCATGCATGTATAGATGAAGTCATCAGGAATAGCAAAGAAAGCAGTCTTGCATGCCTTCATCAGCATTCTTTGGTTTCGTCTTCCATGCTTCCTCTTTCATCTTACCCCACATATGCTCAATGATGGTCATGTCTGGTGACTGGACTGGAGCATCTTGATCTTTTTCGCCTTGAGGAACTTTGATGTGGAGATGGAAGTATGCGATGGAGCACCATCCTGCTGCAGAATTTGGTCTCTTTAATGGTTGGGAATATAAGAGGTAGCTAAGATTTCTTGGTATTTTATACTATTGATGTTGCCTTCCACCCTGCAGATCTCTCGCACACCCCCATACTGGATGTAACCAGACCATGATTTTTCTGCCACCAAACTTCACTGTTTTCTGGGTGAATCTCGGATCCATGCGGCCTCCAGTAGGTCTCCTGCAATATTTGAGGTGACTGTGGTGTAATTCAACAGAAGATTCATGTGGAATAACCACCTTCTGCTTTTCCAGCATCAATCCTTTTAGCAGGCTGCGGGCCTTGGCAAATGCCAAATGGTTCTTCAATTGTCTTTTGTTTAGTGCTGGCTTCTGGGCACTGATTCAACCATGGAGGCCATTTCGAGACAAAATCCGACAAACTGTTCTGGTTGACACACAGACTTCAGGTGACCAGGTCTCGTGGAGCTCTGCTGCAGTGGAAAATGGACTGACCTTGGATTTTCGAGCCAACAAACGGTCCCCTCGAGCAGTTGTCTTGTGGGGTCTGCCTGACCTGGGCTTGTCAAAAACATCTCCAGTCTCTTCAAATCTTTTTTTTATCCTCTGTACTTGATGCTGAGACACATTGAAGGTGTCTGCCACATCAGCAGTGGATCTGGTCTTCAGCCTCTTGATAATGAAAACTTTAGTCTCAGGGTGAATGTTAGGCATGTTTGCAGATGTCTAGTTCCAGTTGATGTGAAGGTCTAGTGTACTGGGGGTCTTTTTATACACACCTGAGACCTAATTGATCCATTATTAGTCACAGATGAAGCTCATATGAGAAGGCGACAACACTTATGTCTTTGCAAAAATGGACAAGCTGTAAATATTAGAATACTTTTTGACAGATTCGTTTTGCACTGAAACATTATTACAGAAGCTGTTGGGATTAAAATGAGCCATTTCTTAAAAACAAATCTTGATTAGAAATATATTTTGGCGGCACTTCAGGTCAATTTGTACACAAGCGACAAGACTTTTGTCAGGGAGTGTATGAAGGTAAAAACTAAATATATTTTCAAATTCAAGAATAAATTTAATTGAGTTTTACCTGCTACAAAATTTATTTGGCACAAATACATTTTTGTTGCCATATGGGTATAGAGGAAACACCCAACTTGATTAGGGTGTAGATAATTTGATATGAATGACAAGTATTGTTTGGTTGAATGACAGCGTGACTGATCAAAGAGTATCACAACATTCCTTGTTTTCATTTGTATGTGGGTGTTTTTCCAACCGCAAACTTTCCATACAAACCCTTTCCTTTAGCAGTCAGTCAAAAAGCAGATGGCCTAGTCCAGATCAAGTTGAAGTGCATTGCGAGTGTTGCAAACATATTTTAGATTAACTAAAATACTAAATATATTTGTAACACTCCCTGTCTTTATGTGTGTGCACTTGTCTGCTTCAGGATATCCTAAATAGTAAACTCAGGCTTCAGGCCTATAGGAGACAGTCAGAAATTCAATACAGATGTCACAATATACATATTCACTACACATTTATTGTAAGAATTCACAATAACAATATTATGAAATCCCTAAATTAAACCTAGCAGTCAAATTCATATTTTTTAATTTGTTTTAGCCATTTTTGGTAAATGAATAACAAACTATGAGTGTAGGGAGACTTTAACTTAAAAAATATCATGGTTATTGTCATATATTTCAACATCTCTACACTGAATTTCTTTTTACGAAACCTGTCACTGGTACCCTTTATAAAGGTTTTAATATGCACCCATTAGGTACAAAGGTGTGCTTTTTGGAAGGGTTTACCTCCCCAGTAACAGCCCAGGTAAATTAAAAGTATACTTGAATTTACTAAAATATACTTAAATACCAGTACATTTGTTGTACAAGTTTATTTTTGTGCTAAATAAAAGTGTAAACGCTACACACTACAAATAAAAATGCTACAAAATAATAGTCCTACTTCAGTGATAGGAGAGATCAGGACAAAAAGTACACTTTGTGGCTTTGGCAAAAAATATTTAACTTTTTTACACAATCAACACACACATCTCTGCTACAAATGAACACTTAAAGTTTGTTTGTGGTACCTACCGTTATCATACAATTACACAGAAAGTGACAGGAGTGCAACCAATGTTCCCTCTAATTTTTTTCCAGCACTGAGCAAATTCTTTTTTTTCTGAGCGCACATTTCAGTACTGTGAGCAATTCGCAACCACACGACCTGCCGAAAATGACCACGAGCCTGCGTTAACCATAGGAGATTCAAAGAGATGACAGTGTAGCGTGTAACGGGGTTTAGTGTATACACACGTATAATGTTCAATGTGGGCCTGTGTATAAATCCCAATACATGTAATTAACACTCTCTTTGAATTTACCAGGTACCTGGGTTTAGCAGATTGAACCGTTCAACTCAAGCCGAAAATCAGTTCTCATATACTACAGTGCAAATAAATAAATAAATAAATAAAATACTTGTAAAAGTGTAACACTGTTTCATTTTGTTTGTAATCCAAATTCTTGATTCACTTAAATGACTCAGTTGGGTTGAATTCATGAACCAATTGATTCGGTTCAAAGGACCGTTTGTTTCTTTAAATAGTTCAAATAGTTCAGTTCAAAGTCAGTGTCCTTTGAAGAAAATCCAAGAAAATACGGAAAATGAAGTTTCAGCGAATTCACGTCCTAGAAGTTGTCCGAAACAAAAAGAAAAAAATATCCTCCTACCAGTTCTGATGAGTTCAAAGCACAGTTCTGGTTGGCTCGCCTTTTTGTATACACCTTCAGTATATACTAAATTGTCTCGCGTGTCCAAGATGGAGCAGGAGAACTTCACAGATGTTCGCAATTCTCACAAAAAAACTCAGCCTTGTAAAAACACAAGGCAGAACAGTAATTAATCTTCAATTCAACAGATTTATCAATAAGCATCATGTAAACATTTCAAATAACAACCCAAATCAGGGTTTCAACCACTGATCTATATAAATGACTGGATTGCGCATGACGTCACAACTGTGAAGCCACCGCGCCGCCATGTTGGTATACCCAAACATTCTATTAAATCAATGGACGCGATCAGATTTTAATGATAAAACATCACTTTACTAGTCTTCGTTTTTATATCTGAAGTTACCCTGTACATTATTACAACACAAACGTCCTAAGCATGTACATAGTTATTTACTGAAAGTTGGACATTTTAGTTTTTAATCAGTTTATTATACATTCATCTTCATTACAGTATCAGATCAGCAGACAGACCGCAGCATATTTAGTATTAATGATGTACGTGCTCATTCTGAAATCTAAATAAATAATCATACTTTGTACCCTATGTGTATACAATAATTTGCTGGTTTTGTAATTATGTTATCTAAACTTACAAGTTACCTAAACTTATTTAGAGAAACACTGACACTGACGGTGTAGCTGAATGTCAAAAAAACTTTATTTACACCTGTGTCATTAACAGAATGCAGCAGACACACTCACCTTAACGGTTTTTTATAAATCCATTTTCCTGCCCGATTAAAACATAAACATTGCAAATAACACCAGAAATAACAGTTAATTTACGTACACATATCCTAAAAATAATCTTGCGTGACTGATACGCTGTAAAGCGGGTGAATTTAAAACATGATTTTGAATGGAAGTCAATGACGCTCTCTGCTGGTTGGGTATACCAAGATGGCGGCTCGAACTCTGCGCTGGCTTCACCTCACGCTGTTACGTTAAGCGTTCTATGCGCAATCCAGTCATTTATATAGATCAGTGGTTTCAACACTTATTGAACATATTGACACTTAAAATGTTATTTTTTTAATCACATTTACGTTACTTGACTGTTAACTTTCAAATGTAAATAAGTTAGCTTCGGCTCGTTCGTTATATACCAACGGCCAATGTAAACAAACTAATAAAACTCATTGTTTGCTGCCAAATTTGCAACACTTATGCCATAATGTCAAGTTAATATTTAGAATATAACTCACCAAAGCATAAATTTTAACTTCTTATTTAAAAGAAGAAGTTCATTCGCAGTGTTTTAATGCTCTGTGATTCTGCATCTGCCTCCGTTCTAATTCTCTATTTTGCTCTCTTCTCACTCTAGCGACATCTTTTCCAAGTTATCGCATCACTTCAGGAATCCAATAATTTGTTTTAAATCACTTTTTCCTCTTAATAAATATTTTAGTTTCTTGAGATCGCCCCGTGCAGCTGCTCATCTGACTCGCTCTCACTCTGTGCTCGTGCTGGCACCTGTGTGAACTGAATGCGCTGCTACCATTGGCTCATAAAAGTGTCTGTCACCGTAGCAAGATCAGCGATTGGTTGAAAGTTTCTTCTCCTTCTAGAACACTCGCTTTCTCTCTCTCTTAATTCATTTACAACAGCAAATGCATCAATGTTTATGTGCGGTCTGTAACTAGCAGTTGCTGACATGTTTCAAAATGCTGTTTTAGGTAACAAAACAGAGATTAAAAATATATAAGGTTGGATTTGGTGACTTACACACCCAACTTAGAACTAAAAAAAAAAAACATATATGTCATTAATAATATTAATTTATTTTAAATATTAAACCATTAAAAAAGCAAGTGCACATGACAGATCCAACGGTTTTAATGGAAAAAGTTTGAACAAATGTTAAATTACTCTCCTTTGTAGTTGAAGTGAAAACATTGTACAGTATTTTTTCACAGTATTTACAGTATGGTTACTCAAAGAATCACCGCAGCACAGTAGCGCCCTCTGCTGGAGAACAGCAAATACAAACACATCTCACTTATCACACTTCCAGTTTTGTTAAATATACAAAAAATAAAAAAGAGAGAAACGAAAGATTATCTGTACATATTACTTCAGTACATTCACAAAAGAACTGCTCTTAAATAAAACATGAGCTGTGAAGTCGACATGTTTGGTATGTTTTCTGTACAAACTAAACAAAAATCCTAACATGCTGTAAAGGTCCCTTTAAAGAGTAGAGGTTAGTAAAGGTACATTTTTAATAATACAAATCATTTTTATTATACAGTTTCTGATCTGGATTATCAAAATTACTTCGTTTCAACCTATTTACCCTCAAGAAAATAAACCGATGTGGTCATACTGAAATGAAAAAATGAACCAATGACATTTCCTTGGACACTTTCATTCAGGTTCCCTCACATCCATAACAGTTAAAGCAACATTACTTCATATTCATATTTTACAAATAAAGTTTCTTGCAATTTTTGGTGAACATCCACAATATGCAATTTATATTGAAATGATTTATTTTTATTTTACTAGCAGTAATGCTGAACCATCCAGTCACAGAGAAATAATGCATTAACTGTTGAAACCTTACAAATGGTCAAGAATGTGTCCAGGTTGTACGTAGCCAAAATAAATGAAATACTGCATACATTTTTAGGACATTTGAAAATTTTTAGTGTTTAATTTCATGGAATTTGTGGATTAGCGCATCATTTTTAGATGTGAACAAACTATATCATTAGTGAGCTAACAGGCAGTTTAAGCTCATTACAGAAACATCACCTACAAAATTATTCATGGCTTTGTTGGGGTGCTCGTGGTTTCAATCGTCGCCTGCGGCTCAAAGCGTTTCATTATTAAACTGCACCTGACGCAGAGCCAAACACACGTCAGATATTCGACGTGACCTCGGTCTCTTTTTCAGGGCGTTCAGAAAACGCTGCCGTGTTATTTTATCAGTACTACTGTATGCTGTATTATTGACACATGAGGTCAGCCGGTGAAAGGACACTTGGGTTAAAAAAGCTGCCGGACACCGACTCCAAATGGATAAATCTCACAAACGTGTTCCCCGACTGTTTCATTTTCAAATAGCTAAAGAGAAGCTTTAGGATCTTGTTGAGTTGGACACATTCTTGACAGGTTCTGGGCAATTCACCCAAATGCAAGTTTTCTTTCGACAAAATAGTTTGTTTTTGTGGTCTTGGGCTGTGCCTTTTGGGATGTTTCTAGTGGAATGTATGACATAGAAATAGACAAATTATTTTATGAAAATAACTTAATCTACAAAACTTTTCAGAGAAGTCTAATAAGCATGAAATGATAGCGTGTCTATTAGAAAGAACTAGAAGCAATGTAATTCAGTTTTTAGTCATTTTTGAAGTTGTAACCTGCCATTAGATGTCAAAGTCTAGTGTGCAATTAATAACTTAAACACATTTATTTATTCTGTAGGAGTTTTCACAGATGGTGACCTGAATTGAACTCTGCATACCTGTTACGTCAATTTTACCTCCTATTTGTTGTAAAAAAGCCATTACATTGATGTTTTGACATTAAGGATGACTATTCAGCACATAATGACTTTTAAATCTCAGTTTGGTCTCTGCCAGGTGATGCAAACACACATTTAGGAGGTGGCGGCTGGGGGAGCAGGTGATCATACGGCACGGTCTGTGACGAGTGGAAAATTCAACAAAATGTCTAACAGCCATAAAAGCTAAAGAGGTGGAAACGTGGTCCTGGAGACGCGATGGCCCTGACTTCTTGGGAATGTCTGGAGTGAAGTCAAGATTTAGACGAATGGTTACTTGGCATTTAGTTAAAGTGACGTACAAAGGGCACTAATCTTGCTCAAGTGCGTAAAAGTGCAGGATTTTCACCTTGGTAACCATCTGGTTCTTCAGTCACTCCTAACTGGCTCTGAAAACCTGCGTGTGCCATGTCGGAGGCAATGCCCACTGAAATCATATTTGGGTCTGCGAGCATTCGTCATTGCAATCATTGTATCATTTTGACAAGAGAATGATGAAATGAGCATCCTGTATGTTTTTTTGTAGTAACCGAAGCCCGCAGTATGACCCAATCCCCTCGCTAAACGTCACCGCTTAACCCATCTTTACTGCAAATCACACGGAAAAGTCTCTCAACCGCCAAACATCAAGCAAGAAGTACCAAAAAACTAAATGGTGCAATGAGGTCCTTCAAAACAATAAATAAGTAGTAAATAAAACACATTTGATGGAAAATTAGAAAAGGTGCATCATGTGTTTGAGAAAGAAAATGAGATATGGCATACAGTATAAGTTTGCGGCAAAAAGTAGGAGGCCTCCCAGTACTTGCCCTTGCGGTACCCCCTACCCACCCCTGGCTGAAAACATCTCAGATTCGACGATCAAACAGTGAATGATGCTGTACCCTCAGTCTTCTGATTTGGGAATCTCCAAGGCCATCACTGCAGGTTTGGTCTTGAAGTATTGATTGAAACGTAGCACGGCATACCTAGCAAAAAGAACAAAAGTGAAGTAAACAAATAAAATTGAAAACATACTTAATGTTGTTGTTTTTTTAAAGATTATTTAAGAGGATTAGATATGCAATCTGCACGGTAAGTCCTATTTCACTTCTGACACTTGTAAACTCTTCTTCTATATGCATTAATGCTTGGTTTTTTGGGCAGTGTCTGCATGACCGGCGGTTTGCTATTAAAAGGTAGAGCATGAGAGCAGCATGACCTGTTGCTTGGAAACAGGCAATGTAGGAAGTTTACAGAATATATTACTTAAGCCAGTTTAACAGAGTGAACCACAATGCCCACTAAAATAGCCTACAGATGACCAAACTTTTATTCAATCTTCTGATAAAAAAGTAAAACGTACATGCTTTACAGATACACATCACAGAAGAGGACAATTGTGACTCAACTTTACCCTGAGGCTATTTCCGGCCAATGATTCATTTCTAAACTAAACTAGACAAATAACATAATGCAGTGGTTCTCAAACTGGGCAGATGGCGCCAGGGGGGGCCCCAATTTTATGACATTTTATAAAATACATTAATTTATCATGAAATCTGTGTAATTAAACCTAAAAAAAATAAGGCTACTAACCAACAGAACTACTTTGTATAACTTGTAGTTCTACAAATATGTTTTGTTTAATTAAAATGTTACATTTTAGAACAGTTTTTTGTCATAAATTTTCTTTGGGGGGGGCCGCGAAGGAGTGCACTGACATAATGAATTACTCAACCTAATATGCTTCCGGGTTAATCGCATACAAAACGTATGACTCATTATTTCACCCCAAAAGCAAAGATAAAAATTAGAAATTGTAATTTGCATAAAGAAATAAGATTAGATTATCGAGTGAAAAATAATTGGGACATTTTTTGAAAGTTCAAGTGAACCCAAACAGCATCATTTCTAGGGTATTAATAATACTAATTATTAGATATGCACCGATATATCGGCCAATAATCAGCAATTTTTCACACTATGGTTAAAAAACAGCCGATAGTCATGGCCGAAGAGGAAAATGCAATGAGCTGTGTGTACAGAAAAAATAAAGAAGCATCACTTGTTTAAAGTTCAATATTAATACAGAAATTTTTATCTTCAGAGTTAAGTTAAAACAACTTAATATAACCACCAAACAATCGGTATCGGCAGATATCAGTCTGAGTAATCGGTTATCTGTATACTTGGAAAATTTCATATCGGTGCATCTCTAATAATTATTTTCTTTTTGCACAATACATATTCACATATTTGCACATTCACCATATTGGTTTTGTCCATTTCTAGCCTTTTGAAATGGTTGCCATTTGTCTAAATTTGACCGATATAGGAAGAATAATGTATAATGTTCGAAAATATGCTTGTTTATTGTCTGTGTTAGTTGTTTCTAGATCAGATTTTGAATATTGTACACAATGAAACACCCATCAATACAGTGTTAGTTTGACTCTGTAATGGTCTTTATATCTGTATAAATAAATCCTCCCACATCGCAGATGAAAGGTTGGCTGTGCTGGGTGGGCCGCTTACCCGAGGAAATCAAACTCGATGGTGGAGTACTTGGCTTGGATCAGGGCCCAAAAACCCCAGAAGAAATGTGAGGCCTACCACAGCAAAAGATGAACACAGGTTAACATCACACAAAATCATCATGCAAAACAACCACAAATAAATCCAGCATCACGAAAACACTTCATCCTCTGTGTCTTACTCACCAGAGCAAATTTGTTGACTTGTACGTAGAGCGTCTCCAGTTCCCGCTGACTGACATCTTCACCTTTTTTGGTAAAGAGTTTGTAGGCCTGCAGGTAAGTGTGTAGCCAATCTAACTGCATCTCCATGCTGGGATAGAGATTAAAGTCTGGTTCACTCATGCCTGGAGAGCAAACACACATAAAAGAGAAGTCATCTTAGAGAGGATTTGATTTGATTTTAATTGTCATATTTTTATCACTGTGGGTTTTGGTGCTCACCTGCAAATTCATTGAAATGATTTCCAATGTCAAACGCTTGGTAGTTATAACTCGAGTATTCATAATCGATGAACCGAACGTGACCTAAAAAGCAAGAGATGCCATGTTGACTCGCAGCGATAATACAAAAATATTACTGGAATAAACATTTCACCATGCAAACAGTGAGAAAATCAATATATTACTAAATATTTCTTGTTGAACTGGATTTTTTCATTATTACAAAAAAAAATGTTGCGATATCCACATTATCATATGATTCGATTTTCTCGCCATGTCTGAAAACATCGGTAATGACGTGAAAGGTAATGACATATGCTCATCTGTTCATGCCATACCCAACAAACAATTTTGGGTTTAAAGGATGTCTAATAGTCATCCAAGCCCAGACGTCTTGGCTAAAACAACGCAACATTACAGTAAACGTTCATAGAAGTGTAAACATAGCCCAAAAACAAATGAAATAAATCAATTAATGAATCCAAACAGGTTGTAATCCCTGCCGACTTTGCTGACATGATGGGATATCAGACATCTCACAAGTTATTTTGGCAAAAAATGACACGTAACCAAATTTTGGCTAGAAGTGGGCTACTCATAGTCGGACTATATTGGGTCTTAACATAGACGTAAAATGATGACTACTGTTTGTTGGGAATGTTGTGATTTATAAGATGAGAAAAAAATGACTGATTGGGATATAAAGTGTGATTATCTGACCAGCAGTCGATTGAAAAGTGTATGGATTTATATAAAAACCCCTCAACCTTTCAAACTGACCTTCTTTAGCGTTATGAATGATGTTTTTACAGAGCAGGTCATTGTGACAGAGAACCACCGGAGAACCCAGCTGTGACAGGTGTTCCTTCATCCATGCCATTTCCTGTTCCAGCACTTCCTGACTGGGCACTTCCTGTTGGATTCTGATGTGATGATACATAAATACAAATCAATGACGCCAGAACATCACAGCACACAAAAATGTTTGACTATGGGTTAATGTTAGCAGAAATGCATTATAGGAAGTTTTTATTATATTTACATTTGTGACCCTGGACTACAAAATCAGTCATAAGTCGCACGGGTATATTTGTAACAATAGCCAACAATACAGAGTCAAATTTATCAATTTCTTTATGCCAAAAATCATTAGGATATTATGCAAAGATTATGACAATATTTTATTTCCTACCGTAAATATATCAATAATTAATTTATCATTTGTAATATTGTGTGTTGCCAAGGACTTTATTTGGCGATTTTCTCCATATTTAGATTTTATTAAATTAAATTAGATATTATTATTATTATTAGATAACAATATTATTAGATAAATTATTAAATAAATAAAAAGACTCATTTGATTGGTTTTGTGGTCCAGGGTCACATTTAGTCATGTAGTTGAGGAACAAACAATCATAGAAAGCCAACAATACTTGTAGTATCGCATCTTGGTTTTTAATATGATTTCTTCAAAGGAAGTGCTTTTGATTACATGTAGCATAATACTGAATAAACAAAACTAGATTTTTACATTCTAGTTTAAATGATGCATGTCAAATCCCACTGTTACAATTAGGGCTACATAACGATTAAGTGCAACTAATCGTTTGCAAAATAAAAGTTTTTGTTTACATATAATATAAATTATATATAAATATAAAAATGTATATACATGTAAATATTTCTTAAATATATACACTAATGTGTGTGTATTTATATATACATAATTATTGTACACAATACAAACTTTTTTCTGCAAATGATTAGTTGCGATTAATTGTTATTAAGGCTGGGACAACGCGCATATTTTGAGTCAACGCAAAAATACGTTGACGCAAAATATGCATGTAGATCCATCAGACCCAAAATGGCGACGCCAGAGGTTAGTAGCAACGCGAGTGGCTCCACACCGTTTTCACGCGGCAAGTGTGAGCAGTGCGCAATCTGCGCATGCGGCCTATGTTTTTTTTCAGCGCCCATGTTAACAAGCATGCACACTGCACGCATGAGCAGTGCTAGCTCGCGGCACATATTAGTTAATTAATGGGGAGATATTTGAGAATCGAATTGGACTGATAAAATGAATCGTTAGATTAAACGATGCATCGAAAAATAATCGCTAGATTAATCGTTAAAACAATAATAATAATCGTTTATCCCAGCCCTAAACGTTATGCAGCCCTAGTAACAATACTACCTTTAAATCCCCATTACAAGTATGATCAAAAGCAAGAGTGATTCAAATTTACATTTACAATGATGTATTCAGCAGATGCTTACAGTGCATTACAAGCTATACATTGTATGTTTGTGTGTGTATTCCCTGAGGATCGAACCTACGACCTTCTAACACAACCTGTTGAGCTACAGGAACACCACTAAAAGAACATTCATTATTTCTGAACGATTTTCATTATAAATGATGCATGAATATGCAAAATACTTCATCTAGCCTAAATCAGGATTTTATATTTAATAAAAGAGATTAGCAACAGAGAAATGAGGTCCACCAGCTCAACCAATCAGGAAGGCCGTCTGAATGACTCTCTCCAGGTAATGAGCTTAAGGAGCTATTTCTAGTATCATCATTTATGCTGCAGGTGTCTCTCTCAAGACCCGCAGGCTCTCTAACTGATCTGTGATATGTCCCATCATGTATTTTTGCATATGTTTATGACTTGGATAAAGTAACAGGAAAGTAGTGAAATCAGACTATTAGAGACAGAGCAGTAACATAATCTCCAGCAGAGGAACCCTTACGACACCAATGTTCAGACAAAGGATGACGTCAATGAATTTGCATG
The DNA here is from genome assembly GCF_027580225.2 of Misgurnus anguillicaudatus. Taxonomy (NCBI): domain Eukaryota; kingdom Metazoa; phylum Chordata; class Actinopteri; order Cypriniformes; family Cobitidae; genus Misgurnus; species Misgurnus anguillicaudatus. The sequence continues at coordinate 34,134,400 of NC_073350.2, read as the reverse complement.
TGCTTGATACTGTATGTGTCTCGTGCTAATCGCTTTAATGGGACATCATCTTTGTTACAGAAAACGACGATCATTATGATATATAACAGCTCGGTGCATGAGCTTAGACCAATTAAATTCATTTGTTTAATCTGACTTTTTTCTCGATAAATTAATAATTTTTAAATGGCTAATATTATAGTCATCATTTTATTTAAAGTAATGTCTAAAACTGAGAATTATTTCGATTAAAATGATCTTGCATGAGTGTTTGCTTAAGTTTAACCAAAAAAGTGGCATCAAATAAAACACGCCCATAACTAACTAAACTAAATTTATTTAAAAACATTTCGTTAGTTCACATTAAACACTTTTCAGTAGTCGCTCTGTCCTGCTGTGTTTACTGATGGTTACCTGATGTTGGAGGCTTGGTCGGTAAACTCTGTGGCCACTAGTGAGAAGTACTTGCGCATTTTAATCCACAGGTTGGATTTGGGGATGCAGCCATTGTGAGCGTGGATGGCGTGAATGCGGGCCATTTCTCCAGCGATCAATCTACCAATAGAAACAAAGAAATGCATTTATTAAAATAATTTTATAAATAGATAAAAATAATTATTTTTTGTCTATAAAGAAATGCATTTGTGATAACCATTGAAGGGAATTATGGAAGGCCTGTTAAATATTTTAATGGGTCTCATACACTAATAATAGCGTACATTTTTCATATTTATACGCACTTTCGAGTTGCGCATATGCACGTTTAGTGAATGAGACCCAATTCCTATTAAGAGATGTTTGGGAAGAAAACTGGATCTTATCCCAAGGTCTGTGGTGAATTTTTTGATATGGTCCACTGTGTGCCTGCTTTAGATTACACAACCTTCAGACAAATCAGTTCTACTGTCTGAATATACATGAATTAAGTTTTATTTGGATTAAAATCTTACATTGTTCGGTATTTAAATTGAAGGCTCATCCATTTTTTAAAAACACTTTAATCACTGATACGTTTTCCTTTAATAATTATTAGGTCCACATGTGAATTGTGCTCTTGCTCCCTCTTTTCGACTAGACATGTTTGTTTAATGAGATATTTCAGGAACTACAACTATGACCAGAATTTCTGCATAACAAAAGCTTGCATTTACGAGTTTAAAAGCCATTCAAGAGCTCAGCTCCAAAATCTAGTGATTGGCCTTGATGTCTACTGTCAACATCCTCACCAAACAGGAATCTAGTAAGTAACTGATAAACACACTACGAAGACAGCAATTTCCCACATCAAGGATTATTTCAGGATAATTTATAGTCGTGCAAAAGTTCTACGGTGCAGCTACGCTATAGGCTACGTGTAGGGTGTGCGTAGCCCGACGTGCACATCGCCAGAAATTGAACAACGCATCTGTTCTACACGAATCACAAGCGTTGTTATTGAACCCCTCCCGTCAGGTCAAAAAAATCTGCAAAGATGGGCCAAGTTAAGGAGTGATTTACAGGGTTCCCACACCTTAGTTAACTTCAAATTCAAAGACCTTTCAAGGACTTTCCAGGTCCAATACCCTTAAATTCAAGGACTAAATGTGGGGACACATTTCAAGTGAGAGTAAGGTTACATTGTGTTACCTTTAAGATACATTGTTACAGTTCCCTTTCGAGGAAACTCATGCCGCGTCACTGCGGTGACACTTTGGGGACGCCTCCAGGGGTACGTACGACTGAATGTGTATATCAAATTCAACCAATGGTGAGGCTTAACGACAAAGACAGGGTGACGCGGGAGTCAGGAAGTATATCACTATCTAAAATATTGGCAAAGACGGCGTTACAGGGATGCAGGAAGTATGGCAAGGGAGACGCAGCGTCTTGTTCCCTTCTCAGGGAAGAACAGTTACATACGTAACCCGAGACGTTTTCATGTGTCAAACACAACTATGCAAAAAAGCATTTTGGTATGAATCAACATTCACATACAGAATATATAAGCATTTAAAGCAAACAGTTTAGCACGTGTACTTACAAAGTCTAGAATTTTTATGATATTATCCTACACTACACAGGGAATAATATGGATTTTTCTAGAAAACTTCTTGCATAAAATAGATTCAAGCACTTTCAATGACCTGTATCTATGTATGTATATTTTCAAAAACTTCCAAGGGCCTTGAATCCCCCCCCCCAGAACATAGCTCAGAACAATTCGTTTTTTAAATTAAAATTCAATCACAGATTTCACTATGACAGTCAAAATAAATGATTAGAATTTATTTGTATAATCAGGTGTAAACGGTCACCATACTTAAGTTCAAACAGAGAGTTCTGACCTACATGCCATAAAGTACAGGACCAAGCAATCAAGTTATTTTTAGCAGGTACACCTTTTTGGATTTTTCTATTATGTGACTCGTACCGAACCCACCTGAGTAACACAGGGTCCCTGACGTCTTGAGTATCGAGAGCGCGTCCTTGCATGAACTCGTAACAGATCCCGTTTCGGAAGGTGCAGTAAAGACTGGGAGCGCATCCGTTGGCGTGCAGAACCTGAAAGCTCTTGAGCTCGTTGTCTCGGTCCACGATCAGCTCCGTCTTGTTGCCGTAGACCCTCACCAGCACTACGTCCTCTGGGTTTTCATCCACATAACAACCCACCAGTTTGTTAGTCGTGCCATCTGTGAATAACTGACACAAAAAAAAAACATACAGGCGAACATAAGGCATGTGATGATTATGAATACATGTTATCCTGAATGCTATGTTTGTAACAGAGAGCTCCAAAGATGATGTAGACAAAATCTAAAAACCCAGAAGTCAACGGGGTTTTGGTTAAACGCCTTAAAGAAGATCTTGGGTAAACACAACCTCAAGATATTACAATGTTTTATTGTACGATGTGAAACAGATTAGTAAGATTTTTGTGTCTTGAAAGGGTCTTACTAACAAGTTCCTACTCAATAAAACATGGTCCAATTCCACAATTTCCTTATCAGTGAATGTTTTTAAAAAGTTTGAAAGCGTTGTTGGATTCAACCCACCAGTAGTATGCTTCTAGCCTAATGTTTGCTTTATAGTTTTTAGTAAATGCATTTAGACTTCAAAATTCATAAAAAAGATCTTAATTGACACAACATGTAAGTATCATTATTTTATGTACAATAATCCCATTGACTTTTTGTCGAGGGAACCCACGTGAAGCTAACTTCAGGGTTGGCCTACAAAAATACATCATCCCTCCAGCTCTCTGTGCACATTATGTAAAAACTAAAACAGCATTCACAACCTATTATATTTAGGTAACATCAAACTAAAAAGGATAACCATAAAATGTGTGTGCTCCGTACCAAATCGGAACCAGGTCTATATCACAATGATACTAGTGTTATTGACTGTTATAACCTTTATTATGTTAACTAGTATCTGCATTAAACATTGACTGAATATTTAACATTGAAATCTTACAAACGATTTTGCATTACAATTGCACAAAACTATTCCGAAATAGCTTCTTGGCATGACTTCACATCAAGTAGGTGAAATCAGCCAAAAAGAGACTTTACAAAATTACAAAAACTTTATTCGGGAATAATGTGCGCAACACAACCAATATTTCAGTAAAGTAAACAGGGTTCATTTTAATTTCACATTCATTTTAAAGATAAAAATTTAAATGAAAGTCAGGATCGAGCATATGACAAATTGGCTAAACCTAAAATGCTTGATGTTTTGTGCAATGTATCCCACGATGCATTGCAATGGCCCTCACCACCCACCAATGCATTTCTGAGATTCCAGAAATGTCTAACGTACAAACAGCACCAGTGGTCGACGTACAGTAGATGGATTTAACACCGAGCAGGTGCGATTGTAAAATACAGTTTTGTATTGAATTTATGGAGACTAAAAACAAAGCAGAAAACCAGATAAATCTGTTCATACAGTAAATATCTGCTTTGACAATCTTTGTTATGTTTTTTTTCTTCTTCACAAATGTAAAGATATTTAAGAATTTGTTTAATCAATGTAAAAGATGTTAGACATAGACAGTCATATTAGTAGTCGATGAAGGCCCAAAAATGAACAGAAATATTTAATAAACCAAGAAGTAATGAAGAAATTAGTCAGAAGATATGACATACAAAGTTTTAGGGATAAATATAAATACATAACAGCACAATACAAGTTTTACATAAGTCAACATATTACAATATATTACCTACAACCTTTACCCTGGATTTTATTGCTTTGACATTGAATTCTCATAATTTTGCAGCTCCCTCTTGTGTTTTTTAGAGAGATGTGCAATCATTGCGGTGATGTGATATCATTGTAATTAGGTCAAACAATCGCAATAAGACGATTATTTAATCATTGTGACAGCCCTACTAGTAAATGTTTTATACACAATTCAATTAAAGGCAAAGTTTATGAACTGATTCATTTATTTCCACATTTGGGACCCCACAAATGGCTTGAATGATATCTGTTTACCTTTGAGTCTTAATCCGGGTGGTTTATATACTGGGTATAAATAGCAATGTCTCACTATTTCAACTCCCCCAACTTATTGTTAAATGATCATCTCACTATTATAAAATGCCTGGAATGCCGGCACTCTTGTTGTATTGTGATGAATGACAACATCAGTATGTCATACACCAAAAGAAGAATGAATGAAGCCAAACCAAAACAGTTGGGGACAAAACATATGGGCACAATGCATGTTTTTATCGATGAAAACTATGCCAGCTATCTGTAAACAGTGCCACGTTGACTGCATGGATGTAAAGCAGGATTATGTTCATTCATTCTGGCTGCAAAACAAGGACAAATATTTGATGGTTGTCAACTGTACATGTGTTGTACCAAACATTTGCCAATGAATATTTCGAAATTTCTTGCAGCAAACTTTTTAACCAGCATTAAATGAAGCACAAACTGTACTATGAGATATATAATGATTGATAAATACTTAAATAATCTAATAAAGTACTGGCTCTTTCCTGCCTTGGGAGCATTTTTATATTTCTGTCATGTGAAACATGACTAGTCTCGTACTTGATGGGTTTTGGGGGATTCAACCAATATGGATGGACACTGGTAACGCTGTGTCAGCTGTACACAGCAATAATAATAATACACAGTGTTCATTGTCCTTACTTTCAGACATACCACCTCACAATAATAAAACAGACAGATATGCAACATGTGAGGCTGACATTTGGTGCAATAAAATAAATTGATAATCATGCTAAGTGTGGCACTTTTATTGCTGGTGGGTGTGGATGTCAGGCCATTAAACTCACAGGTTACAGTAGGGAAGACTTGCTTTAGTTTTTAATCTGTTAGCATCAGTTTATACTGAACTAAAAAAAAAAAAAAATTATATATATATATAAAATAAACGAATCTCTTACCCATGACCTATAACTCAACAGAACAGTTTCATCATTTTAAATTAAAGGTGGTTTGAGGGCAACCCAAACCCAAAAGATCTAATAATTTCAAAGCGAATGCCAGCTTTGTCTGTAACATAAACCAATAAAAGTCTCATTTACAGGCAATAAGTAAATCCGACCTCTACCAGGAACTAAAGATGAGCAACATGTATCTGTAAACATGCAAACTAACTATATACTAGGCGCGTAACGGTACACGTCAATGTCAGGTGAACAGTGGACCAATCAGGAAACTCTGGAGGCGGGACAAGCATTGCAAGTATGGCAATTTCTATTATGCCCTAACCTTTTCTTCTTTTTGGTATTTTTTATTTATTTATTTTATTTTAACCAAGAAAATCGGTTTTAAATTTGTAAAATGTAGCAATTAAGTTATAAACGACAAGTAATTTTATGTGTTGCATTTCTTCCCCCTAACTGTATGGTCCAAAACCTGGTACCTACCAAACTGTGAATTTTGTGTACCGTTACATCTTTAGTATATACTGTGTATAGCATCAAGCACAAGGACACTAAATAACACCACCTGCGGTCCAAACACCTTTGGGTTTATTTACACCAGGTGCACATGTACTGTATATTTATGCAATCTCCAAGTACAATTACATGATGTTAAAATATGCACTACACTAAGCAAACTTACGTCTATGCAATAAGATTTATTAAAGTGTCAAGATGTTATTGAACTATGACATGCAAACACGTTTGTTGATTAGTAGTACAGAAAACTTTCCTTAAAACCTTTTTACAACCAAAACTCATAAACATTTTACAAAAATGCATTTGTTAGACACATCATGCAAAATTAATTACAATCAAACTACACATTTTATAAGTATGTGGACTCGAAGGCAATGACCTTTGTGTTGCTACAGTACATAAAGTACAGTAATACTTTTAAATGAATAATATTTGTCAAAAACATTTAAGTTTTAGCTGAGTGATGATCTTTGCTCTAGAAGAAAGTAAACAAAGATGTCAACTCATTAAACCACATCAAACAGCTTTTTATCTTCCTCTGCACTTCATATTGGATGAAATGACGTCGTTGCCAGTTGCCTAGTGATGCATCACGACAAAGGTCGACTTAATTTAACTAATGCATTGCACAATGATAACTAGTTTCAAGTTCAAATGGTCAGTTCAGTATGACACTGTTTAGGCACAAAATAAACGATAATTGTAAACCAGTGAACTGGGTGTGATCACCGGCATCTGGCGACGTTAGCCACGCTAGCTTTAAACGTCACTTGTGCCGTCATAAGTCCGCTATCTGACATGACAATCTACACAACCCTCTCGTGACTTCCGCTAAATTACGCGATATTTTCATTAATTAAATGTAAAAATAAATGAATTGTACGTTTACAGGGCCTAAACACAGCGGGTGTAACGTTAGATTAGCTCATGCTAAAGACAGGCACACCTACCTTGGTCCGGACCAGGTTCGGGTCCCATCCCGGTCTGAGCTCTTTGATCAGCTTCATCGCCCCTTCCGTCACGTTATGCTCGTCCACGAATATCGGATATTTTTTGATGGTCGGCGAACCGACCGGCACGTGGATCTCCGTCTCCATCATATGATTCATTTGTCTGTAAATGCGCGACATTAAAGTTTCTGGATATGTGCGTATTACAATTGTATATGCGTGTCTGTAGGGGTTGAGGATTTCGGTCGAAATATGCACTAAAGGTCCAGTTTTTGTGTGTGCAAAGCAAAAATGAGACGTTCATATGCCGGTACCACTGCTTTCTGTCATCACAGCAAGAAATAACGGCGGTTCTTCCTTCAGGACGCCCCGCCCACAAGGAAATCATCCGATAACCGGAGAGCGATATCACGAGTACTATGACGGAGGCTTGGTTCATGAATATTAATAATAGCCCGTAGTAACCCTTCATTGGCCAATGATTTGTCTTGAATATTAATTAGGTCAAACTAAAAGTTGTTGTTTCATTAATATTAATGAAAAAGACTGACGTCGTGAGGTAACGCTCCAATGGCGAATGCTTAATGTTTAATATTGATTGGATCATACTGAAGTACATTGGAAGCTTCTAATGATGTTTGGTTGATCGTGAATATTAATGAATTATGCTGACGTCGTGGTTTTAATATTTACTATTTCATAAGAATTGTTGGTAAATATGTATATTTAATAATCGCAGGCTTTGGCGATGGACAGGCTTTTTTGACCATGCAATATAGCTATTTGAATCTTGCAAGAGAAATCAAACGTCAGAAATAACATAAAGGAAAGAACAGAAATGTGTCACTTGAATACTGTATATTAAAATATGGGATTATATACATTGGAATATGAATATGGGAAAATGCAATCAAAAGCAGATATAAGACAAAACAACAAATAAACAATTTTCCAAGTAACAAAACAAAGAGTGGTTCAATAATTTAGACCAGATAATAAACGTAAGAAACCATTATATAAAAGTACATGGAATGTAAATGGATCACATTATGATCATAAGAAAATTAAAAAAAATAAAAGGAAAGAAATAAATGGAGAGAGGGAGGAAGTTTACAAGCATAGTATAAGTAACCAAATAAGGTACGAGAGGCTGTGCTGTATCGTGAATAAGTAACGGCTGGAGGGCGTTGTTAGGCACGACGCAAAGCGGAGTGCCTGCAACCCCTTCGGCCGTTGCTTGTTCGCGGTGCGGCGCGGCCTCTCGTACCTTATTGCTTTTATAAAACGTTTACCACACAATATTAAAGTTAAAAAAATATTAGTGCAACTTTCATGAAGTTAAATCAATAAATGCATTCCTTCCGCTAGAAAAAATAGTCCCTGACTGCGAACAACAACATGAAAGCTCAAATAAAAACAACAAACTGTTCTCAGACTTTGTCTCATTATATGTTTATGTGTTGCTAAGGGTGTTGCTAAGGGCGCAGTGATATTAAATAGAACCGTTGGGTGAAGCGGTCATAGCAGTGTTTTATCGTGAATAAAGCACACCTATTGACCAATCAGAATCAAGGATTGGAACTAACCATAATATTGAATATGTCACAAATGTTTATAGTTTAAATAGCTTTCTTATTAACAGATATCGAAATTGTATCCATAAATTCAATTCTTGTTTGAAGTCATTAAAGTGTGGTTTATTTGTTGAACATATACATTTGTGGATATGAAACTTTCCAATGAATAAAAGAAGATTTATTTGCATTGATTAAATTCTTGTCATTTACATAAAATCCAAAAAATATTTTTTCTATAAGTTAAAGAAAAATGTTTATTTTATTTTATGATTATTTTGGACAATTAATTATTCAACATCACTCTAGAAAGACTTAGTTAAAGGACAGTCCCAAAACAGATGATTTACTTATTCATTTAGCTGACTATTTTATTCATTTAGAGACTATTTAGACTATTTCAGAAGAAACTTGAGAAAAAGAGCAAACTTTATTTGTCAAGTAAAAAAATTCTGAGGGAGTGACCTATGTCAACTGAATATTATCGAAGATATTATTGCAAAAAGAAATAGTAAATATGAGAAAAAGCATGGAGAGTTTAATGGCAGGTATGCTTATAACATAAGCCACAGTGACCTCTGGTGGCTAAAGACTAAACTGCAAAAAAAAAATACTACAGTAAAAAAGAATGCCCAAATAGTAGTGTATACATACAGGTGATCTAATGCAAAATATCCTTGAACATGTTGTTGCAAAATTTGCTGGATATTAAATCAGAATTTGTTATTAACAAAATCATTTGTTTTAATTAAAGATCTGGGTTAGTAACTAAAAAAACAAACGGAGAGCAAGATGTTCCCTACTGAAAAATCCAGCTAATAGCAGCATAAGCTGGTAGCTGGTTTTAGCTGGTTTAAGGTGAAACTAGCTGGTTTAAGCTGGTCCTCCCAGTCTGGCAAAGCTGGTGGGTCACGCCTGACCAGCTAAGTCCAGCTTGACCAGCTTAAAAAGTGACCAAAACACAGCTAGACCAGTTTGCTACACCAGCAAAACCAGCTTGCTACACCAGCAAAACCAGCTAAAACCAAGCTGGGAGACCAGCTAAAACCAGCTCACCAGCTTATGCTGGTCTTAGCTGGATTTTTCAGTAGGGTTTTGCTTAATGTCTGTGGTTATTTCCTTAATAAACAATACATTTAGTCATTTAACAGACACTTTTTTCCAAAGCGACTTACAAATGAGGTAAACAATAGAAGCAATTAGAACAACACAAGAACAGGAATACATAAGTGCACTAGAACTAGTTTCATCAAGTCTAACACAGTAGCCTATACATAACCAAGGGTTAGTACTTTTGAGTATGTAAAGATAAGGATAGAAAAAAGAAAGTGAGGTTTTGGTGGAAGAAATGGGGTTTTAGCCGATTCTTAAAGACTGCTGCGGAGTCGGCAGATCTTGCAAACAACTAAACTACTTAAAGTGATAGTTCACCCAAAAATTAAAATTCTGTCATCATTTACTCACCCTCATGTTGTTACAAACCTGTATACATTTATTTGTTCTGATGAACACAAAGGAAGATATTTTGATAAATGTTTGTAACCAAACTGTTTATGGACCCCATTTACTTCCATAGTATTATTTTTTCCTACTATGGAAGTAAAAGGGGTTCACGAACGGTTTAGTTACAAACATTTATCAAAATATCTTCCTTTCATCAGAACAAAGAAATTTATACAGGTTTGTAACAACATGATGGTGAGTAAATGACAGCAACATTTTTATTTTTGGGTGAATAAAACAAACTAAATGCAAGTCCTAAAAGTAATTACGTCACACTTTATTGAGTTAATGGCAAAATTGTGCCACTAGGTGTCCCTTATAAGCAAAAAGCCATCTTGAAACACTAGCATTCTGCTTACTGCCCAGTCAGTGACACTATATGATGATTACTTTTTCTAAAACAGTATGCAGTATGCAACGGTAAAATTTAATATGTTATATTGCTGTCACATGGCATCACATTGCAAGTTAAATTCAAGCAAATGTCACTGTTTTATATCTGTTATAAACCACATTTTTATGGGTCAAAGGAGGTTCTGTATAGACCAGTTTGCAAGATTTAAGCAACACTCGTCAAGAATCACTTCATGTTTCAGTTTTTTATCACAACACAAGTGTAAGTTTAAGTTTAAGAGGATAACATGATAAAGAATAGTATGACTGTTGCATTAGAAATGATTTAGATATTGCTATTTTACTGTATGTGAATGTCCAGAACAAGTTTGCCATTTAACATCCCATTCCTCAACTAGACAGAAAAACAATTACTTAACAAAAACACATTAGAGAAAATACTTTATTGAACATCAAGACATATCTCCTGGTACTTATTTTGCAGTAAATAATGCAATTTAGTTATATTTTCCCCTACCCAATGACACAATGTTACCCTAAGCAGCATTAATAATAAAAGTAAGGAGACAAGCCATTCTAAAAACAGCTTAAGGTCTGATAAAGCAGCACATAACATTTTCTCATGCAAAGTGTCTCAAGAATATTTTAGGTTTGGGGTTTCACCGAGCATGTTGGACCACTGCGCAGTGCACACACACACACAAACGCACACACATACACATACACACTTGTCAATACATGTTTATACGTCTACTGTTTCCTCTTCAGTCTTGGACGTTTGTTCTCAAGAAACTGGAATGTTGTTTAAAGAGTGATTTTTCTAGCGGGGACGGATGTCAGCGTATTCTTTGTTTCTTTTTTTGGAAAGGTTTGTGCAGAAGTTGCTGCTATAGTCGTCATCGCAATACAAATGAGAAAAAGAAATGTTTGCACACAAAGTGTGCTTTTTACACCGAACACACAATAAATCACCTTTCTGCTTGAATATAAAAGGGTTATTCTTTCCTCGTGACCCACAAATCTCCACGCCCAAGACAAACTCCCCTTTCAAAGTTCATGTTGACACTTAAAGACGCCTTGTGCAGTAAAGTTTGACTTCTTTTTATTATTCACAAAGTGCAAATACATATATGCTGCCATCAAACTGACAGTTCGGAAGTTTTTGTTTTTACAAATGAGATTCAATGATTTTAGCCTTAACAATAGAAAAGTTCAAATTCATTTACAGCACACAGAAGCACATTGATTATTTAAGTATATATGCGTCATTGTATTATTATTGTGTATATTCAAATGCAAAACAAACTAGGATATATTTATCTAGAATTTTTTTCCAAGGTCACCTGGTTCCATTTAGTTAAAGATCAATCCCAACTCCATCTGTAGACTATAGACACAAAGTCCCTGTGGCCATCTGCACCGCTCTGGGCTTTAAAAGTTTATATGTCTTCCTTTATGTGTCTGTCTTAACATGGATGAACACTTATGATTTCAACCTCCTCCATTCACACGGGCCACACACACCTCCCTTTAAACAGCTCTCTGTGTCTCTTGTAAATCTGACCGACCTGCCTCAGTCACAGTCTTAAAATGAGGACAATACTTCATTTATAATAGTAAGAAAAGACAGATTCACTAAGTAGGGGACATACACCATCAATTATTGCAGAAGGTATAGTGCAGGGCTCTCCAACCTTTTTTTTAAACAATCTGGAGAGCTACTTTTTGATAAAGTCTGCTCAATAATTTTTTGTTTTACTTTTTTGATTTTATTTTATTTAACTTGTAAACATGTAATAAATAAATCTTAAAATTGAGCCTATTAATAGAATGTGCTTTGGTGGGCAACTCACAGACTCTCCGCGGGCACCATGTTGGAGACCACTAGTATGTTTTAACAGAATATTGATACATTTGTTGTGATTCTGAACCACAAAAACAGGCATGTAGTGGGTAGTCAGCAATACATTGTATGGGTCAAAATTATAAAAAAATTTCTTACAGTATGCCAAAAATAATTAGGATATTAAAGATCATGTTCCATTAGGATATTTTGTAAGTTTCCTATCAGAAATATATCAGTAATATGTGTTGCTTAAGACATCATTTGGACAACTTTACATTATTACACATTATTACTTTACATTATTACTTCACTAGTTTCATCTTAGCCGCTGTACTTGGCTATTTTGTTGTCTTTGGATTTTTCTGTGTTTTCTCTTGTTTTTGTTCATGTAAAGCTGCTTTGCAACAATTAAACAATTGTGAAAAGCATTATATAAATAAAATTGAATTGAAACTTTAAGTCGTTTTTCTTAACCCTTGTGGGTTGTTCCAATTCAATACCCTGTTGGGTTGTTCATGTACAAAAAAAGGCCACTAAATTAAACGGCTGTAAAAATGTATCAGATTCATTTTTTTCTAATTTTTTTCATAAATCTGTTAATCAACCTTAGTACTGATCAAAACTACCAAATGTTTACAAAATTTCCATGATTTTAACTCTTTAATTGTCAAGTTCATAAGTGGTGTCACTAATTTGGGAAAAAACACACAAATTGACAGATTTTCAATTTAAAAAGTGATGTGGACTGGATTTTTTAAAACCTTTTTCACAGTCTTGGGCATGTCTAAGATAAAAACATTGGCTTTGATGCATTTTTAGTTTTTGTGCAGCATCAGTTTTTATTTTTGTCTCCCTCATTTACTATTTCTGTTACTACATTATAACGTCATTTTTTGATTGCAAAGCCATGACACCTTGAAAAAAGAAAATTTGGCTTTGATGCATTTTTAGTTTTTGTGCAGCATCAGTTTTTATTTTTGTCTCCCTCATTTACTATTTTTGATACTACATTATAACGTCATTTTTTGATTGCAAAGCCATGACACCTTGAAAAAAGAAAATTGGAAAAAGTATTCATCTGATAAATTTTTACAGCCATTTAATTTAGTGTCTTTTTTGTACACGAACAACACGAAAGGGTAGTACATTTGCCCACGATATATTGTTGAGTTTTTTTTTATTTCAAAGCATTTTCTCAAAATATATGTCAATATAAGATTTGTCACCAAACATCATTCCATTTGCTGAAACACAGAGAAAATTGTGGCCAAATTAAGACATACAAAAAACAAAGGGTTAAAGGAAAACACCACAGTTTTTTAATATTTTACTATGTCCTTACCTCAACTTAGACAAATTAATACATACCTATCTTTTATCAATGCGTGCACTTAATCTTAGGATTACGGCGGAAAGAGCACTTTGTTTGCAGCACTTCGGCTTGGTTTGCAGTGACATCATCACTCCTGACTCCTCCCCCTCTTGCTCAAACTTCCATCAATATTACTGCACCCGAGGTCGAAGTGCTGCAAACTAAGTGCTCTTCTGCAATACAATATAAAATTTGCCACATTTTATTTCATGCCACCATACCTACTTTGTGTAACTACTCATGTAACAGTTTTTAAATAGGGAAAACATGGAAGTGTTTGGTGGCTTCTAAATTCATCCCTGTTTGGATCCTAAGTAATGAATGGGGCTAGGCTAAATGCTAACACATTCATGATGCGCTGTACAAAGATTAAGTGCATGCATTGATAAAAGATAGGTATGTATTAATTTGTCTAAGTTGAGGTAAGAACATAGTAAACTATTGAAAAACTGTGGTGTTTTCCTTTAATATTAAGATTTTTTTGCACCCTCAGATTTTCAATCCTAACAAACCATACATCAATGAAATCTTATTTATTAGGATATATATTACGTAATATTATTTGGCCGAAATATTTGAAAATCTAGAATCTGATGGTGAAAAATAATCTAAATTTCAAAATATTGACCCTAATGATTGTTTTTGTGGTCCAGGGTGACATTTATGCATTACGCATTCATTCTTAATGATTGATGGTAAACGAACTTGACTTGCTGTCCTTGAAGGGATCTCTGAACGAACCTGAGACCCAAGTTTAACCCCCCTGCAGAGGAAGAAAGAAAGCAGTGAAGGAGGAGATAAGGGAGGAGGAGGAGGAGGGATGCCGGAAGAATTGCAGCTGGACACAGAGCCTGGAGGCGGCCTTATATACACTCATAATGATGATTGACAGGCCTGAATGTTTAGGCTCCTCCCAAATCTATAGAACTACATTACTGAGTTTTTTTCAAAGTAATGTGCTTGATTATCATAAATAAATCTATAACACACACACGCTCACAGATATGTTTTTGTGTGTCGTGTCTTTTGTAGCTAGCTGACCTTTGCGAATCAATCAGAATGATTCATTCACAAATCAGTTCTCTAATAGTCTGTGATTCGTAGAAAATGTAAGAAAGAGCTGAAATGGACACTATATGACACTTCTTCACTCAATCCTGTCCATTTCAACATCCTACAAACCTGCATTGTTCAGCCTCTGAAATCAAATCTCAAGTTACTTGTTTACAAGTCCGTGTCGAGGCGCGTGTCGTTCGAAACTTAATCTGAGTTTCCATCTAGACACAGCAGATTTAACCGAACAAGAAACTACAAGACCTTAAAGTCTTTGTTCCGATTTTGTTCCTCAAGACTGAATCCAGTCTAAATAAAGGCATGTGTGAATCATTGTGACTAAAGTCTCTAACCTGCATTGATTTGGATTCACAGTAGCACATATGGACACGGATCTCAAACCGATCAATAGAGCCATTAGCTCCCTGCAGAGGACAACAACATACGGCCATCTGACCCCTGACACCAATCCCTTTATTATGACACTCGCAAAATCCTTTCAGTTTCAAATAAGGTCTTTTCAACCAAAGTAAACACACTTTAAAAGAGCAGATGTGGTTTTTAATGAATGCCTCTCTGTATTTCTCTTGATCTGAGTTTCGTGCACAGCATTCATACAGACGCATTTGTTCAAGGAGTGTTTTGAGTTCTCATTAGAGAGAAACATTACTTCAATTATATGGCAAAATGCATAACAACAATTTCACAAATAGAGTCACTTGAATAAACCGATAAATGCATTTTTTTGTGTAGTTTGTGCTTGTTGGTTAAACATCTTTCAATATCAATCATGGCAACTCAAATCTATTTGCAAACACAAGAGGAAAACCATTAAGACGTGTGATGATTTACCTGTGAACTAAAGGAGATTAGCAGGTTTCTGGGTAATCTTTAACTGCTATGAGATGTTTGCATTTCCTTTAAATGTTAGCCATCGGAAACTATCAACATTTTTTGCTTGACATTACAACACAGATGAGAATATTATAGAAACTTGTACTTGAATCAATTCATAATCATTTTGGGAGTGTCCGAAATGAACCCAGTTTGGGAGGAGATTAAAAGAAATTTAGGAGCTGTTTTTAAGAGGACAATTCATTTTAATTCTGAATCTGAACATATTTGGTTCATAAATTTATGCTTTTATGACTTATAAATAATAGCTCCTGGTGTTCCTGTACATAGTTGTTATTAAAATAAGGAAAGTACAAAACAATCTGTATGAATTTGACTATTTCATGTGTGCACCAATGGTGGACATGATAGCCGTCTTTGAATGCACATATACTTTTGTTTTATTGTTAAAAATGCATTTCTGCCTTGATCACATTTATGTACTTTTGAAAAGGAAAAATTAAATTAAGCACAATTCACATTTAAAAATTTCATTATTTTTGCACCATTTTTGCATTTTAACTGCTCAATAAAAAAATGAGTGATTAAGTTGTTAATTTGACTAAAACTGTAACTAACACAAAATTCCTCCTTTTCTGTAAAATAGGTCACTGTCTGTGAAGTTTCGACTTGTCTGATCAAGACCTGACAGATACTACCAAAAGTATGATAACTTGACATCTCACATCTATGGACAATCTGGCGCACAACAAACAGATATAACAGAACTCAAGCACTTTTAGACAAAACAACAACAAACCAAAGCAGAAATTCACAGATGCCTTCAAAAAGATTAAAAACAGAGATGGGCAATTTGACCTGAGAGTCTGAGATCACCTTTCAACAAAGGCACTTTTTATTCTGAGTCAAGGATTGTAATGTAATGTGTCAGATGACAGTGATCTATCAGGTGTAATTGTGGGTGTATTTCCTGTGGGATGACAGTATTTGTCATGAACTAAAATGAGAGACTATTAAGGTGAGGACGGTTATTTCCGGAGTGGTCTCTGAGAGATGGTTACAGACGTGTATCAGGTATCTTTACCATTCTTTTAGTTACAGGAATTCGTAGCATGTAATAATCTACTGTAAGTTCCAGTCAAGCAACAAAAGCTGTGACTCAAACTAAAGGACATTTTCTTTACAGTGTCTAGTATCACAAATAAACTGATAGGTAACTAGATATAGTAGCGAGTATTCTTACTCACCTATTTTCAGAGAGACTGTAGCTATTTTAAATGCTCTATTTCTGATTCAGATACATGCTATTTGTGAACTTGGGGAGTTGGTTTTCAGCAGACAGTTTTATATTCTGAAACAAAATGCTTATATTAAGCCAAGTCACTAGCCATCATTTGGCTAGTCGGGGGCTATGAGTAACCCAAAATTGGGCCGTTTATAAAACCTCTGTTAATATAATAAGCTGTATGTAACTTTTATAATTCTGCATGGGTGTTACCTGTTTGCCTCCAATCTCTTGTAGCCAGTGAGTCACACCTGAAAACGTCCTCAAAGTGATTTGTAAACCTAGATAAATAGCTGGCATTTAAAAGAACCACATCACCTGTATTAGGTGTCTTCAAGACCAATACAAGCCCTCTTTCTTGGTTGTGGTTCAAGAATCCTTAGCCTGAAGTCAGCTGTGATTGGACAGATCTGAAAGCGCGCACACACGCATCTCCTCTGTCAACCCAAAGGGTGGAGTGACTCTTTTGAAAATGCAAAGTCTGAAGGGAGAGGCTGCAGAAAGGATTTGTGTACACCACAGTTTGGATTAAGTTTTAAATGCTTGCATTGCTGGGCTACACGCTTTAAAATTAAAGATTATTTATCTGGCTGTGTGGTTCCATAAAAACCTTTCACATCCACAGAAACTCAAAAGATTTTTTGGGTTAAAATCTGAACAAGGTAAGAACGAAATGATTTTGATGAGACTAAAAAGTTCTTTGGGGAAGCAGAAATGTAGTGAACCCTGCGTAGCACCTTCGTTTTCTAAGAGGGAGGGAGTCCAATCCTGACAGTTCGACCGTCGGAACATCTGTGGAGATCTCAAATCATGCAAGGTTCACGCATCCGCGCTGCGCGTAAAAGCGAGTGGCTGAAATGCGCTCTTGCGCACCACTTTAATCCAGATCCTGGGGTTGAAAACGAAATCGTGGTTTTGGCCACAGGTGTGGACCAGTATCTCCAGGAAGTCTTTCATCACCTGGCTTTTTACAACTGCGACAATCTCGTGTCAGATGTGGACTTTAGGATTCTGTGTTTGGTTTTGGGAATCTCCATTAACGCAGAGACAGAAAACGGCGCGTCGGAGCATAAAGACATTTGTAACGCGCTTCCTCGTGCGCTTAACTTCAAAGAGTTTCATGCACGTCTTTGTGGATTTTTCTCCGTTAAAGCACAAGAAGGGAACAGCGGAGCTCGACTCCCGGTGAGTGAAGAGACGGAGCACATCGAGAGGGAGATCAGACTGCGCAATCCCAGAGTCCGGAGGAGAAAGTGTGTGAGCTTTGATCTGTCTAAAGATCAGAACCGAAGGATTTCAGAGAGAGAATCTGGACTGTCTCAGAATCCGGATCAGTCTCAAAACTCGGTTGGGGATTTAAGGAAAACCACAGGTAAGAACATCATTACTACTGAAGATCTTTAAAAGTCAGCAGAGCAGGTGCGCCAATAGAAGTGCTGTTTTATTACCAAGCTATTCATATGGATAATGTCTAAATAAACGGCATGTGTTTACCAGTTTAAAAATAAAAAGTCTCATAATCTAATAATCTATCAGACTTGGTGCATCATATTGATTTACATTTTTGACATGATATTATTAAATATTAAAAATATCAAGATTATATTTTTAAGAATCTTCTTTATTATGGAGGATGATTTTATGTAGGAAACAGTCAATCACATAAAATAAGTAACTTTAGCTGGGTTTTTACATGCATGAGTCAAAAACAGTGCTGGGTAAGTTACTCAAAAAAGTAATGAATTACTAGTTAATTACATCTTAATTCATGTAATTAGATTACTGTCCGAATTACTCTCCCAAAAAAGTATTTAATTACTTTCTAATGCTATTTAGTAAACGATACAAAGATGCATGTGCTTGTGGACCAGTGTGGTTTACATCTTGCAAAATGCTCTATAAATTTTTTCAGTGGATATTAACCCCCAGAGAAGATGGCAGGACCAGCTAGAGTTGGAAAACGCCAGTCTACGGGAGCTGGTGGAAGATTTGCGTTCAGCCCTGCAGAGCAGTGACGCGAGGTGCATGGCACTGGAGGTGGCGCTCCGACGAAAACAAGTGCCAACCCAAGATGCTGCTGCTGAGAGACAAGACTGTAATGATAGAGCCAAAACAAAAAGCAGACAATCCAAACACACGGAAAGAAGCACTAAAGACCTCTTACGAGAGCTGGAGCTGATCCGTGCCTCTCGTGATGGACAGCTGGAGGAAGCCATGAGGTTCAACCAGAGGTTAGAAGAGGAGCTGATGGGAGCTTACAGAGAGCTCACTAAGATGCAGCAGACAGTGGAGAGCGTCAGGAGAGAAAACGCCCGGATCAAGAAAAGGGCGGAGGATGCGAGAGGAGCTCTTGCCGCAGGGTTGGAGAGGGTCAGGGCCTTACAAGATCAGGCCCAACATACTGACCTGCTTCAAGAACAAGTCCAAAGTCTGGAGGCTCAGCTGGAGATGTTCAGGTAGAGCTTTCATTTGCATGTGTCACATGTGTATTTGGTGTAATGCAACGTATTTACACGGTTTAGGCTAAAAAACACATTATTTTCCCCATACCGTACATTATTGTTATTTTTCCCACCTTTCTGAAGTGATTTTTACAAAGCTTGTTGTTTTGAAAAGCACATCTGCTCTGATTGATCAGCTATCCAGTGCTTTGTGATTGGCCGAATACCTCAAGCGTGTGATGGAAATATTACACCCCTAACCATATTGAGAATATCGGCCCCAAAGCACAACGAGAATGCTTATGCCTTCTTTCTTTGCGCATACATTTGGGAGGTGTTAGGTAAATCTTTCCACACAGTAATGTAGATATATTTTTTATATTTTTTCTAGGAATCTGGGTTTGAATGAGCCTCCCCTTTAAAATAAAAAAGTTGGGTTTAAGACTTTAATCTACCGAGCCCCTAAGGTGACATTGGAGTAAAAAAAATCTAAAGTTTAGTTTCATGTGCTCACGTGAAACTTTTGCGCGCTCATGTGAAACTTTCGCGTGCTTACGTGAAACTTTTATGTGCTCACGCGAAACCTTGTGTGCAAAATTTTTTTTTAAAGTTTAGTTTCACATGTGCACATGAAACTTTCGCGTGCGCACATGAAATTTTTGCATGCGCACATGAAACTTTCGCTTTCACGTGGGCACGCGATAGTTTTACATGCGCACGTGAAACTAAACTTTATTTCATTTTTTCTCTATGTCCCCTTAGGGGCTCCGTATTAATCTTTGCGACTTTACAGATCTTTTATATGCATAAACAGCTTTAATCACTCCAAAGACAAAGAAAAACATCATACACTTTAAAAAGTGAAAAGTTGAATCAACTTAAATGACTTCAGTTGTAACTAAATTAGAATTTTTAGAATTAGAAAAATATACTTTTTTTTCAACATAACATTTTCACCTAAAGTGAAACTAAAGAAACATTTTTTTATATATAAAAGAATAAAATAAAATAAATAAATTATTTATTACCAATTGAAGTAATTTTTAAGTTGATCCAACTTTTTACTTTTTACAGTGTATGACCCCTTTAATATTCCCACAGTGCCGCTCATTATAGACATACAGTACATAGATGTTGCATGATTGCTTCATTCTGTTGCTGTAATATACCAATGAGCCATATACATCACATATAGAAGTATAGCGGAGAGCTGCTTTTTCTTAATAAAAATGATAAAATATTACATTTTCAACCAATTTTAATGATTTACAATTTACCCAGGGTGCAGACATATTCAGTGTCATTTTTAATGGCAAAACATGATTTATTTTTTCTGGGAATCGTTAAATGTCAAGCTTGTCAAGAGTGTTAAAATTTATTTTTTATTCATTAACTGTGCTTGTTATGTGTTTAGGGCATTTTTGGCCCCTTCCTAATACTGTATGTATGTTGTTGATGATAACGTATGTTTAGAGGTTACTGCAGTGTATATCTCGGTCTATGCTCTCTGTATATGTCTATGTTCCTGATGGCCGGTCCAGGCCTGCTTTCTGCTATAAGACAACACTGTAGACCACAAAGACAGATGCCAGATGACAACCCATAATTAGCACAAAATCTTGCATAAGGATTTAGTTTGATGTACTGTTTCTTATGTGATGTTGATGATTCAAGATTAAGGAGGTGTTATGAAACAGATAAGTAGCTTTGTAGGGCATGTTTCAGGCATGCATGATTTTTGTGACAGATGTTAATGACCTGCCATCAAAACACAGAGTTTTCTGGAAACTCATATTCGTCATTTACTTTCATCTGTGTTACTGCAAGATTTATCATTGCACTTAATTCTAATAAAAGTACTAATATATCCAGTGATGAACAATAAAGGTGGATGTGTGTCTGAACACAAGTTTAAGCAGGTTTATGATCATGGGCACATACTTGAGATTCATGCAAGCCAAAGTCAATTTGTTAACTAAAATGTGATGGCATACAATAATCTTTTAAAAGGGTAAAATCTTTCATTTACAACACAATCTCATGGCAATTCACACTTAATTCGTACAACCACATTTGTGTGTTTTTGTATGATTTGCTTTAGCCCTGCGACGTTGGGGTTCAGTGGGTTTTCATTTTTTTCTAATAATCGTACATTTTGGTAAGATTCATGTCAGATTGATTGAACCGATATTATAGTACGTGCAATGCTTTGAGAGCAAGCCAGTGTGTAAACTTCTCAGAAAATAAATGTAATCATTTATCTAATAATTTTAATATCAAATATTTAGGTAGCTTTAAGTTGTTTTATTTTCTAATTCTTTAAAATTATCTGTTTAATGATGCTTTAAGAAATTATAAACAATACAATGGAATGAAAGTCTATAGTGGTATACATGATGTAAATCATGATCACGTGCGGATATAACAACCCTTTTAAAATCTTTATTATGGGATTTTGAACTTTAATGGTTATTAAAGCATCTTTTAGCGCAGGGATCAGTGGCCAGATGCATGTGCTATAAAAATTCAGTACTCATTAAAAAACGCAATCAATCGTGTAAATGGTTTGCTTTCATGAGATTAATATTTCATTATTTATATCACAGACTGCTTGTGAGATAATGTAATGCTCATTCCACACCTGCTAATGCTTGTTGATACCTGCAGGGTTCCTCACTCACAAAATCCACGCTGTCTGTGTACTGTAGATACAACATTTATACATGTTAAAGCATTAGCATCAGAAGATCCTCTTTGAGTCATGTGATCATCATGATTTTAATTCCAAGAGCTTGAGTCATCTGAATTAAAGGATTTATTTGGTTATACTTTTTCTGGGTTGTTCTTAGGACTCAGTGCACCTGCAGGGAAGTGAATATGAACCGGACAGAGATGCTAGAAGAGTGTACATTGTCATCCCCTGCAAGTCACAACGAAATCTTTACCAAAAGAGGTACAGTAAGAGTCTCATAAATGAAGTCAGAGTGTTATGATAGAAGATAATGCATGCAATACTTTTGATATTAAAGCTCAGCAAAATGATTATGTGAATGCACAACATATTAAATAAAATTGCTTACTGTATAATTTAAAGTGAGAAATGTAAGGCGACAGTAAAGTTATTTTAATATCTGGTCTGTACAGAAGAGAGCCTGCAGAGATCAGTGGAGGGTCGAGCAGCTTCAGATGAGGAAGAGGAGGAAATGTGCGTGGATGAAGGGCAGTGCTGCCTCCTGGAGGTGAAACGCCTCATCAACAGATTGCACGTCTGTGCCAAAGGGTAAATATTGATATTTGCATTCATGCAATTGGTGACAACACAAACATGCTTTCACTTGCTCGTGTCTTCCAACAGGTGTCAGAAAGCAGCTATATGTCACTGGCTTGTCTCTCAAAGCCACAGCAGAGAGTTTAAAATGAAGGGAAAAGTCTGTATTACAGGCGAGGATGAGTTGGGACATGAATCAGTGAGGGTGAGTTTAAAACACACTGGCATCTACATTACAGTAATGTTCCTGTAATTGGTAAAGCATTGCATTATTATCTTCTGAAGGTCATGGGTTTGATTCCCAGAGAACACACATACTGTTTTATGGGTGATTCTTGCGAAATTAGACTTATGAGGTGTTATAAAACATTTTGATAAAAAAGTAAATGCTATCAAAATAAGCAGCATACAGTTACAAACATCTCTTCATGTACTATTTTTCACATGATTTCAAATGACATCATATAAACCAATTTTGTTGTTTTTTCCACATTTAAGGGGAAAATTTTCATTACCGCAATGTGTCCATGACTGTATTTGGGAAAAATTTATAATTAAAAAATCAAAAAAATAAAAAGCTTCAGTGCATGTTATACACATTTACAGTAAAGAAACATTTGGTATTTGGTGATCATTAGTAAATGTAGAGACAATAGTAAGGAAAATAAATGTGTCCAAGACCATTTTTCTCATCCTCCGCAACAATTTTCAATCATTGTTTAAGCCCTCAATGAACTAACATTTGAAAAAAATAGTTGGAAGGGAGATAATTGACTGTGACACTCAAGATGGCTACCAGGTAAGCAGTTCTTATTTTTTCTCTCCAGGTAGTGTTTAAATTTTATTTGTAGTAGTACCAAAACAACTTTTTAGTTCTCATTACTGAAACGTGAGTTTGTAAATGCATATATTTAATATAATATCATGTTGCGGTAGGCTAATGATAATTTTTTATAAAAAATGTAAATAATTATTTTTTAAATCCTCTAAAAATAATGGTTATAGTAAGTTCAGACCTTAATCTACCGAGCCTCCTAGGTGACATTGGAGTAAAAAAAATCTAAAGTTTAGTTTTATGTGCTTACGTAAAACTTTCATGTGCTCACACGAAACCTTTATGTGCAGAATTTTTTTTAAGGTTTAGTTTCGCGTGCGCACGCAAAAGTTTCACATGCACATGCAAAATTAAAAGCGATAGTTTCACGTGCACACGCAAAACTAAACTTTATTTAATTTTTGCTCCATGTCTCCCTAGGGGTTCTGTATTAAAAAAAGTTAAATTATAAAAAAAAAATTTGGCTTTAAGGGCCTTTTAAAAATTCTGATGCTGGACACCTTCTAAATCCGAATTTCATGAGAATCACCCATATTTGAATCAGGTCTGGGTCTTGGGGGGCACTGCCCCCCATATTTTCCCTCTGCAACCACCAAAAATGTCCAGCCAACCATAAAAAAGGAGCGTGCCTTTACACAAATAGCATCTATCTATCTATCTATCTATCTATCTATCTATCTATCTATCTATCTATCTATCTATCTATCTATCTATCTATCTATCTATCTATCTATCTATCTATCTATCTATCTATCCATCTATCTATCCATCCATTTATTCATCTATCACATTTGCTGTGTGTCTACATTAAAAACTTTGAATTTGAATGTGCAACAGGACATATGAATGGCCATTTATTCTAATGCAACATAAAATTGGATTGAAAGATCCATCATTTTAGTGTATGCATCATTGTTCAGTTGAGAAATGGCTGCCCACCCAAAAATCCTGACTGCCCCCCCAGTCCAGCAAGCCTAGTACCGGGCCTGATATGAATGTATTATAAGTCGCTTTGAATTGAAGCATCTGCTATATACATGACTATAAATGTAACGTATGCACAAGCTGTGGGTTCTCTAACGGTGTGCCTGCTCTCTCTTTCACATCCAGATACAAAAGAAACAGGCAAACGCTTTGAGATTGGGAGATCAGATGATGGAGACAGAGAGTGTGCGTCATTCACTTCTTCAGCTACAACATAAAGTGAGTTACTGTAAATAAAAATAAGCTGAAACCAAAATAAACATGAACACCATCAATGCTGAATGTAGATTTCTAGCCTAACAAGTGATAACAAGTGCAGTGTTTATTATTGCATGCTGTATACTGTTTCACATACTTTTTTACTATATAATAGAGGTCTAAAGTAGAGGTAATGAACTGTTTAAGCATGTGAATGCATGTAAGCAGTACGATTATTTCCATTCTGAAGTCTTTGCAAATGAAAATCTTATAAAATATTTTTATTATGCTACTAAAAATATCTCCTTAATTTCTGTAATATTCAGCAAACATTGAAGCATTGAAATGTTTAGGCTATGTAGTATTTAGCATTAATAACTCAACATTGCCACCTAGTGGTCAAAGCTCTGCAATGCATTCGTCTGTATAGAAAATATCTATACAGTAATGAATGACTCTGTTTTAACACTCAGAGAATTTCGCGCAGGGCCTTGGGGAAAATTTTACTCGACACACTGGATCTGTGTAGCAGGGAAAGTCACGGTAAGGATGCTTTGCATTAACATCACTTGTATCCCAAATTCCTGCATTAAGGCATTGACTCCCTATTTTCCATACAGACTGCACTCCAGTGTCCCAGGTAGTGGACACATTGTGCCAACAGCTTCTCTCCAGTGACCTCTTGGATGAAGGAGATGAGGTCAGCATAGGTTCACAACCTTTGACCTCGGGTCACAGAAACACATCCAATCCCATTGTGATGTCCTGCTGAGAACAGTACAGATGTCCCATTTGAAAGTCAATGGCCCAGATCTTCACTTTAACTGATCTTGTTAATACTGAAAACTAAAGTTGGATAATATATGCATTTGGAGAAAAAGGCTAAATCTGTAACCCTGTGAAGCATTCTTGGATAAATCTATTTTTAATTTGATATATTTTATTTATATTGTTTATTGCTACAGTACATTAACAGTGTAACAGAGCAAACCTCGCATGAAATAAATAGCTCAGATAACACTGACAAAATAACAAAATGTACTTAAATTGTAACAAAAGTTTTACTTCATTTTTAAGGGTTTGTAGCCATACTTCGTACTCTGTTGAGGCAAAGTGCATTAAATCATTTTTACCGTGCAACTTTTTTTTATATTAATTCTAGTTTACACCAGTGGTTACTGGTTGTGTACATTTGCTATGCATATCTACCTTTAAGGTACTATTAAGGTACTATTATGAACTTTTTTAGGTGCAAATGTGTACTCCCCGGGACTTTTTGTTGTTATGGTGTACTTAAAATGTAAAATATGACCTTCTTACAATTTTTTTAAATAGAAATATATTTATAATGCTATATTATGGTTGATAAGCTTTAAACAATAAAACATTGAATGAACTGTGTATTTTCTGTAGTTATCTTCAGGAATGTCACAGTATCTAATGTGTAACTCAGCTGTGATGTCACTGATGTCATTTCCATACCACGCTGTTACAATGTGTCGGCTCATTGAGAGGAAAGCGAGACAAAGCATTTTCTAAAGAAAGGCTTTCTGAGAACTGAGCTTGATATATTTGATCACAATACAGTAACAGAAAACCAGTACTGTTGATAAACTAAAGCTATACAATCTAGCTAAGTGAATTAATTTAAAGACTTATTTTTATACACAATGTAAACTTGCATGTACTAAAAATGACCCTGAAACAAACAAAGAGACTGAGAAAGGAAGGTTAGATATGTAGTAAAGCTGTATAAATAACGTAATTTATTTGCATTGGTTTGATATTTTTTTTTCTAATACAATGATCTTTTAATGTGACTTAATAATCCAAATTCTTTATAAGATTACATGACAACTATACATCTGTTTGTAGTTTCTGGTTGCTTTGTTATGTGTTATGTGAGAGAAGGTTCAGGCCAAACATCTGTCAGAAGACAATGACTCTCAGTCAGTCTCGGTCTCACAGATAAGCACATTCTGTTCAGGACACTGCATCACTGTGAGATGCTGAACGTAAACGTTTCGCCTCATGAATATTTAATGAATCATCTGCACTGAAAACATCTAAAAATGTATTATTTCCCAGTACCAACTTTATAATCCCAGGATGATTTTAGTGGATGTATGTAATCATGTAATTGTTTCTCCTACACAGCAATGAGATGAATGAGAAATAGGAAAGCAAACTTACAAGTGTCTCTAGCAGTGTTTCCAAATCCAGTCCTACATGGCACCGCTCCCAGGATGTCTTATAGATGTCTCCCTATATAAAATAACAGATTTATACTTACTATAACCATTATTTTTAGAGGATTTAAAACATATTTCCTATAGAATTATTTAAATTTTTTTGTTTATCATTATCAAAAATGATCATTACCGCAACATGATATTACATTAAATATATGCATTTACAAACTCGTGTTTTGGTAATGAGAACTAAAAAGTTGTGTAGGTACTATGACAAACAAAATTTCAACTTTTATCTGGAGAGTAAAAATAAGAACTGCTTACCTGGAAGCCATCTTGAGTGTCACAGTCAATTATGTCCCTTACAACAATTTTTTTTAATGTTAGTTCCTTGAGGGCTTAAACAATGATTGAAAATTGTTGCGGCGGATGAAACTCATTTATATTCCTTATTATTTGTCTCTACATTTACCAATGATCACCAAATCCCACATGTTTCTTTACTGTAAATGTTTATTGTATAACATGCACTGAAGCTTTTTATTTTTTAGATTTTTTTAATTATAAATATTTTCATGTCAAAGAACCCAAATCCAGTCATGGACACGTTGCGGTAATGAAAATGTTCCCCTTAAATGTGTAAAAAACAACAAAATTGGTTTGTATGATGTAATTTGAAATCATGTGCAAAATAGTACATGAAGAGATGTTTGTAACTGTATGCGTCTTATTTTGATAGCATTTACTTTTTTATCAAAATGTTGCATGACACCTCATCAGTCTAATTTCGCGAGAATCAACCATTATTGTGTTTGTTTATAAGAGAGACATCTCCAACATTCTTTAAGGAAGCTGATGAGCTGAATCAGGTGTTTCATATCAGAAGAGATCGATATCATCGTGGTAGGGGTGCCATGTAGGACTGGATTGGGAAAGTTTAGCAGACCTCAACAATGTCTAAAACGATGCTCAGATTATTCAGGATACTGCAATCGAATGCAAAACTTTTCAAAATGTAGTCAAGTATTTCCCATTAAATTCTTGATACCTGTACTTTAACTGTGTTAACATTTGACTCATTGTGTCCATTTGTATGTCTTCTATGGTAAAAAACAAACTTGATAGGCCTACTTAAATAAAACACAAGATATTTTTAATCTCCATTTATTAACCCTGGGTTTCACAGACAAGGCTTATTAAGGCTAGTCCTAAACTAAAACACGTCTCAAATGACAGATAACAGATCTTAAAATATGCCAGTGCTATTGATTTGCTTACAGATACACAACAGTAATAATTTACATAAGGCTTACACTGCAAAAAATGACTTTCTAGTATTTTTGTCTTGTTTTCAGTAGAAATATCTAAAAATTCTTAAATTAAGATGCTTTTTCTTGATGAGCAAAATGACCTAAGAAAATAAGTCTAGTTTTAAGACAAATAATATACAATTTAAGTGAAATTGTCCTTAAAACAAGCCAAATTATCTGCCAATGGGGTGAGAAAAAAAATGGTGAAATAAGATTTCTTTTTTCTTAAACACTTAATTCAAGTAAAATTTTCTCACCCCATTGGCAGTTATTTTTGCTTGTTTTAAGCACAAATTCACTTAAATTGTATAATTTTTGTCTAAAAACTAGTATTATTTTCTTAGGTCATTTTGCTCATCAAGAAAATACATCTTGATTTAAGAATTTTTAGATATTTCTACTGAAAACAAGATAAAAATACTAAGTAAGAAAGTCATTTTTTGCAGTGCATCTTTTATACACATGCCTAAGAAAAAGACAAGGCAGTGGTTTTCAAACTTTTTCGGCGTGTGGCCCCCTTGTGTTTGGTGCATCCCTTCATGCTCCCCCAAAGAAAATTTCAAAACTTCAAATTGTAATATTAAAGGTGCAGTGTGTAAATTTTAGTAGCATCTAGTGGTGAGGTTGCAAATTGCAACCAACGGCTCAGTCCACTGCTTACCCCTCGCTTTTAAAACACATAGAGAAGCTACGATAGCCGCCACCAGAAAAACATGTTATCGTCTGAGACAATTTAGTAATTAAAGTTTGTCCGTTAAGGGCTTCTGTAGAAACATGGCGGAACAAAATGGCGACTTCCACATAAGGGGACCCTCTGTGTATGTAGATAAAAACGTCTCATTCTAAGGTAATAAAAACATAACGGTTCATTATAAAAAGGTCTTTATACACCACTGATTGTATATTATTTTGCATTTCTGTCAAGAGATCCGTCTAAAAATTACACACTGCACCTTTAAACATATTCAATTATACAATGTAGTACTGTTGGTTAGTAGCATTCTTTTTTTGAGGCCCCCCTGGCACTATCTCAGGGCCCTCCAGTGGTCCCCAGTTGAGAACCACTGACTTAAAGTGTTTTATAGCTGGCTTAAGCCTCGTCTGTGAAACCAGGCCAAAGTTTTCAATAAAGCCCCAAGTGTCCAAATTCTTTTTAGTGTCCTCCTAATAACGTCCAGACAAACTTTGTCCCTGTATACTCTTATGTAGGTCTATCCCAATTATTGGATTCAATCCGACTGAGCCTCCGTCATACTGAAAATAAATCTGCTGAGGTTTGCGCCTTGAGAATTCACCTCACTTCTCAGCATTACGATTGATAAACGTGTGACATTGTCTCTGATAACTCAGATAATCAAGAGTAAATAACATTGTGAGAACATTCCAGACACAAGGCCAGCGGGAGTAAAGCCACAATGTTTTTGTTAATAAACTGTATTACCATTCGTCCTTGATGATAGTGATAAATGAATATAGAAATGCACAGTGCAGGTACGAAAGAATCATTTTTATTTCCAGCAACAAATGTACAAGTACCTCAGTTAAGTCCCCTTAACAGAATCAGATCGGGGCAGATTGGTGGGGTAGTGAGATGGGAGAAATAAAAAAAGTTTAATAAAATAAAATCATGCCACATCACCCAAACTTTCTTTGTCGGGTATTTGTTAAGTAGTTCTGGTCATGCACAGGTACTAGGGGTACTAAGATTCGACCTTCATATTCATTTCAGGTAAGTGTACTTGTAGTAAATTAAAATGACAGATTAATTTGTTGTATCTCGGTGGTTTTGCTTTGGATAACTATACCACTGATATACACAGCAGCCCAAATGATTTTACTTCACCGTGTACATGAATCAACTGAATACAAAAATCAACTTATTAAAAAAAATCTCATATACAAATAAAGAAACCACACACACAAACATCTACGTGTCGAGCCTTGCGTGTGAATTGTTAAGGCGGATTATGCTCAATTCAATGAACCAAATTGAGTGTGAGGTTTTGCTGGGTATTAGGCACCAAACTTTGATATATTTGTTAAAGTTTATCAAAGGAAACAATATTACTGATAAACGTACAGTAAACATCTCTACTGGTCCAAAAAAACCCAACATAACGGAAACACAGAACAAAATGAAAAATAAACAACTTATTTATAGAATAAATATATTATGTACAATAGCTTTGT
Organism: Misgurnus anguillicaudatus; assembly: GCF_027580225.2. NCBI lineage: Eukaryota > Metazoa > Chordata > Actinopteri > Cypriniformes > Cobitidae > Misgurnus > Misgurnus anguillicaudatus. The sequence goes on along the minus strand of NC_073350.2, from coordinate 34,104,278 downwards.
CACATCTATAGAAATAAATACACAAAGCCTCCCGTCCCCTGAAGAAATATTCACAACTATAGATCGCTGTCATAGGTACACTGGCAGCACCTGTAATATTTCAGATGTTGAATGCGGTAAAACATTTCTAATGTATGTATATGCATACAGCAGATGTGCGCTCTCTTGTGGCGACTCCTGACATTACAGTACATCTTGTGCACACTGATCTATTCTGTAATGGAACTTGCCTAAAGACAGACATTTATGAACAAATCAGTGTTTACAGTAATAATAAGGGGGATATTAACAACACATTACTTATGTTATGTGCCCGGCACGATCCGTCAGCCAGAGTCTCTGTTTAAGACTTGATGTGTGCAAACTGGTGAGATACGAAATAATGAAAGGCTAAGATTACAACTAAATTTATAAGGCTTTAAAAAGAAACACATTAATGTGCTGGCAACTATCGATTAGGGATTTTTCTTTTTATGGTCAAGTACCGAGGTACAAATTAGCTTTTTTAGCCATCCTGTTATCTATTTCAAGTGTTTCTGAGTGCCATACACCTATAAAAAACCCACAGTAATAAACCCACCCCCCGTCCAGTATAAAATGATATATTTTAGGGATTTCAGAAACTGCTGGTTAAAAAGCATTTCTGCAGTTAGCATGCCATGGTATAAATGTCAAAATAGCCCTTTAACAAAAAGTGTTTTTGCATAAATTTACATAAATCGTTCTTGATATAAAACACTTTTAAAGGTGCAGTGTGTAAATTTTAGCGGCATCTAGTGGTGAGGTTGTGAATTGCAACCAAAGGCTCAGTCCACTGTTCATCTCCTGCTTTTGAAACACATAGAGAAGCTACGGTAGCCGCCACCGGACATACATGTCATCGTTGGAGAAAACTTAGTAAAAAAGTTTGTCTGTTAAGGGCTTCTGTAGAAACATGGCTGCACAAAATGGTGACTTCCATGTAAGGGGGCCCTCGGTGTATGTAGATAAAACATCTCACTTTAAGGCAATAAACACATAACGGTTCATTATAAAAAGGTCTTTATACACCACTGATAATATAGTTTTGTATATTATTTTGCATTTCTGTCAAGAGATCCTTCTAAAAATTACACACTGCACCTTTAAAGAAGTGTTTACTCTCATATAGCTTTTAGTTTACCAATAGTCGGGACATTTTTCCTATAGGTTCACTTACTCTTAACGCTGGGATTTTTTAAAATTTGATCAGATGTGGGAGGCCACAAACATGATGATAAAGATCAATAATTTTCCTATAGTGTGTGTAGTGCTGCTATACGATCATGACAGCACACCACACATCAACAGATTCCCTTCACTTAAGTCTCGACTGAGAAAATGGGAAATCTCAGCAAGTCTCTCAAGGTCAAACGTGGCTTCACAATAAACATACATGGCAGAAGACAGGCATAAAAATCAAGCTTTAGTCTTTTATCAGCTTGCTTTCTGACTGGGTATCATTTCATGCCACGTGATAATCTGTGTGGATCAACAGGATTTCTGTTCATGAAAATTTGTGATCGGCCACGATGTGCCTCCAAGCACTCCTAACACACTACAGAAAACTTGGATAAGATAATCGGTACAATGACCAGGATGATCGGGACTTTACCCAAGATTGTTGAAAGGGGGAAAACCGGCCCAAATTCGTCCCAATCATATTCTAGTGTGCAGCTTTTAGTCAACAAATATTTTAAGTCAGTTTTATATTTAAATTCTGTATTTAGCCCTAACTAATTTCTAATTGGTCAGGCAACATTCTTAACAACTGTGTGGTTATGTTTATGTAACAAACATGATCGGCCTATCACAAGCCATTTTACTTTCATTATCTGCAGAATACTACAATGTTGTGGTGAAGCTTTTTTGTTTAGTCTACATTGGCTGGAACAAACTGGAATATATATATAGTTTTTTTTTAGTTTTTTTTAGTTTTTCCAGTTTCAGGTTGACTTTTTTAAACTCTGAGTTGTATATAAAAGCCATTTCTGTTTACTACAAATCAACTTTTCCAGCATTCTGAGTCTAAAGGGAAGATTCTGATGCTTACTGTAAACAGACGTGCACTTTACAATAACAGTCTGACCTAGAAGACTTTTGATTGGGTGAAATGTACATGTCAAAAATATACTGTACATATGCAACTGAAAGAAAGTTTAATACTTTATCCATTAAAAGATTAGTCAATTTTCTTAAAAAATCCAGATAATTTATTCACCACCATGCCATCCGAAATGTTGATGTCTTTCTTTGTTTCGAGAAGAAATTGTCTCCTGAGGAAAAACATTCCAGGATTTCTCCCACCCCAATGGACTCCAACGGACCCCAACACTTTTAATGCAGTTTAAAATTGCAGTTTCAAAGGACTCCAAACGATCCCAAACGAGGCAAAAGGGTCCCATCTAGCGAAACGATTGTCATTTTTGACAAGAAAAAAAAAGCACTTTTAAACCACAACTTCTCGTCTATCTGTGGCCCTGCGACTCGCCAGCGCAACCCCACGCAATACGTCATCACGCCGAAAGGTCACGGATGACGTATCGAAACTACGCCCCAGTGTTTACAAGTGTGGAGAAAGAGGACCGTTCTGACGTTGTTGTATGTGGAATGATACTAATTAATGTCTTTCTGTCAGTTTATTGTTTTAAAATCCTCCGCAAATGTGCGTTTCATATATGTAACACGTGTCCTTTCTAGGCATTACGTAATTACGTGAGGTTGCGCTGGCGTGCCACAGGACCGGAGATAGACGAGAAGTTGTTTCGCTAGATAAGACCCCCATGCCTCGTTTGGGATCGCCCAAAGTCCTTTGAAACTCCATCAAAACTGCAATATTAAACTGTTACGTGTTGGGGTCCATTAAAATGAGAAAAATCCTGGAATGTTTTACTCAAAAAACAATTTCCTCTCGACTGAACAAAGAAAGACATCAACACCCTGGATGACATGGTGGTGAGCAAACCATCTAGATTTTTTTTAAGAAAATGGACTAATCCTTTAAAGTGGCGAGAGTAAACAACCCAAGACCTTTTCAACAAATTGCACGAGTTGAAGATTTCGGGGATTTTGAAGAAAACAAGTACGCTTTTGGTTACTTTCTTTCTTTGTGGCCAGGGACAAAACTATAGAAGCAAATTCTGAGGCTAAAAATGCAGTGTTATCTGTTAAACATACAGGACGATCCCATCATATTACAGTAATCTACTGTACATGCAGTGTTTTACCGTAAAAGGTCCCTGTTTAGATTAAGCGTCTGATAATTTGCTTAGACTTGTCTTCATTCTTTTTATCAGTTTCGAGAAGACGAACCACCATGTCAAGTCTGAATGATTTAAAAACACTTTATCAGGTCACTATGCAATGGTCCAGAATTATTTTTTTTGTATTTTTAGTTGCCTTCATCAAAAACTTTCCACTTTATATCACTAAACAATTTTGTAGCACTTGGTGATTAAGCATTCTGTGTTTGTTTTTTGCCTCTCATGACAAACTTCAAGTTTAGGTTGATGTCAACTTTACATGCAGTCAACGCGACCGGCTATAAATCGGGCCGAACATCCCCATTGAAAAATAATGAGGATTCTCGTTCTCCCGTTGGCTAAAAACAACGTAATTACAGCTCAATTCTAAAGCATCAATATAATCATGGTAGCCATAACAATATAGATATTATTTTTCTATGTGTCATTATAAATAAAGACGTTTGTGTCGCTCGGACAGAGTCAAAGGGAAGCGCTGTGGATTAATCGCCCACATCTGCATCCCGATCTCCAATGAGCCACAGGATGTGGAAACACAGGGCCAGGAAGCCTGTACCCAGCAGGTCTCCTAAAGCGGTCAAATAAGGAATGGAGAAGTTATCCGGATCCATCCCTCGACGCCACATCCAGTTCACCATCCAGTCTGCCAGGTAGAGCAGGATTATTACCTACACAGAGAGAAAGAGGATGCGTCAATGTAGCTTTATTGAGGGATACTTCGAGGTTGACAACTTTTTTTATTTTCTAGCAGTAATTAATTTATCCATGTGGCAACCGTGCCCTGTGGGTGTCGATTCACAGAAAGTCGTTGATAACTGCACCATGAAAGTGTACAAAGAGTTTTAACTCGTGGCGTCACCCCATAAACCTCCTTAACTGCTCATTACAGACCCCTGTATGTCAGGAGAGGTATTGCATGCGTCCAACACCTATTTATGCATTCGAGTCACATAAAGTTTGCTTGGCGAGGCTGTGCATTAAGCTGTGCACGTTCGCATAAAAAAAAATTAACTATACTTCTAGCTTTTGGGTTAAAAGTAAAATAAAAAATAGACAAAAGAAAAGAAAGATGAACTAATATCTAAAATCTTACAACAGATAAACAATCATGCGAATTTGGTATGGATTAAAGAGGTGTGCTGTGTCTTAAAATACTATAAAAATCCTAAATGATCCAGAAAAAGACCTGTTGAAATTTCCATAAAACTGCAATGCGTATCTTTTGCCTCTCTATCGCCATCTCTGTTTAAAACATGAAATTGCAGGTTTACTTTATGTACTTTACATTTGTTAAGAAAAATCTGACCCGACAGCTCAACTTATACATCATAACAGCATATATTTCAGCATATGAATAACATCACATACTAGTTAATATCTCTTTATTTTGTTTTATTTTATATTTTACTTAAATTTTTATTTAATTTGTTATTATTTTATTTTATTTTTAACTGTATTTTTCTATTGTATTGTATTTTTATTTTATTTTATTTTTTGTTTTATTTTTATTGCATTTTTTATTTTATTTTATTTTGTTTTATTTCTTATTGTATTTTTTATTTTATTGTATTTTTATTTTATTTGAATTTATATTATTTTACATTATTTTATTTGATTTTTTATTTGATTTTATTTTTTATTGTATTGTATTTTTATTTTATTTTATTTGATATTATTTTATGTTTTGTTTTATTTATTTTAGTTTATTTTTAATTTAATTTAATTTAATTTAATTTAATTTAATTTAATTTAATTTTTGTATTTTTATTATTTTATTTTATTTTACTTCTGTCTTATCTTTAAAATAGTTTTTTATTCTTTTGCTTTCTAGTTCTTTATATTAGTATTATTTTGAACACTGCTGTAGACTGCCTGAGCCTCACACAAAATATCTTGAAACAACTGGAACATCTTTTTTACCGTTGTGAATCATGGTACGGTAAGGAGACCGTTTCAAAGACTATATCTTTCTGTACTTGCTCAATAACCGATTTTTTATTTATTTTAACATAAAAGTATTGCAGTTTAAGGCAAAATTATTTTATTATTTTTATTTTTTGGAGTGAAATGACCCAGGCTATTCTTCTCCTGTGTTAATTCTACATCAATGAAATTCACATTTACATTACGTCCATACTACAGTAGGCACACATTGAGCTGTGACAACACAGATAAATGCTCAGCCATACCTGGAGCAGAGCTGCGGCCAGGTAAAATGCGATGAAGACGTAGGTGAGTGTGGTGTGTCCACCCTGCATAGAGTTAATGGTGTACAGGAAGACCAGGTGACCAGGAGCGACCAATAGGAAGAGCACTCTGGCAGAACGTGAATTCACACCTGATAAAAAATACACCACCACATCAGTGTACACAATACGGGCTAGTGTAAATAAACTGACATCATTGCTAATAATAGAGCACATGGGTGTGTTCAAAGCATTTTTCTTTTACTCAGAACACTATTTCCACTTACCTGACCCGAAGAATGTGCTCCATGGCGTGGGACATTTTCGTGGAGTAGGGCTGGGCTCTGCTATGGGCAGGGCGTTCATGTGCAGGTAAGTGGAGATTCGACTAGCTTGTACCGCCACCAAATTTCCACCCACACCTGAAGCAAAACAAATGAATGAATGAAACAAACCCTTCTTGTGATGCACCTTAGTGTTGACTACCCACACGAAAAAATACTGTAGTATACTTTAGAATTTACTATAATTTCTAGATTGTTTTCTAATGTTTTAGAACATTACCATGGATTATAGGATTTTTTTGGGGGGGAGTGAGAACACTAAAGTAATACTGAAACAGGTGATATAACTCACCATTGATTACTGGAGTGAAAACTGCCATCCCGGCGAAGTTTGGGTTGGACACGGTCTTATCCAGAATGAGTCCTCCAACACTGTTTCAAAAGTACAACGTAACACAAAGGTCATGGGTTTGATCCCCAGGGAACACATAATACTGATAAAAATGTATAGCTTGAATGCAACATAAGTTGCTTTGGATCAAAGAATAAAAGTAAATGCATAATATAAGAATGCTGTCTGCCTCTGTAGGCTGCTGATGAAATGGAGCATCTTTATTTTAAACAGAGCTCTGTTACCTGCTGATCGCCATGGCGATAATAACAGGCTCCCATCCCGAATAAAGCACTTCCCGTGTGGATGGTGTTCGCCGGGCGATCAGGACCCAGATGGGAGTCAGAGCAACGAAGAACGCACAAACCAATGGGTTGGCATAGTCGTTGTATTCTGTCAGAAAAGAAATGTACCCAATCCATTTATTATGTAACATCATTCTTGGTATGCAGTTGTCATGAGACATACAAAAGAATCGAGTTGAAACGGTTACAAAACCATCTAGAAAACCAAGTTAGTTAGGAAATCACAAGAATTCTTCACATTCTTTTTATTGTTATTTGCACTCACTATTTTTATTTTGGCAAACTCGAATGCTTGGATGTGTGAGGTGTGATAAGACATAAACATGCGATTATTCTTTACCATAACGGTTTTTTAAATATATCTCACATGTTTATCCTACAATACTGATGTATACTACAGTATATTTTGTATGTGATTAGAGAATATAATGCCAACTTCTCTAAAGAAACATATTACTGGAGTGTGGATTCAGGAAGGGACTACAAGGGTTATTTGTGTTATTTGACACAGGACCTAAAGGGGGAGACTGTGGAGTCCAATGAATAAGCAGTCTTCACCAAAGTAACACACAGGAATTAGTCTCACATAGGAAGAAGGTCTGGGAATTGGGGCTGCTTTGAATGGCCAAGGACCGCTCAAGAGGCCATATGACTGACAGGTTAAGCAACCAATCATGTTTAGTGTTGTGCCACTTCATATTTAGGCGTGAAAATATCCCCACAGTACCAGGTATGTTTTAATGAACGTCTCAACAGTTTATGAGTTCTTGCTTTGAACCTTTCATACGTTTAACTCTTTCCCCAACAGCGTAAAAAAGTTGCCAGCCAGCAGGATTTTTATGATTTTCACAAAATTTTAATGCCTTCCAGAAAATCTTCCTTTTAAAATATATAAACATACAAAATATCAAATTAAAGAAGAACAGACCTGTTTCATCCTATCTTCATTTGTTGTATTTTTATCACCTCTCAAATATGGATAGGTTTCTTCCAAAATAGCACCTTTTAAGCAAAAAGCTGAGATAATTGCATTTTTGTAAATGACTTTTGTTAGAGATCAGATTCAGAACGATGATCCAAACATACTGTACACTGAGTATTTACTGTTTTTGGATCAGTGGATGCTTTAGTGTTTTATAAGTTGGGTAAGAGAGACACCTAGTGGATAATAGCAGAAATATGGATTGCCGCAAAACTTGTCATTGGCAGGGAAGCGTTTCTCTTCATTGACGAGATAACTCGAGTTAAAGGGGTCCTATGATGTTGCTAAAAATAACATTGTTTGGTGTTTTTGGTGTAATGCAATGTGTTTACATGGTTTAAAGGAATAGTCTACTCATTTTCAATATTAAAATATGTTATTACCTTAACAAAGAATTGTTGATACATCCCTCTATCATCTGTGTGCGTGCACGTAAGCGCTGGAGCGCGCTGCGACACTTCGATAGCATTTAGCTTAGCCCCATTCATTCAATGGTACCATTTAGAGATAAAGTTAGAAGTGACCAAACACATCAACGTTTTTCCTATTTAAGACGAATAGTTATACGAGCAAGTTTGGTGGTACAAAATAAACCGTAGCGCTTTTCTAAGTGGATTTAAAAGAGGAACTATATTTTATGGTTTATTCACTTTTCACCAATGGAAGAGAGCGAACGGGCGTCATCCATCTTTTTTTACAGTCTATGTTTTCCACATACTGTACATTATTGTTGCGTCTCTATGCCCCGCCTTTCTAAAATGTGGCAATTTGTACAAAGCTCATTGTTTTGAAAAGTGCGGTATGCTCTGATTGGACAGTCATCCAGTGGCCAAATATCTTAAGCGTGTGACGGAAATGTGACGCCCCTTACCATATTTGGAATATCAGCACCCAAAGCACAGCATCTCCACGACATGGCGTCAACAATACTATAGCAAGAATAAAAGTTACACCTTGTTTCTTTGCGTATACTTTTGGGTGGTAATGCAAATCTTCCCACACAGTGACGTAGATATGTGGAGGCAGAGGCGTTTTAGGAATGCTTCACTTTTAGAAAGAATATCTCTTTGTGTTTGAGACTTTAATCTTTGCAACCTTACAGATCTTCTAAATGCACAAACAGCTTTTAACACTCCAAAAATAAAGGAAAACATAAAATCGCATCATATGACCCCTTTAAGAATACGGCATTTAGTCGATCTTAATGAATTCTCATTGTTCTTGATGTAAACACAACAGCTTCTTCATACAATCAATCAATCAATCAGCTTTGTTTCCAGACGTCCTGTAGAATTTAACCAATCAGAGGACGACTTCAGATCTGCTGAAGTGTTTCCAATTAAGTGTGCAGTATGCATCAGATGTGATGCATATATAGGAATCAGGTGGCGTACACAAGCCTCAACCTGTTCAAACATGACTCAGCATGGTGAATCGGGGGATACGATCTGATGTAACGTATTACTCCTGAGATTCAAAGGTAAACAGATACCACATGATAACGCTCACTGGCACAAAAGGTCACTGACACTATGACAAAATACCACAGAGACCATGGTGTTAAAAATCAGTAATCCTTTACCCTTCCTCATGTTAATCCAAACCTGTATGGCAAAAGAATCCTTTTACATTTACAAATGACTGAATACACGAGTGCTGAAGAAATACTATACTATACTAATAAAACAGGAGGTGTACAGTATATATGCACACTTTATGTACGGTAAATTCATGAATGAAGGTGTCGTGAGGGGGTTTCCAATTGAGCAAAACAAGTGGAAAAAACCTCAAGTGGAAGTTGTACGATGAGTAATAAAGTTTAATAGCTGGGTGAGATCGAAAAGGTTATGGGAAGTTTGTATGTCTATAAAGATTGTGTTAGTTAATACTTGTCTTTAAATGAATTTATGGCCGTTCACTTGTAAAGTAATCTTAGACATCTAAGCAGAAAGTAGCCATAAACTAAAATAAACATTCACATATACAGTAGTAAACACTTGGGGGTGGTTTCCCTGACAGAGATTAGCTTAAGCCAGAACTAGGGCTTAGTTTAATTAGGATATATAACAAACATGCCCTACTAAAAACATAACGTGTGTGCATTTTGAGGCAAAACAGTGCCCTCATGTATTTTAAGATACAGTATGTCAGTGCAAGTTGTTTTCAGCTCTTACATTTATTTTAGTCTAGGACTAGTCTAATCCCTGTCAGGGAAACCACCCGATAATGTTTATACATTACCCACCGGACGGTTTGAAACTACAACCTTTATGTTTCCGGCTTATATATTTAACCACTAAAATATCCAAAACATCCACTCACCCAGTTCCTTATACAGGCCTGTGCTGATGCCAGCCAACAGAGTCAGCGTGATCAGATCACCTAAACTGGCAGCAATGGGGGTGGCCACGTTGTCTGGATTGATGCCCACCTTCCTGGATGCAATGATAACACCAATCATGATAAGACCTGGAAGAAACAGTAGAGGAATGATTTCCCGTATTAGTGTTGAAATGCTAGAATGAACACAGGAGATGTGTTTGGTCCCAAACAATACATAGACGAGGGATTCTTGGACTTTGTCACCTCCTGTTTGGTGGATATACGAGCACTTAAATGTTGAAACGAGTTTTCCAGGTTCAGTTAAGCATTATCATACTTAAACAAACATACTTTATTTTTAACTGTGAAAATATTCTCAGCAGTTCGTAAGTTTTTCTCTTTATTGCAATCGCTAGTTAAAGCATAGAAAAAAGATTCACTTTGGAGGCAAAAACTCATGTCACCGTTTACTTTTGTAAATGTACCTTTTGCATACTGTTAACAAGATCTCATGGAAATCCGTGTTATAGTCATGGAAAATTTGATCACGTCACAGAATTCAGCTTTTTTCCGTGTCACTCCCACGGACTCCTCGTGTCATTTTATGTCTTGTTTTCTCATTGTTTTTCCTATTTTCAAATCATTGTCGCTTGGGGTTAAAGTTAGATTTGGGGTTTGCATTAGGATGTACTTTTATGTCAGTTTTTTTATGTATTGTTTCTACATGACTTTCTTCCACTTTTAAAACTACACTTACACAACAAAGAAGGAAATGTAAAATCCTGAATCGGATAATTGGTGCTCTTTAATGAATATTGTGCTATTTTTTTCCCGGGAATTGCAACAATTAGCAATTAGCCACATAACTCAACATCCAACAATCTATTCAGTTCTCATTGGATGAAATGAAGTCCCGTCCCACATTTTTTCTCATTTCAGAAGCCGTTTCACCTGGATATATGTCATGACAGGGAAAATAAGACAATCGCTGCTTCCGTTTCCGTTTCATGGCGACTAAGAACTTGTCTTTGCATGCTTCCCACAAAACCATGGCAGTTTAATACATTTTTTTAGCTTACTTTTGTAAATTGTAGTAAATTCTTATGTACTCTCTTAATAGCCACTTTGTGTTAATTTTTAACAAAAAAGTAGAGACTGCAACATGCAGTCGTTAGTTAAACGTGTTGGGTTTTTTAACGTACAAAACATATATTTTCATAATATTGCAGAAACAGATTATTACGTGATTAGCACAACCTGTTGCAATGTTTTATAAAAAAGGCCTTGGTAAAAATCTAAGCATGTTATTTACACAACATTTTACGAATAAGTGGTCTGTGTTATTTTCATTCAAATAAATGATACAAGCTCACATATGTGAACCTGTCTGTGAAATCCAGTCTAAAGTCTCAATCTAATTCTGAGTTTAGGAGCATCAAAGTTTAATTTCAATCCTTGATTTTACATTGATTTCATTCTTTGACATTATTCAGTCCTTCCAGAAAAACGCAGAGTTTTTTTGTGATTGTTGCGGGCAAAAATCCTCGATTTTGCGGCACGTTTTCTTAAAAAATGCGATGGAATATGTGGTATATTTACGCAATTTATGCGATGGAATTGCGGGAATTTTTGCGAAAATTTCGGAACTTGCAAATACTTGCAAAAGCTGCAATGATGTTCACGTCACATAATCATGTCACTTCATAACGTTCCCATGGCAATAGAGGACACGGCTGCGCTTTTGGGAAGTAAATGCAACATTTTTCAACTTTCTGCTAATATATATGTGACTTTTTGCTACGAAAATGCGGAGATTATGAAATCATGTAAGCCCCGCATATTTTGTGCGTGGAAATACATAATTAATGCGGCGAAAGTGCGTCGTATTTGGAAAAAATGCAGCCCCGCATAAATATGCGGACTTTGGCTGATTATGCAATATATCGCACAATCGCGTTTTTCTGGAGGGACTATATTATATTCAGTCAATATTAAAGATATCAAGACTTAATTTTCACAGAATGTGCTTTACATCCTCTAGGATGATTTAATGTACAAAACAATAAATCACAAAAATTAACTAGCTGTTTATTTTTTACAGACTGAGTGACATATAATGTGCTTTCTCACCTAGCAGAAGGGAAGCGATGAACGCGGTGGCTACGCTGCTGGCGCAGAGCAGGACGGCGTGTCCAATTATAAAGTTGCCCTCTGGTATCCAGCCGAAAATGACTGCGGCGATGGACGCCAGGAAGCCGACCACAGTGGCCTGAACCTAAGGGCAGAAGGGTTACCGTGAACTCAAACACCTTAAAGTTCAAAGTCTTACGACCTGTTCATGTCAGAGTCACTTTGTTCTCTTTCATCATTAGTGTCAACATAAGAGTATTGGGGTAATGTCCACTAGACATGAGTTGATACAACTATACAACTAAAAAAAGTCAACTTTATTTTATAAGTTGAAGTAACTTATCACTTGTCACAGATAAATAATAGTTTTTAAGGCAGCAGATCATTTTTTACAGTGCTAGACTTAATAATTGTTTATTCTAGCAAGTGATATAGAAAAGGCAAAGGCCATTGAATTAAAATAAGAGTTCAATAACAGGATTGATATTTTTAGGTCTCCAACCTGTATAAGTGCGAGGTTTCCCATGATCATTTTCCACATATCCTTTGCCGAGTCCATTTGTCCGATATTAGCCTGGTGAGGGGGGAAACACAGGAAGTCAATTTACAAAATGTTCCCATTATAGCTCGACCACTGCACACTTTCCTCTGAATGAGCAGGACATCACTGATATTTTATTTTTGTATATTTTGTAAGACATAAATACTTCCTGACAACCTTATTGTTTTTTTTTCAAGAAATGTTAATTGTGCGTGATTTATTAGTGGACATTATTTGCAGTGGTAGTTTGACATTAAAATTAAACTTTATTCTCTACCAATGGCACGTGTGGCAAAAACAACATTATTCTGGTCATTCATTTTTGATAATTTGTGGTTTGGGTAAAACTACAATTAGGTTATATTTTGTATTTATAGGTAACATTGATAAATGCATTAGCTAACGTGAACCAACATGTTAGCATTTATTAATTTCATGTTATAACTTTTAGTTTTTAAAATGTATTACTGAATGCTGGCTTTACCATTGACTGAGTTTCATAAATGCTTTAGACATATTGTTCAATGTTAGCTAATGCAATAACTAATGTTAACAAATACAACCTTATTGTAAAGTAATAATAATAATACATTTTATTTATAATGCACTTTTCTAAAACCCAAAGCGCTATAATGCCACATTATAAATACATTACAAGAATAAAAAAAATAAAAAACATGAAAATACATAAAAATACAGTCCAACACAATAAAAATGAGTGACAATCCATCTACGCAATTTTAAAGTGTTACCATTGTTTATTTGATTATAATGCACAATGTATAACAACAAATATAAAATAACATGATCAATTTAAATCTCAACCTAAAGTAAATTCCTGTTTCGTACGTCCCATGTCACAATGCAGAAGTTAAGCGTGTTTTCAATGTTATTTTACTTGAAACAATGCCAAAATTTAAAATGTATAATTTTCAAACAGGTTTCCCAACACTCCTACTTCTGCGAAAACCTCACCTTTAACTCACGTCAATGGTTAAGCGAGAGGTTAAAATGTTGGCCTGTTTCTACATCACCAGAGCAACATTCTGGAAAATTCAGTTGACAAACTGTTTACAGTTCAGCTCATATATTTTATATAAACATAAAAAATAATACACCATAGCTTTAAGAATCATAAAACAACGCTTGTTCATGAGCACAACACAATGAAACGTACACTGCAGGCTGGATATCTATGTATATTGCGGGCAGACTAGAACAAACAGCGATCAGTTCACAAGACAAAAGAGTGTTTGATGAGCTGAACAGATGCATCTCATCTTGCTCTCGCTACTTATCTCATCTCTCATGTCGAGTGGATCCGGCCCTACAGAGGGACCGTGTGTCACATGTGAGGCCCTGCCTGACCTGGACCCGCTCAACCGGGTCAACATTACCTGACTTTTATCAAGTGAAAAGGGAGAGGCGTAAGAATGTTAACTACACTAAAGATACTATTTCAACACAATTGGAGTTTTATTAACTCTTTAAGATTTAAGGTCATGCACACACTGTCATTCAAAGGTTTAAGGTTACTTGACTAAAATGTTTAGCATTCCTGAAAAAGGTTAAAAACGCCTAAAAGGACATAAGGGTTTTAAATCATTGGAATCAGCTTTCCAAAGATATGTGACATGTTTAGCTTTTTGTTTTTGAGTTGTTGTATGTCATGAAGTTTTCTGTCAAATAATGCAAGTGTTCCTCATGGCATATTTGAACTTTAAGGGGTTAAAAATCTTTATATTTGAAGGTGGTTTAATGTTTGCAATAGTGCAAACATACTGATTTCTCTTAGTTTAAAACTTAAATTTATTATTATTTTTTAAATGAATGACTTGAAAATTAGAACATAAGAGTCCAGAATACTGTACATGTAAACTTTTCTCTAAATATAAAAATATAACATAGTTTTAAATTATATTAGTTTATAATCACAACATAATTCACATTTGTCTTATTCTATAGTTTTGCTGAATTTACTGAAAAAACTCTCAAATATAAACTTTTGAATTTAGCAGTTTTAAAGACAGAAGTGTAAAGGAACTGAATGAGACAGGAAGTAGAATAGCCGGTGTGCGTGCACTGAATGCATCTCGACCCCCAGCGGCCCCTCTTACGAATTCAGTCCACCTCACTGTAGTCTTTCATTGTGTTTCAATAGAGTTGTACCACATCTGAGCTTCCTGTTAACTCCACCACTTAACTGCATCAAAAACTGAAATACACATCTCTGCATGAATGATTTATAGCTTTTCCATGTAAAGGCCCAGATTTACAAAAAAAGTGCAGATAAGAGTTGTAATATCTGCAGGTTATTTATTTAAAAGCTGCAAAGTAAATAACACATGTGCAAAAGCTAATAATGATCAATGCAATCTGCTAAGCAGAGCTGATGAGGTGCGTGTGACCTACTACCGCCTGATGTGCTTGAGTTCAGCACCACGGACATGGCAGATGAAAATTAAGGGTGTGCAATCCATGCTAACAAAGCCAGAGTACACTGAAAAGAACCGGAGGACAAAAATTGAAGGTTTACAAGAAGTTTTGAAACATCTGGCATTGTGTGACGACTTCTGTGACTCAAATAAAAAATAACATGGCTTGGCAAACAATATTTTTGAATAATATGCTCTTACTCTTACGTGTGGAAAAAATCCTCTGCCTTGTACTGTCTCTGCCAAGCATCCTATTATCAGCTACAATTGCAGCCATTACAAGCGCAAAATGATTTAAGACATGCTTTTTTCTGTATTAAATTATGGCGCAAATATCAGTAAAATCACAGGAGCAAACATTAGTAAATCGCATTGCGTGAATCATTTAAATAATCTCCTCTCATACATTTTGCATCTGAAAGGGAAACTCTCAGAATTAAGGTCACTCGCAAAAATAACTAGACCACACCTTTACAGCACTATTTATCCACTGCACGTCTTAGTAAATCCCAACAGTCGTTATTTAACCCAAAAAGATGGTTTGCGCTGGCACAAGCTGTTACTGTGCGTTCACCCCATCACCGGCGAGAGCGTCAATAAAAGCTCTGGCTGCCATGTCTATGACACTATAGACAAAAAGTGTAGTGGACGCTCTGTTGCTCGAATGCATTCCCTGGAATCCTCTTAAGCAGGTTTCCGCCTTCCGATTGGTTGTCGCCGAACCGCGATATAGCTCATTACCATAAAGTTGAGCTGATTTCAACTCTCCTCGATGCTCACACCGTACATGATGCTCCGCGCCGCTGCTTGCCACTAGCTGTCATTGAAAATTAATGACTTCCGGACACTTTGACGCTCTCGCCGGTGGCGATGTGAACGTACAGTTACTAAATCTATCCCAAAATCTATTAAAGTCGTTGACCTCTAGAGGCTGTGTATACCTGGATGTTATGATGTGCTTTGATCAACTGGATCAGTAGTGGACAAGACAAGAGAGACACATTTACATCTGGTATTTTAATCCGTCTCATTTGTCCGCTTGGTACTCAGTCCCTCTGGTGTTGTTTAAACACGAGCGGGAGAAATGACGGGTTTAAAATGACGCAAACTAATATTATGTCAGTGTCCGCTGCTAATGTTGTTAGTAAACGTGCTGCACAGAGTTTTGTACATGTATATGTAAGAGCTTTCTCTGATATTTCACAGCAATAGATAAAATAAGCTTGTGCAACTTTCACATGCTTGCAAAATGAAACAAAAATGAAAGAGGCGGACAGCAGCTGTTTCAGTTTTATCAATGAAAGCCTAAAATAGCGTTGTACACCGTGTGTTCACGCTAGAAGTCATGTCTGTTGCAAAAACATTGTGCTTGATAAATTACACGTTAGGTCAATCTTGTTGTTTCACAAAACACTGCCAACTCTACGCCTATTCGCCTACTTACCGCCTATACACCACTAAAGCAATCCGGTCGAATGCGTTTTCGACTACTTTTGAATGTAGTCGAAAGTGAACGAGCTCAAAACGTTTTACACCCTGTTTACACCTGTCTTCAGCATCGTCCACTTGTGATCTGATCTACCAAAAACGCATCATAATACCAGGTGTAAACAGCCTCCTAAATATGAGTAAGGCCTAGGGGTGCACCAATACAAAATGTATATATTCTGATAATATTTGATTACTTAGAATGATGCTGATAGTGTTGCTTTTTACTTTTTGTTTCAAATTATGTTGTGAAATCCTAGAAGTGCAGAGCGTACAAATTGCAATTTTGTTGTCATTGTGACCTTATTTAAAAGAATCACAAAGTTTGAGTTCTGATGCAGTTTTCCTGATCATCAGCTGTTTGATATGCGACAGTGGGAATTTTTTAGGCTATCTTCAAGGTAAGTGTGGGTAAAATTACATCGTTTTTTGTCTGTTTAGAAATTTGCACAAATAAAAAACTTCGACACCGTATGTGCAAAATTAAATCCATATTAATTTCCTCTGTTTACAAGGACAAAGCTTCCTTTCCTGCAATCTGATTTCTGTTTTGTCTCAAACAGCGACAACAAATTAGCAACATGACCATATTAGAAATATCCTGCACAACAGGATAAAGCAGTATGCAGGAAAGACTTTTAAAGGAGGGGGGTAAGCAAATCAAATGTGTGTGCATACAGGGGCTCCATGAGGCCAAAGGAAGGAACTTTTGAGGCCGTGCCAGCTGCCTGTCATTCGCTAAGGTGACCCCACTCCAGCGGTCACTGCAATTCATCCGCATTGTGTCCTGCCGTGTATAGCCTTCACACACACTGTGTAAGGGGAAAAACATCGCTGGCTCAAAACAGCAGCTACCTCTGTTGTCAAAGTATGCAGCTCGCTGATAAGTATGCGTCCAGGCCACGACGATAAGCCCCGGGCAGGTCATTCGACGCAAAACAAGGCAGAGACCACGCACAGAGCACATCTGCTACGCGATAAAGTCGGCATTTCTGAAGCAGACACGCAGGCAACCCCTGGCAGGGAGAGAGCGGGGACACGTAGTGTCTAATCTGGTTTTTGGTCCACGGGTAGTGTACAGATAAAACTGCCAAGGATTAAGTGCTTTGCATTGTAGTGTAGAAACAAGATCCAAGCTCACTTTACTGTTACATTTTGACAAACAAGTTGTCATGGGGGGATTACAGGATGTATATTTAAAGAACTCACACAATGAGTCACAAATGACTTTATATTACAGGAACACTTTGTGTCACCTTCCAGCCATTGTGAAGGCAAATAAAAGCTTTCATTCGTTATTAACTAGTTCATGTTTTGGAATATTAAGACCCAAACAAAATATTTTTTTTTAAAGAAAGTCACAATTTACAAATTATTTTAACCTTTAAAGATACAATCAGCGTCTTTGTTGATAAAAATTAAACAAAGTACACAAGTAAGTGTATAAAATATCAGTCTCTCTTCTTAGCTTACCCTGATTCACAATGCTAAATTTATATTTATATATATTTATGCATTTGACTTTTATACAAAGCGACTTACAGTGCATTACAAGGTATACAGTATAAGTTTTAACCGTATGTGAGTTCCCTGGGTCCAAACCCGCTGCAAATGCAATGCTGAAAAATGATTTATAATATGAGCTGGCAGGTACAATTTCGCAATCATATGACTTCAACACACATAAAGTTAAGTACGTAAAGTAACCTGCAGTTTTGTTTTAAACAGAGATTTTTTAATTGCACTTTTTGGGGCGGTTTCCCGGACCAGGATTAGCTTAATCCAAGACTAGCCCTTAGTTTAATTAGGATATATAACTAGTTTTAACAAACATGCGTTACTAAAAATATAACCTGTGTGCATTTTGAGGTAAAACAAAGGACACTGATGCATTTTAAGATATGTCAGTGCAAGTTGTTTTCAGTTTGGAGAGCTCTTAAAAGTGTTCAATTCTAGGACTAGTCTAATCCCTGTCCAGGAAATCGCCCCTTTAAGTTTAAGTTTTAGTCCAAGTGTAGTCCTAAATATCAACAAAATAAACCTACTGCACATGAATATTATCTCAAATATACTCAAAGTCTTTTCGTGGACCGAAATTACTTATGACATCACCTCCTGCTCCATTTACGTCCATTAAAATGTCCTCTAGAATGAGAACGTGCCTCCCCATAATGCCACCTGCCACCAATAGCATGTGACACATCATAGCTTGGTGCTGTGTTTTAAACGAAAGGTTAATGGCTATTTATAAAAAAACAACAACAAGCCCTGATATGTCTAACCTCGCCTTTCTATTTCAATAAGAAATGCAACACCGAAAAGTTTTTCAAATCATTTTATACTCAGTTAAGTTTATACCCAGCAAGCAATTTAGCATTTAAAGACATCCAATAGCCGTCTAAACACATCATAGACGTCTTGGCTAATACAAGGGCAAAATCAGTAAAAATGTAATAGATTTCTAAACATAACCCAAATTTATAATAAATGAATAAAAAAATAAAAAATGAAAGCAAACAGCTTGTTGACTTTGCTTACATGATGGAAAATCAGACATCTCACAAGTTATTTTGGCAAAAACATGTATATATACATGTATATATATCAGGTCTAGTTAACCGAGGTGGTGAAATTATGCTGATTGCTTGCTTGGTAATCTCTCCACAAAGCCACTGACCCAGACAAAACACATCGTAAGAAAGAAATTATTTCATTTTTTGTAAAAAGCATTAGAAACCGACATTGCTTTTTAATCTGCTGATAATTAGCAGGGTCTTTGTGAAAAAGCATAAAGCGTCTTTATCTCCGTGTGTAGATTTATAGCTAACAGAAGACTCTGGGCTGCAGGGTCAACACTTCCCATCACCTTACTGCCCTGGAATTCATTGGATTGAATTCCAGTAAAAATCTGGATGATTTGTGTGTGTGGGTTTAACTTAAAATCGTAAATAAGTATGGGTATTAAGTACGCTTTTACAAAAATGTGAATGGTGCTTGTTAATGCAAAATGTGCCATCACAATGCTAGGGTGCTTTGCGGTTTCTACTGTACTGTATGTGGCCCAATTCAAGAGAGCCAAACACCAAGGCTCTGTATGACCCCTCTTTCAATTAAAGTCGAAATTTTTCCCAGCACAAGATGAGCTACAGCATGGTAACCATGGCACAAATAAAGCAAAACAAGTTAGCTCCTAAGTAAATACGGTCCTGCCCATGAATATTGGCACCCTTGGTAAATATAATCAAATAAGGCTGTGAAAATTCATCTGCATTGTTTATCCTTTTGATCTTTTATTTAAAATCACAAAAATATATCCTTTTATTGGATAATAAGAATTTAAAATGGGGGGAAATATTGTTATGAAATAAATGTTTTTCTCTAATACACATTGGCCACAATTATTGCCACACTTTTATTCAATACTTTTTGAAACATCTATTTGCCAGTTTAACAGGTCTAAATTTTCTCCTATAATGCCTGATGAGGTTAGTAAACACTTTTCACTGCTCCACCTCTTTTCTTAAAGCCACTTCATTAATTTGTGAAGCTCAATTAGCTTTTGCTGCACATCAGAAATGTGATGGATGATTAAGGGAATTTGGGCTTTGTTTCCCCTTTTCTTTATATTTCCGTGAAACAGGAAGCCAGATATAAATGATTTTATGTTTATAATCATGCTGGAGTGCTCAAATTGTGAATATGAATTGGAATATACTTCAGAGATATTTTACTCATAAGAATTTCTATAGGGGTGCCAATAATTGTGTCCAACGAGTATTTGAGAAAAACATTAATTTCATAATGATATTTCCCCTTCGTTTTAAATTCGTATTATCCGATGAATGGCTACATTTTTGTGAATTTTTAAAATCAAAAATCAAAAGGATTAACAATGCAGATGAATTTTCACAGCCTTATTTAATCATATTTACCAAGGGTGCCAATATTCTTGGGCAGGACTTGTAACTTAAACATTGCGTGTCCTTGCATACTTTTATATGACTGATAGTTTTGACCATCACCTTTCACTCTTTTCACACATCTGGGTTTGAAATGCAGAAGTACAGGAAACTAGTGGGGAAAGCATCTATAGACGTATATGTGACCACAAAACCAGCACAGGTTTATTTGTAGCAACAGCCAAAAATACATTGTGCGTCAAAGTTATAGATATTTTTATGGCAAAAATCATTAGAATATTCAGTAAAGATCATGTTCCGTTAAGATATTTTGTAAATATATTAAAAATGTGTGTATCATTAGTAATAAGTGTTGCTAAGGACTTCATGTGGACAACTTTATAATCTATACATCAATGAAAAGCTTCCAGATGAATATATACATATATATAAATCTCAATCTTATGACATATGGGAGAGCACAGCACTTTTTGCTTC
This sequence comes from Misgurnus anguillicaudatus, assembly GCF_027580225.2. Taxonomy (NCBI): domain Eukaryota; kingdom Metazoa; phylum Chordata; class Actinopteri; order Cypriniformes; family Cobitidae; genus Misgurnus; species Misgurnus anguillicaudatus. Next base: position 34,083,536 of record NC_073350.2, on the reverse strand, counting down.
AATAGTAAACATATAATTTCCAGTATCCTTGCTATTCCAGCACTCTTTTGTTCACAATGGTTCAGCTGGAATCAAATGTACCAGGTTTGTGGGACACAGCCGGACATTCTTGTGAACAGTGGTACAATGGGTCACAACCACAAGATTACATGTTTAATGATAACATGCTTAGAGAAAAACTTGTGTTTGCTGTATGAGGGGAGTATTTGTATTCTTTAATAAATTTATTATTTGATTTATTAAGGATCCATACTCTTAATACAGTCTTTATGATGCCATTTTTGACTGAACTGTTCCATGAATAAACGTTTAGCATCTGAAAAACCTTTCTTCTGCATCGCTGTGAAAAACACTTAATTTATAAAAGTGCATATTAACTATGATCATACTGGCCGCTGTTATTTTTGCGCATACTGTAGGGTTTGCATTGAGGGTTAGGTGTTTAAGTCATAAATCCTAAATATTAAAATGTTTCTTGAATAAATGGATCAGTGAGGTATTAAACAGCAGTAGTTTAGTGTTTTACTACACAGCTTACCGCGGTAGACAGTCTGGACGCAAGGGTCATCTCCAAGTTCCCTTTGAGACCCAGAAGAGCAGGAACAAGGATGAAGACCTCAGTAACCTCCGTAAACACAGTCCAATGCTGCAGAGAAAAAAATTAAGAATAAGTTTTAATTTACACTTAAAATTGGCTGAAGTCAAGCTAGCGATTGGATTGACCAAGAAGGTGGATCTTTCATGAGACAGTTACCAGCACTTTCTTTAATCATGAGCTGCAGTCTGATAGTCTTATCTTCTGGAAAATGGATTCCTCTATACTGTACAGTGGATGTTATACATACATGTACATAAATGTATATGTATGTGCTCTTTTTAATATTTCTAATGTTTGTCTAAGAAATGCGATGGCATTAAGTAAACATTTTGTGTTTTGTTTAGGACACCATGCATGTTCTTATAGGGCTCTTATAAAAATTTGCATGACATGAAGTTAAATCCAACGAGTAATCTAGAGCGAGGAACATAATGCTTTGCATTTGGTGTGTAGGCAACATTAGACTTCTCTTCCTAAGAAAAGGATTTCTGTATAAATGTATTTAATTCTCTCAAGACTCTTAAGAATGATAAAAGCTATGTAATCCAGACTGTCTCATTGTGTCTAGTTTTATTTCTCCAAAGGACTGTCTCTCATGGTGCTTTTCCATTCCATAGACCCCATGGTTGGTTTGGGTCAGCTTACTTTTGGGAGCTTTTCCACTGGGTGCACTAAGTAGTACCCGATACTTTTTAGTACCACCTCGGTCGGGGTTCCAAGCGACCAGAGCTAATACCAAAACGTGAAGCGAAAACACTGTAGATCACTGATTGGTCTAAGAGAATCGTCAGTACCAGCGTCACAGCTATAATGTAAAAGATTAGCTTTACCTTCATGCTAGCTTGCGCTGTCTCGAGTAAACCTGTTGTCATCTGTGCTTTACTGTAAGTTCCCAAACTCTCTATTAGCGATGAAAAACATCCACAGGTTGAGAATCAGAAACACAATAACAGTTTTTTTCCATACTTCCAGTTTCTGGCGGCACATTCGCCACGCACACGTCCGCATATATGCTTAAATGCAACTTACTGTAAATAAGGCTCAGCGGAGCGCGTCCACCGACGCCACTGGTGTTTGTACAGAAACTGTTTTATATGAAACAGAGATAGTGATGTACAAACATCTATTTGTGTTGGTCAATTTTAATTTTGTGGCGGACTGAATAATAAACGAATGTATGGGAATTTACATCAACGCTCTCACTTGTATGATGTCACAGCAGTACGCAGTGCAAATATAATGACACGCCTATAATCCCTCCCAGTGTTACTAAACTCGATGGAAAAGCTAACCAAGCCAAAGTGAGGTGAGCTTACCCGACTTGACCCCAACCAAACAGTAGGGTACTATGCAATGAAAAAGTGCCATTAGTAGACTGCCAGTGTTAAATTAAGGCCAGTTTCATTTACGATTTTACATTTATGCATTTGGCAGACAAGGTACCCATTTTTTGATTCATTACCTTTTGCACTACTAACGCGATGCTCTACCACTGAGCTATACAGGAACACCAAATAGTTTCAGTCTTACTCTCACCACCATCTGAACTTTCTTCAAACAGTCAATCTTGTAATGTTTTGAGAAGTTGATGACTCTAGTAACTGGCAGTCTGTTTTTTCCCATTAGGCTGCAGTGTAGATGCAATGCAGTAACCGGCTGAGTAGATCAATACGAAAAAGGAGTGCTTATCTTTAGACTCATTCTCACTGCTGCACAGCAATTACAGGCCTGACGCAGATGAGCTAAATCAACCCGTCAGCACACAGAGGCAGCGGTAAATAAAGTGATGCTGCTAACTTAAAGGTGATGTGGGTCGATGTTTCGTTTTTTCTTTTTAGACTTTTGTACAGTACGTTGGTTCCCCATAAAATATCTCCTTTTACATTCATGCATTTTGCAGATGCATTTATCCAAAGCAACTTACAAGTAAGGAATAATTGACGACGGGCCATTGAATTATAAGAAAATAATGCACACCCAAGGTGCAATGTTCCACCACAAAACTGTGCATTATTTTCAAATAATTCAAAGGACAGGAGTCAATTATTCCTCTTATACCACGGTTACCACAGACATTGCTCTGGTGCCTACTTTTAAGACATTTGACAAGTTAGGTGTGCGGTTATCAGAAATTAATGCATACCCACAGAACATTTCTCAGCCAATCAGAATACAGCATTCAACAGACCCGTGGTATAATGCATTTTAATAGTATGCGTGCTAACACAATGCTCAACCAGCCATCAAGCAATTTATCGAAACATTACATTGTATGTTTGAGCTCAAGCTACTGTACATTTTGGACGTGAAACAATTATTCTACAATACCATTTGTACAACTGTACAAATAGCAGCAAAGGCACTAGTTAAAGAGTTTAAGCGCTAGCTGTGCAGCTTTCGGTGAGCCGGTTTAAAGGCCGTTTCTTTTCCCTTGAGTTTTTGGCAGCTCAGGGGCCACTTTTAAAAAAAGGACGAACATCAATTGAGAGCTGGCGCTTTGCCACTTTGTCTTCGGTTTCCTTTGACTCTCTCTCTCTCTCTCTGTATCTCCCTTCCCAGTACGATGTTGTCTTCAGGGAACAGTGCAGTCCTGGCTAGTGCCTCCATGTGCCTCTCGGGGTTCTGCGAACTCGACGCACAGCGGTGCAGGCATGCGATCGGAGGGGGGGGCTCGGATTGCAGGATTGTGTAATGTTGGCTGGCAACGCTCGGTTCCAGCACCTTGGTCTCCAAGGCTCAGCATATAAGGTCAAAGAGGAATTCAGAGACGCACTATCGACCAGGGTTGTGTTTTAACACCGGAGAACCTGCAGTGGTGATCGGCTCGCGTGCTAAACTTTACCTAAACGCATTTTAAAAGGTGTGCCAGCACAGTTAGGGGGCGTGCACACCAAGGCGTTTATTCCGACTGTAGGCACTTTTTGTCCATCAGCCCTTTTCACCTCCAGTAACAGACCACAGTTTTTCCACAGGAAGTCTTGTTAATGCGTTATCAGCTGAAATCAGTCAACCGCACATACAATACAAAATGAAAATATCCCTATGATACGAGTTGATATGAACTACACAGAGCTGTTGGAGGGTTATAGAGGACAGGTTCCTCTGGTCTGTCTGAATGAGATGACAGTCTTGATGTGGCAGACCTTCAATGGCTTCCTGTCAAGTCTTAATGCTCGGTATGTCTTCCTGAGCGCAAAAATAGTTTAGATGACTTTCAGATCTGGTCTGAACAGAGCTTTTCTAGGACAATGAATACCACATCAGCCGAGTAAAGGACAAAATGACCAAGCCTCTTGAAAAACAAGTTTCCACGCTTGTTAAGACTTTAAAGGTGTGCCACAAAGCTGATTCTACAACACAATATTTAAAGAATTAATACTTTAATCTCTTTTGCAAAATTGGCAACGTCCCTCCTGTAATTTAAACAATCACACAGTAGGAATCATTCTGTGCATGCTGACGTTTCTGCATCTACCCATGATACAATGGAAAGTCATATGTCTGTCTGCATGTCTGCCCTTTACCCGATTTAGCAGCGGTATTGAATTATAGTACAGAAAGTTATTTTCCTAAAACAATCAGCTAAACCAAGGGTCTCAAACCTTTCTGTGAGCAAGGCCTACCACAATAAATAAAACAATCTGGAGGGCTACTTTTTTATATAGTCTATTCAAAACTTACTTGATTTTAGTTTACTTGTTGATATGTTTTATCATTGTTTTAAATGTTAATATACATAAAAGAAGCCAAGCTGATATAAACATATGTAATAAATAAATATTAATAGAATGTGATTTGGCGGGCAACTCGCAGACAATGTGCTGGCAACCTGGTGCCCATGGGCACTATGTTGAAGATTACTGTGCTAAACATTTTCCGAAAGTGATTTGACTTCTGCTAAGACTCTTACATTACCTGTTGTTTACTGTAAAGTTGATTACAATCTGTGAAACAAAATGTCATCTATCAAAGCTTTAATCAGCATCGTATTACGGCAAGAACACTGTAAAAAATGAAGTGAAAACAACTTGGTTTTGCAAGTCAATTCAACATACTATTTTACTAAGTTTTGACCTGTGAATGTTTGACATAACTTATAAAAACCAGTTGAACTGGTTAACTTGATTTTTCAAGTTAAAGTAGCATACAAATATGTTGATTTGACAAAAAGGCTGCATATTTTTTACAGTGTTAAACACTTTTCTTAAAGTAAGTGAATCGTAAGTGAAGCCAAATTGGCTAGTGAATCATACAAATATGTATGCTTATTACTAACCCCAACGTCACGGGGCGAAAGCAAACCGTACAAACATGTACCAATTAATATTAGCTGCCTTATAAAATATATACAAATTGGCATGATATTGTGTTGGTATTTTGAAGTATGAATTAAATATGGTATAACACACTGAAAGCTATAAGGTTTTAAATCTAAATTTACTCATACAGAAATCTGATATATAAATGTTTGTTTTAAATATATTTCAATATATTAGTTTTTTGTTTGAGTAAACTCAATACGTAGATTTCGAGCCAAACCTGTCTATTTGCTGTTGACTTTTTAAACAGACTGACAACAAAAACACACACATGCAGGATATCCATCTATTGATTTAGCTCTTTCTGTCCTCCAGGTTTTTAGTTTAAGCAGTATTTTTTCACCTACACCCACTAGGTCTCAACACACATTTTACATTTTCAGATCTCCACATGGGCAAATGAAACCCTTAAAAGTCCAGATTGATAGCATAGAGCACATTTGAGAAGCTAGAATAGGTTTTGTTCTCGGTGTACAGACATTTGTAAAACAGTAACCAATGGCATCACAAAGATGCAACAGTCTTAATAAAGGTCACGATGACTTTTACTAAAGCATGTTGACATTTAAACTTTAAGCTTCTTTCCAGCAGACAAGATGAAAAGTAATATTTTGTTATGAAGTTCTTATTAAGCCCTCTTATGCATCTGCCAAATGAAATTTTATAAAAACAGAAATTATTATTTTGTAATGTATTAAAGTGGAAATCTTCACACCTAATGCATCTTTAAATTTTTCATAATTTTAATATCTCAAAGTCTTATTAATGTCTGAAATAAAGCTGATACTTTGCAGTAAGCTTGATTGTTTATTCAGCATGTGTTTTTTTACTCACCTGTACCATGTCCAGAACCATGCCGGCTGCAACCGTCCCAAACCCTGCCAGCAGGAAAGGGAACAAAACCTGGAGTCCAATAGAAAAGGACGTTTCCTTTAGTGGAACCGGCGGCACCGGGCTTTGGTCCGTGCTAATGTCATCGCTCTCGTTGCTTTGGCTGGCGTTCTCCAGGAGTGCATCTTCTTCTCTCTGGCCCTTGGCATTGGCCCGACAGTCGAGGATGTCCGGCCGCTCGTTCTGTTGATCGTCTTGGTCCGGCAGCGAGGTCATCTCGGTGAGTTCGTACTCCCCGTTCTGGGGCACCTGCTCATTGTTGTCGGGCAGTATCACTGGATGGACCGACCCGTTGGATTGGTGGTACGCCGGCGGCGCCCCTTCCTTCTTCATCTCTATCCTTTCCGTCCCAGTGGACATGTCGTGCAGTTTGTCTTGATCTTTCGACCAGAGTACCATGCGGAGGCCTTAAGATGTAAGGTGTCAATTAAGAAGAAACGAATACGCGTTCGAGGTTTTCGTTCAGTGTTGATTCACCTGATCTCTGGAGATAATTTATCCCATTAAAGATGGTAGCTGCCACTAAATGAATTTGTGCAGAGCATCTATAGGTTAAGGAGGAGAGGCAGGTGCGCACGCCGTCTCCAGGCTTGCGTGAGATCCTGCCTGAACTTGGGTAGCATGCAAATTATGCTCTCCATTCAAAGCACTTTTTGCTTTTAGGACGTAACAACAGAAAGCCACATGTTAGTCCGCGCAGAGAAAAGACGATCCGGATTATTCTTCACAGCAAATGTGCTGCTCTCTAAAAATATGAAATTTCTAATCAAAGAAATTAGAAAAATGGCTTTGGAGATCCTGACAGAATGTCCCACTCTTGAGTCTCTGGAAGGCACTTGGCTAAACTTTCTGACCAGCTCGGGGCGGTTGGGGGGCTGAAAGCTTCTCACTTTACACCACGTGGCAAATAGGTTTTTGAAATGTATTTAAAGGTCTCTGGAGCCAGGGTAGTGTTACAACTCACAGGAACCCCCACGTTTGATAAGGTCGAGTTGACACTTGTTACCTACAGAAAGTATAAAGCAATAAATAAAGTGTAATAAGTGCAATAAATTAGTGCATGTTCATATACTTAGATAGATAGATAGATAGATAGATAGATAGATAGATAGATAGATAGATAGATAGATAGATAGATAGATAGATAGATAGATAGGATACTTCACAATGGACAGTAACTTTGGATAAATGTACAAACCGGCTCTGAGTTTCAATGAAAAACATCGTACGATTCTCCGGTAGCACTCTGACTCCCATATGACGTAAAACTTCAGATATACTGACTATGACGTAACACCTAGTTTTAAACATGTAAAAGTCTTTTCTTAGCGATTTTTTTTGAGAAACAACCACCCAGAAACGTCTTTTAGCATGGCAGAAGGCAAACAGGATACGGGCCAACAACAATTTGCTCATTACCTCCGCACTGAAACAAAACCCCTACTTAGTAGTCCGATCAAATCCAGCCCAGCATGGGACGACGTAAATTAAAACGCTTCGCATGAACACCTCTCGCCTGTAAGTTTAAAAGATTAGGCTATTCTACTTATTTTCCACTTGTTTATAACTTTAAACCAATAGAAACAATATGGTAAATGTAGTTGTTACTTCAGGGCAAAAAGAAGTACAAATTTGTGTGCCAAACTTTTTAAAAAATGTTCTTCAATGATCTGTAAACCTTCTTGAAGTGGCTTAAAGCTGTTTTAAATTATTTTAAAAGTTACTTTGGTTTATGTGTCTTAAAGAACTAATTCATAGATGGGTTTTTTAAATTAGAAGAAAAGAAAGTTATTTGTGTAAGTTTGAAAAGTTTGGCTAAAAATAAGTAATTTGTTTTAATTTGAACTGTGTGAATTGTTTAAAAAAATATATCAAACTTGACAGTGCTAAATATTTTACAGACGTTTTATCTTGATTCAATCACTGTATGGCACAGCGCTTAAACATTATTCTCACATAAAGTAAATGAGAAATTACACAAAAGATGCATTTTGTTAGATCAGGCATACACATATGACACGGTGATGTGGGAATTAAAGCATCTAGGTAAACAAATCCGTCGCTTACCTTGAAAAGAAGACACGGGACTCTTCAACGCCGGTCCGCTGTCATTCTCTTTAATTCAAGCACGCGCGGAGCCCGAGGCTGATATGCTCGTTCGCGTGCACTTATGGGTTATAGACTCGAACCCAGATTAATCAGTAACCCCCTCAGCTGAGGCTGTCAACTCCAATCCGTTACATTGTTCCATTTGACACACGGTCAATCCTGCGCATCTATATGATAGGAGGAAGCCACTAGGCGGGTAACTCTGACGCGCCATTGCTGCACTGAGCGACGGTTTCGAAACCTACTATGACTGTGGGTTGGCTCATGAATATGTGAACAGGTAGACGTTGCCTAGTAACCTTTCAGAATGTTACCTCAGTAATATTCATGAGTCCCGAGGCCAGCAGGATTCGTTGCTTCGTCATCTGACTAGCGCACGCTTACTCAACGTCTATTTTTAGCCAATCAAAAAGCGGAGCGTCACCTTATGTAATTAATATTCAATATCCTTCACTATAGTAGTAAATATAGCGTGGGTTCTATGCGTTTAGTTGCGCTTTTGGTTTTAATTTAACACCGTGGAGAATCATTGAAGTAAAAATAGGGCTACTGAAATTAAATTCGTCTTCCTGAAGTCGTTTCCGAAGACAGTGATACATTGACTAGTTTTAATTTGTATTTTAAACTAATCCTCTTACTAGAGGAAACTGAGGTTTTTAATTAGCCACACATAAACTGAGTTAATATTAAATATTTTTGGTTACATGCAGCAACAATATACAACTAACTTTAAAAGTTCAAATATAAAATATAAACACAGGCCTGTGTTCCCATACGAAAAAAAAACATTTCAATGACCTAAAATAAGTTTAAAATATATGCTAAATATATTTTGTAGAAAGTATATGAGTAATTAAGTATATTTTTGAATTTGAAAATATATTTAGTTTTAACCTTCATATATTAACATATATTTAAAAATGTATTTCAGGGGCAAAAAATACATTTCTAATTTTTCAACCAAAATATATATTTTTCCTGGTAAAAATATAAAAGTTTGTATAAACTATAAAATGTATAAGTATGTCTAAAATTTTAAATTATAAGTATATTTTTGCAGTTAAAAATGTATTTAATTTGAACATTTTCAAACCGGTTATGTTTACAAGTTTGTAACATACAACATTTTCTTTCAATGCGATGTTAATATAAATGCTTTAAAATATATTTATTTTTAAAATATATTTCCAAAAAATATATTAGTGAAAAATACATTTTTGTAAACATAAATTTCTGCACATATATTTAAAATTATTTAAAAATATATTTTTTCTATATGGGTTGTTTATTGCTAGCAATTGTTTATGTTAGCAAATGCATTAACTACACTCTAAAAATTGCTGGGTTATTTTTGACCCATAATAGGTAAATATTGGCCAGATCATGTGCTGGGTTAAAAATCGGCCCGATACGGGGATATTTTAACCTAACTGCGGGGTTATACCCCATGAATGCATAACAACAACCCAACATTGGGTCATTTTTAACCCAGCATGTGTTCTGTCCAATATTTACCCATTATTGGTCAAAAATAACCCAGCCATTTTTAGAGTGTAATATTAATGAATCAAACATGGTAATGTGTTACTATATTATTTATTTCATACAGTTGCCATGTGGTCAAAGCTTTTAAAGCGTTTCGCTTCAATTCACATTAGCACAGAAAGGAAAAACCTGTTTAACTGCCTCTGAATTCCCAGCTAAAGTCTTTTTAGTGATTTACCTTTTTTCTGAAATCCTCCTACATAATGTAAAGAATATTCTGTGAAAATATCTTTAATATTGACTAAGTAAGGTGAAATTAAGGGAATAGGCAAAATTCTGTCATCATTTACTAACTCTCATGTTGTTACAAACCTTTATAAATGTTTTTAAGCAATGTTTGTAATCAAACCATCTGTGAGCCCCATTGACTTCTATAGTATTCTTTTCTTCCTACTATTGAAGTGAATGGGGCTCATGAATGGTTTGGTTAAGAAAATCCCTCAAAATATCTTCCTTCGTGTTCGTCAGACCAAAAACATTTATACAGGTTTGTAACAACATTTTTGGGTGAACTAACCCTTCAAAGTGAAATCAATAAATGAAATCAAACTTTGATGCTCTTGATCTCATTATGGCCGAAAGAAAATGTTATTTTTAATAACAACAGTCCTGCTTATTACTGTAGCAGTCTTCAAAATCCATAGAGATTTATTTCCAACACATGGAATTTAAAGCTGAAGTATTGAGAAGTCACAAGGTTTGGCTTTATTCTGAGAGTTATCAGGCTGATGGGAAGCTGCTCTCAGTTGGCCAACTGGGACCACAACACTTTCACACCCCAAGGCATCAACACGATCTGACAAACTGACCCTTAACAAGATCCCCTGACACTAAGCTCAGTAGTGTTTCATAGGGGGATTCGGGACACAGCAGAAAAGGTTTCTTTGAATTAAGTTCTCATGTGCTTGCCAACAAGGTCTAAGCATGTTTACCTTCAGTTTCAAAAAAGTCTGAAAACTAAAACGCATACACCGGGCCTTAGTGTAAAATCACTTTGTTGTAAATCAAATTTGACCCTTTTATAGTTTTGATTTGAAAACTCCCTTCTCCCCTTCTCTCCTGATGTATCGATAAGTGACAAATGCTTTACAAATGTTTATTGACACGTCACGTGCAATTTCATGTGGGCATGTTGACCCCACCGACCTGTATTTTGAAACATTTGTTTTCAAGACACTTTAAATGGACTTCCGTGTAATTAAGTATGACCTGTTTTTTGTCTTTGAGTCATAATGTGTTATCTGACAATATGACTTGTGTGATAACCTAACAGGTCACTGACAATGTCAGGGTGGTCACCAGGAATATTGTACACATTTATATAAGTAATTATGTTTTAACTGAACAAAAAACAAAAAATTTGTAAAACATACAGTATTTTATTTCTTTCTTTTAAGACTCTTGCTATAAGATTGCCAAAGACCATAGTGTTGATGAAAGCTAAGCTAAACATGCCATTCTCATGAGACATAACTAAACCATGCAGCTAAACAAGTAAATCCATCTGAAATCAAGGTGTGGTTTAAGTCACATGAGGTTCAGTAAGTAGGCTACATTTCAGCTGATAGATGGGGAGAGAAATTATTAAACAGTCTTTAGGCTTTAATTAAATGAAATGTATGGACTTAAGATTTAGAAAAATATGTGAGTTGGCTTTCTGACATAAAATACAGTAAAAATACAGTAAAAATACAGTAAGTTAAACAGTGTAACTTACTTATCTGGTAATGGAATAGAAACTTATTGCACATTTTTTCAGTCATTTTCCTTTTTATGTGTTTATTGACAATCACTATATACTTTGAATTTATATTATTGTCCCTGAAAAATATTTTGTAATGATGTCACAATCGAAAAAGATAACACTTTACAGATATCAGAATTTGACCAACAAACTTTTCTATTCATCTTTTTGTTAGAAGCTGGTGAATAGTTAGATTGCTTAACGTTACTAAACCTGATCATGCACTGTAAAAATACTTTGCTGCCTTAAAATTTTTTGTTGAATCAACTCGGATTTACAAGTCATTTCAACTTACTATTATTTATCTTGACTAAAGATGAGTTGTTATAACTACAGGTGAGTTGTTATAACTTATAAATGTAAGTTGACTTTTCTCAACTATATTTTATAAGTTGTGACGACTAATTTCTGTTGACATGACTTGTAAATCTGAGTTGATTTAACAAAAAATTTTAAGGCAGCAAAGTATTTTTTCAGTGTGTTTGATCTTCAAAGCTCAGATAAAACAGATGTGATGCTCACAAATGGAAAGATTTTTCCAAATAAGAAATGTCAGAGAAATTTAGTTTTAAACTAATCCATAGGCTTAACAATAGTTCACCCCAAAATGAAACTTTTGTCATAATTTACCCACTCTCAAGCATGTATAAATAAGATATTTTGAGCAATGTTTGTAATTAAACCGTTTTTGAGCACCATTGACTTCCATAGTATTTTTCTTTTCTACTATTCTTCATTGGTGCTCCTGTTTTCTATTTGTTTACAAATATCTTCCTTTGTGTTCGGCAAAACAAGAAAACTTATACAGGTTTGGAACAACTTGAGGGTGTGTAAATGATGGTCATTTTTGGTTGAACTATTCCTTTAACCCAGCTATCTAACCCCAAAATGAGCACCCTAAAATCAGTGCTTCCAGGAATGTTGACACGGATGTTGAACAGGGAACTTAAAAATCATGCAAACAAAAAGAGGCTTAAACAAGAGGCTGTTTGCGAACTAGTTTATCTTTATGGATTCTCAGAGAAAGAGGGAACAATTTTCTGTAGTGTTTTCATTCCTTGTTGAGGTAGAGATGAGCCGACAAAATAAATCTCTCCACAGCAACGGCATCCTGACAACCACTCTCTCCTGGCAACTCTCTGGGATAACTCTGCCAGATCCGTACGCCGTGTCTTGTGTTTTTTGTCTTTCTCTAAGGAATGAATTGAATAAGGACTATCAGCTATCAAAATTTGTGCAGTCTTGGAACACAACTTGTTTCCAACAAATATTACAAATATTGTCCGTAAAGCTTTAATGTTACTGTAAGTCAACTGGAAAAAGCCAGCGCTAGAATTTGCAATGTCACAGACAAACAAAATTCTGATTTTTTTGTATCTGGAATTTACTTGGAGTCGCTGGAAAACGTCTGACAAATGCATACACTTGAAGTTATGCCAATCTATTTTAGAAGAGCACCAATACACCTCACATTTGACATGACATCTGGTGCAAGGTCCAATGCCACAAATTACACAACTCCACAACACACATCTAAAGCAAAAGGACAAAAAAATCGATTTGACAGATTACAGCATATCTGTTTATTCTGAGCTGTGTTTCACACACACCAAGATACGAACATCAAACGAGAGACTTCATATTCTCTTCATTTACACCATTTAAATTGTTTCAAAGAAAGAAACAAAGAAAGAAAGATCAAACAACAGCCCTGATTTATAATTACAAACCTCATCTATTATTAATAATATGTGTTTTAAATGTAGGATGTCCAGCCCTTATGTTTTATTTAACCCTCTACACGCCTTTCAATCACATCACTGTCAATGCTGTGCATTTTATTCCTTGACATAAAATGGTTAGCGATTGACTTTGTTGACATGCCCTGCATTTCGATCTTTCTAAAGCAAGGACAATATGTTTATCTATCAACAAAACTATTTACTACAAATATTTATACCAGCATCTGATCGAAAGCCGTATCACATCATGGATCAAGTGTGTTTCAACTGGAAAAAATGCAAGTTTTGCTCTTGTTTATCACAACAAAACGGCACCAAGGTGGACATTTACTCTTAGTTGTTTATGGTTAACCACACTCAAACTTAAGAAGGATTATGTTATGTAACAGCAAGTCATTTTGATATGTTCTTTGATATGTATTTGCCTTTTCTGCAGATGGTCCGAGCAGATGCAACATTTTAGTTAAAATTACTTACACAACTCAGGGAAGGCCACACATGCTCACCCTTGCGGTCATCGAGTTCAATTTTGGACTCTTGATCATTGCCCATTTAAAACCACAATGTGTGGGATGAGCAAATATTTTTCTTTAAATATCTAAAGTACAAAGATACCACTGTAATATACGTATAGCCAGAATATAGCATTAAATGTCATCTTTAAATGTGCTCCTGTATAGCTCAGGCACAAAAGGTCATGAGTTCGAACGAACACACATGATGGTAAAAATGTATACCTTGTAATGCAATGAAAATTGCTTTGGATTAAGGTGTCTGCCGAATGCAAAAATGTAATGTAATATAATGTGTCCATAACCTGCTAATACCACACACACAAAAAAATAAAGGCTGGATTTACTTAAAAAATATAGTGCATAATTTTTGCAATTTATGCAATTGCTTAAAATTTCAAGTTAAACTTACTAAAAAGTGGATGCAAACATGATGCACTTTATTTTTTAAGTAAATCCAGCGTATTATTTTTTACAGTGCTCAGTATCAGCCTAACAACAGTAAAAAATATAATTGTTAATTTAAGAAACTAATGCACGCCTCACATAATTTAATTAGCATTTTTCCATTTCCTAAAAAGTGTGTGGGGCTTGCCTGTGCAAAATGCATGAAAAGTATGGTTGCTAGGGAATTCTGAGTGGTTGCTAGGTGTTCATGCAAGCCAACGTAAAAAAAATCTAATTTAAAAAACCCAAGCAGTATGTGCATCACATTGCCAAGAGCAACTAATAATGATATTACTGCTACAGTATAAGCAATGTTCAGCATTTTTACATTTATGTGAAGATTACAAGACAATTCCAGGTCACATGTAGACCTAAATTTTTATCATGATAAATACCCCTTTGATAAATACAGATGAATTTGATCACTTGAATGTTATCGTGTTTTTCCATCTCCGAGTTACGTATCTAATACAGGCTCACAAATCACATTATCTAACTTTACACAGCCTCGGTGTGTAGCAGCATGTGTTTTATTTGTTTCAATATGAGGAATGAAAATTGTGTTGTCACACGTTTAGATTGTTATTAAATATAACAGAATGTCATTTTCACCCGCTTGTTGCAATGTTCTCCGAAAACCCATTACGCTGTATAATTTGTTCCTCAAACTGAGCTGTAAGTGTGCTGGTTTGGTGCCAAGCATAAGCATTTTCCACCTTAAATAGATGTCGGCTAAATTTTACCTCATTGTTCTTACACCGAGACGACATTAAACTCCTTCTTTAATACATTCAGGGCAGTGCAGTGTATAACTTAACAAAACGAATGTGGAAAATTCACCACTGAGGCCAGGCGTAAGGTGAAAAAGCCAGCCCGAGGTCTGCTACTTTGCATCTTTGCATTGGTGGTCACCCAGTGGTCCTGAGCTCAGAGAGGTCACATGATCAAAATTCAGTCCAGATGGCTGAAGCTAGGAAGCACCTTGCACAGGAAGGCTTGGTTATAGAGTAGCTGGTTTGCATGTATCACATCTTAAACTCGAACATTTCACATCGTGTGCCTTAAGGGAGCATTCATGTTTAGAATAGGAAGTGATTCACAAATTAAGTTTGATGTTTTTTTTTCTCCATTATATAATGATGTGCATTAATCAAGCTTTCTTGTAAGACAATAACAATAATACAGATTCAGATAAAAATTACATACAAGCCTATGGATCACTTAAAAATATCATACATGTTATTGTCTTGGGGGCAGATATAAATGGCCTAACGCTGTCACCAAGTGGCAAAAAGCATAAACACAGACATTTGGACTGGATCAGATCTGTTCATTCCCAATAGTACTGTTCGGAGGGTTCATTTTAAAAGGACAGTTCACCCAAAAATTAAATCTTTTCTGTCTTTCTTCCGATGAACACGGAGGAAGATATTTTGAGGAATGTTTGTAACCAAACGTTCCTGAGCCCCATTCACTTTCATAGTATTCATTTTTCCTATTATGGAAGTGAATGGGGCTAATGATCAGTTTGATTACAAACATTCCTCAAAATATTTTTTTTTGTAGTCAGAACAAAGAATTTTATACAGGTTTGTAACAACATGAGGGTAAATTATGAATGTTTTTTCTTTTTTCCTGAACTATCCCTTTAATAAAAAATGTGTTTACTGATTCGCGTATGTCATCAAATCCTCAAACAGAATTTAAATTAAACATGAACAATTTAAAACCATTTAATAAAAAATGGTTACTGTTTTATCATTATTTCTTTTAGGTGATAAAAATGAGCAGACAAACTGAGTGTCCAAAATGGTAAATGTACAGCCAGGTGCAAACCTGAGCACCTGAACCGGTTTTTTTTTTTTTAGCAAACTACAGTACTAGTCAGATAAATTATTTTGTGATAGTGATAAGATACCTGTGGATAGCCAGTGGTTTAGGTGTTTATTTGCCCAGCCAAAATTTTCACTGGCCCCACCAAAAAAATATTTTAGTGTCACATATTTAAAGGTGCAGTGTGTAAAATTTAGCGGCATCTAGTGGTGAGGTTGCGAATTGCAACCAACGGCTCAGCCCACTGCTCACCTCTCGCTTTTAAAACGCATAGAGAAGCTACAGAAGCCGCCACCATAAAAACATATAGTTGGAGATGTTTTTGTGGTATATTACATTGCATTTCTGTCAAGAGATCCTTCTAAAAATTACACACTGCACCTTTAAAATAATAATTCAAATGTCAAATATAATAGTATACCTATACATTTTATTCATAATTTGTTAAAGGTGCAGTGTGTAAATTTTAGCGGCATCTAGTGGCGAGGTTGCGAATTGC
This sequence comes from Misgurnus anguillicaudatus, assembly GCF_027580225.2. Lineage (NCBI taxonomy): Eukaryota > Metazoa > Chordata > Actinopteri > Cypriniformes > Cobitidae > Misgurnus > Misgurnus anguillicaudatus. Next base: position 34,067,297 of record NC_073350.2, on the reverse strand, counting down.
AACCAAAGGCTCAGTCCACTGCTTACCTCTTGCTTTAGAAACACATAGACAAGCTACGGTAGTCGCCACCGGACAAACATGTCATCGCCAGAGACAACTTAAAAAAGTTTGTCCGTTAAGAGCTTCTGTAGAAACATGGCGGCACAAAATGGCGTCTTCCATGTAAGGGGGACCCTCGGTGTATGTAGATAAAAACGTCTCATTCTAAGGTAATAAACACATAACGGTTCATTATGAAAGGTCTTTATATACCCCTCATAATTTAGTTTTGTATATTATTTTGCATTTCTGTCAAGAGATCCTTCTAAAAATACACATTGCACCTTTAAGACATTTGCCAATTTGAAATGTAAACTGTAATTCGGAAATTTCGCAATAACAGGCAACACATGCATCAGTGCCCACAACAACCAATAAAGTAGGAGAAACCTAAGCACATTGCCGAGAAGTTTGCAGCACTTGAAATGTGTCTCGATAGTAACACTGCATAAAAATACATACAGACAAACAACCACAGGCATAAAAATATATTAATGACTGAGGGCAAAGCACTGGCCCAAAAATACTGTTTACTGGCCCGAGCATCTCTCACGCTGGCCCCGGGCCATCGGGCAGTCCTTTATGTTGAGCCCTGGGGTGTATCCACATTTGGAGGTATTTAATGATGCTGTCACCCATCTTAAACTTAAAAAGTTCTACAGTGATTTGCAAACTTTGCGAATCAGTTCAAACGAATCATTAAAAAGAATCGTCTCAAAAGAACGAATCATTAGCATACAGCAGCACACGACAACATTAATTAAATGGAAAATGCATAGTGTATCAATAAAATTGGTTATAATCTTCATGTATAATGATCAATTTACCAAATATTTTCTCATCAACAGATAAATATAAAATCCCTTACGTAATGTGTTGACAGTGTCCAAAACTAGCAGCTAAAATTGCTTCCCATTTTAGACTACTTGGAGGAAAGCAGGCCAACAGACTAGAAAGTAATTCAGGACACAATAACACATCAGCATAGCCTCATTTTGCAGATAAACTGTGTGGAAGTACTGCAGCACTTTATAAATGCCTCTCTGCAGTGTGTTACAGCCAGATCTGTGTGTGTCCGACAGGACCGCAAGACACATTTCACCTCTGCAGAGGTGAGACGAATCAATACAGACAAATAAACCTCAGGCCAGAGTCTGTCCTCATTCAGCGTCAAGCGCTATCTGCTCAAGACTGGGTTAAGTGAGTTATCTATTTGACATTATTAAATAAAAAGAGAAAACCTATTGCTTTTTTGTTAGCTTTTCAGACACGCTGTCCTGATAAGTGTGACATGATGCATTTGTACAAAGAATTGAAACAAAGTTCATTTCATGGCAAAACCACAAACATACAGATAGTTTATTTAAGAAAACCATGTATTACAGTGCTTTATTTTATTGCTATGGACACAGTTATCTAAATAATAAAAACTAACGTCCCAAACTTAAGTCAACACATTATATTATTTCATCATACAGTACGAAACAATAAACGTCTTTTAAATACCGATCAATGTGAAATATATTTTGGACATAGCTGTTTACTTTCCTAAAGACTTTTTCACTATAATTCAACTGTGACATCCAATGTCTAAAAATACTGCATCTGAACTCTTTACTAACAATTTTTTATAGTGTAACATTAAAGACCTCATGGGATCAAGTGCTGTTTTCTCTGGGAATTTTTTTGTATAGTCAAACCTAGTTTATGTCCCAGCCTGTTAAATCCACGTTCGACAGCTTAAACCGTGGACAATGATGACATTTTTTAAAATTAATTTATACCACGGTTCTTGCTTTTGCATATTTTCAAGATGATTTATTAACATTTCTGATATGGTTTGCCAGAAGAGGATGATTGAACTGTGAAATGCATTAAAAAGTTTCTTTGAACAGCTTTTAGGGCAACTCTATATGGGATCAGATCTAACAATCATGAACTACTGTTGAAAGAAAAAGTATGTGAACACCTTGGGCCTACTTGGATTTCTTCACAAATTGGTCACAAAATGCGTTCCGATCCCCATCCAAGTCACAACAATAGAAAAAACACAGTCTGCTTAAACTAATACCGCACAAACATTACACGTTTTCATGTTCTTACTGAACACAACATGCCAACATTCACAGTGCAGGGCGGAAAAAGCATGCGAACCTTTGGGTTTAATATCTGGTTGAGATCAGACCTGCACAACGGTCAGGAGAAATTTTGGACCATTCCTCTTTACAAAAGTGTTTCAGTTCAGCAATATTCTTGGGATGTCTGGTGTGAATCGCTCTCTTGAGTTCATGCCACAGCATCTCAATCGGGTTGAGGTCAGGACTCTTACTGGCCCACTCCAGAAGGCGTATTTTCTTCTGTTGAAGCCATTCTGTTGTTGATTTACTTCTATGCTTTGGGTCGTTGTCCTGTTGCATCGTCCATCCTCTGTTAAGTTTCAGTTGGCGGACAGATGGTCTGAAGTTTTCCTGCAAAATGTCTTGATAAACTTTGGAATTCATTTTTCCATCGATGACAGTACACCGTCCAGGGCCTGAGGCAGCAAAGCAGCACCAAACCATGATGCCCCCTCCACAATATTTCACAGTTGGGATGAGGTTTTGATGTTGGTGTGCTGTGCCTTTGTGTGGAAAACAATAGCGTTGTGTGTTCTTTCCAAACATCTCAATTTTGGTTTCATCTGTCCACAGAATGTTATGCCAGTAGTGCTGTGGAACATCCAGGTGCTCTTTTGCAAACTTCAAACATGCTGCAATGGTTTTTTTTGGACAGCAGTGGCTTCCTCCGTGGTGTCCTCCCATGATGTCCATTCTTGTTTAATGTTTTCCTTGTAGATTTGTCAACAAAAATGTTAGCATGTGCCAGAGGTTTCTGTAAGTCTTTAGCTGACACTCTAGGATTCTTCTTCACCTCATTGAGCATTCTGCGCTGTGCTCTTGCAGTCATCTTTACAGGACGACCACGCCTAGGGAGTGTAGCAACAGTGCTGAACTTTCTCCATTTGTAGACAATCTGTCTTACCGTGGACACATGGACATCAAGGCTTTTAGATATACTTTTGTAGCCCTTTCCAGCTTTATGCAAGTCAACAATTCTTGATCGTAGGTCTTCTGAGAGCTCTTTTGTGCAAGGCATGCACTGTAAAAAACAACCTATAGAATTTACTCAAAAAAATTGTTGTAACAATTTGCACTCACTTTGTTTGAGTAAATTATATCCTATATATTTGATTAAAGAGTACCTAAATTTAATTACTATGATAAAGTAAAAAAAATTAGGTAAGGTCTACCTATTTTTTTCATAACTAATTACTTATAAAAAAATGAATAACATTAACCCTACTGGTATTAAGCCACAGATCTATTAAATTATTATTAATAATGATTAGCCATTAAGAAACATTACATATTACTTATTCAGAGAGGGTTGAATAAGAAAATAGTCATACACAAGATTGCATAATTGCTTGCTTTATTGACCAAATAACATTCTGTAAACATTTAAAACGAATTATTGGAAGTACAAAATAACCCCAATACATTTCAAGTGAAATACAACATATCATAGTTTTACATAAAGTTTCTTGAACATATTTCATTAAAAAAAAAAAGTCTTCATCATGAGATGTTAAAAAACCATTAAAAGCAAGATTCCTAAATACTGTTCTTCACGTTATCATTAGAAAATTAAAGAAGACAATAATATGAGAGGAAAAACTGCTCTCAGTTACCTCAGTAGACTAGCATGCTATATTGATATACAAACAAACATTTCAACTTCATTTAAAACTTAAGTGCAAAAAAACAACTTCATATTATGCTATAAGTCACAGTACACGTGCATAAAACATTGAACACTAACAAGAAGTACTTACATTCAATTTTAAGTGATTCAACTTCATATACAAGTCACATATATAATATATGAACTCCGAAATACTTTTTGGAACAGACATTAAAAAGCGAAAGCCAACGTTAATTATATATCAGTAAATGATAATAATAATAGTAAAATGGCTTCATAAATGGATCCCTTCTAAAACAAAACTCAATATATTAACAGATAAATGCAAGAAAACTTTAACAGTAATTATCTAGCATCGACAGCTTTACCGTTGATTGTTTGTCTGCGCGACGCCCTCCCGTCTGTATCATACATCAACCGTCCGCTGCTCTCTCTCGTCACGTGGCTTGCTCAAGTTCAACCACTCAGATTGAGCAGCTCCGCTGTTCACGAGATTCAGACATGTAAATAATAATAATGGAAGTTAATATTTTAATCATAAATATGCATTTTTATTCGTATTCGCAGGTGCAAGAACTGGGCGATGTTTCATTCAAAGCTAACCTGACTGACATATTCTAACCTATCAATCTGTCAACAACAGAGACAGAGAAACACGCAAATGACTAAACTTCTGGTAGATTTTACAGTTAACCAACTTAACATTTCCATTCATGATGATATCAACAAGTTAAATAAAAACTTACCTGTCAACAAACCGCAGTTCTCCCGCCGATATGATATGAAAAATGGTGACTCGAGTGAGTCCCGCCTGGATGTTGATTCATGCGCACTTTGCGGTGCTAAGGCCAATATTTTGGGGTATATGTTACTTATTTTTTTAGTATTGCAGTTATTACTGTTAAAAATTGGATAGTGAAGGTAGAATATACCCATTATTTTTTATTTTACTTGCTAGCTTATATATTTAATTAAATTATAACTAATTTTCATGGGTTAAATTTAACACCCTCCAGAGTAATTTTTTACAGTGTGGTTCACATCAGACAATGCTTCTTCAGAAACTAGTGTGTGTTTTTTATTGGACAGGGCAGCTTTAATCAACACATCCAATCTCATCACATTGATTGGACCCCAGGTTGGCGGACTCCTGGCTCCAATTAGCTCTTGGAGAAGTCATTAGCCTAGGGTTTCACATACTTTTTCCACCCTGCACCACGAATGCCAACATGCTGTGCTCAACAAAAACATGAAAACGTATAATGTTTGTGCGGTATTAGTTTAAGTAGACTGTGTTTCTCTATTGTTGTGACCTAGATGAAGATCAGAACACATTCCACGACCAACCCATGAAGAAATCCAAGCAAGCCCAAAGGGTTCACATACTTTTTCTTTCAACTGTATATGGAAGGCATATTATGGAGCTGGCACTCGTTGGGAAGTACAGTTGAAGTCACTGAACAAATGTTTATGTAAAAAAAGTCACTAATGGGGTCTGAAAAAATGCTACATAGCAACACTGCGACAGTCTCTGCTACAGTATTTGAGCAGGTAAACCCCGCCCACTTATTAACATAGAATTTGCATACATGTTGACTTTGAAAATGAAAAATGGAAAACTGTGAGAGAACATTTACATTATTCATTAAGCAGACATAAAATGTCTGAGAGCATAAAATGAATACTTGAACTTTACATTTTAATTAGATTTTTGTCACTATTATTGCGTGAGCATTAATAAAAAGTCTTTTAAAAATGTATTTGCAGTGTCTTTTTTAAGTTTCCCTTTTAATTTTCATATTGGCATTCTTGATTTTATTGAAAATGAAATTTTTAAAACTGGCCTAATATGCCTTCCATACGTCAACACAGAAAGTCTAATTTTGATTCCATGGGGTCTTTAAGGACAATATATATATATATATATATATATATATATACAGTAACATTTGATATGCTACCATAAATTGCTAATAACATTGTAAACATTTTAGAAAAAGAATTGCATGAGTGTGCTACAGTTCAGATAATACTATCTAAACCTAGTTAAACATTTTCACCATACAAGCCACCAAACTCTGTTCATGTTCTAAATGATTATAAATCACAGGGAGGTGTGCACAATAAACACCCTAAATTTGCAATACTAAACAATAATGCTAAAAAACAGCCGGCGATTTATTAGCAAATACCCTAAACATCTCAACAGAGACGACTATAAGACACGACTGAACTCATTTCACCTCTTTCTGAAGTGTGTGTGTCTGGCTATATTTATGCATTATTTTCTTGGCTCGGTGAATGTTTGGGCTTGTTGGCTTTAGGAAGCGGATTGTCGTTGCTTTGCGCTCTGTAAAAATGGCACGAACCCTAAGCTTCAAATACATCTGTGTTGTTTCTAACATTGTGCTTATTATGTGCAATCATCATACGATAATGTAGCTTATTCATATAAACAGTCTAGCATCGGAAAACCTTGTTGTACAGAAGTTAGGCCCGAAACATACTCCATGCAAGAATGTGAATGTAAGTTATGCGAATTTGATTTCATGCGTAGCATTCCAAAATATATCAAAATTGAATTCAAGATGAAATTTACATTGCAATTATACAGCAAAGGACCTCATGACTTCAAAAGTGGGCGGGGGAGAAATTTTCCGATGTGAAGGCAACATTTTGGCACAAACATTTGACGGTAACTCTATTGTCCTCTCGAGGTTTGTTATCACCAAAGCAAAAACACACAACATATGAGACAGCTGGCTTACAATACCATAGCCAAACATTTGCATTTGTGTTTGCATACTTCGTGTTTCAGGCCTAAGTGTAACAATTACCCGATCTTCGATGGCAGCTTATGTCTCTCATCTAAATAGAAACAATCAGCGATTAAAGAATCTCCTCCTCTTTCACATAAAGAATCTCATGGGCGGAGCTAGGTACTTGATTGACACCTCCCACCACCAATAGGCGATCACGGATCACAATGCTGGACGCAGAGCAACGAGGCGTGGCCATGGGTGACAGCCTCTCCCATTTTCTCTTATCGGGGTGGAAAGCTTCAGCAGTGTCCAGCACTGACGGCTGATGCCCTGAAGAAGAGAACAGATGTTTGGATGACACCAACTGTGACAGAAACACAATACAGTCCAAAAATGTATTGTGGTACAGCTCACATACCCAGACCTCCTGCCACAATCATTCTGCCTCGAACTATTGCTGCGGCAAAGTCTGCTCGCTTAGTTTTCAAGGGTACGGTGTCCTCTGATTTCAGCCACAATCCTACAAAACAAAACGTATGTAAAACAATACAGTGAAGTGTCTTGCACTACAGCGCCACCAAAAGGTGGCATTTATTCATCTGCCACTGGTTAAAAAACTGATCCAATGCCATAGATGCTAACATCTCTTAAACAGAGCAATGTTTCGAAAGCACCAGAGCTATAGTTGATTTACCTATGGCTTACTTTTATTAGTCTTTGCACATTAAACTAGGATAAGATAATGTATTTTGACATTGAACATAATTACGCACTTGATCAAGTCAGATTTATACAAGAAGTGACATAAATTGAACAGGCTTACGTATGATTTCATGACAGCTTTTGCTAAGATGTGTTTAAAAATGTTTTGAGAGGAGTCACAAATAGGAAACTTTCCTGCAGATTAGAGTCGGCATACTTGTCGATTAAAGCTGACAGACTGTTTTCCATTTGCGGGATATAATATCTGTCTAATAACTAAGCCAATAGCTTGCCGTAATAGATGCACGGACCATTTCTTCAAAAGATTACCGAAGCCGAACACTTTAATTGCTTTGAAAAGGAAGTCGCTGCGGCTCAGATTTTGTGTTTCACAGATGTAGAACATTAATTTGGCATATTATTTACACTTCTCAGTCAACCTAATTTGCCCAAAAGCACAATCATTGGCAAAGATGCAGGAACAGCTGTTGAATACTGAAGGCTGCTAATGTGTTTACATTCTGAGCTGTACTGTTTTAAAACACTACATAATAAGGTTTTCCTAGTGTGCTCCCTACCCAGACAGCATTTGAGGGCATTGAGCCTCAGATGTGAAAATGCATTAAAGGTTGTAGATGAGAAAGAAATGTTGATTATAAATATACAACAATATCTACAAAACACAGCTTAATAAACAAATATATGAAGCAAAACCCTTTAAATGCAAGCTTTTTCGCCGTGCACTTAGAGGACTTTGCTGAATAAGATGTGGCGTAAACATACGTGACCCCGTCTGAATGCGCACGAGTTATTTTGAGCTACAGCTAAAATAATGTATAAATGTTGATTTTGGTAGAAATTGAGGTTTTCATAAAAATAAGTACATTAAGCCCTCTTCTAGCAATCCCAATGCTATAAATAGTCATTAAACATCTAAAATGAACTTTATTTGTACATTTTCTGAGAGCTGTACGTTTTCCTAAATGCTTAATCTAATACAAAGATGCGTCTCCATCCACATGCACGCCTGACATTTTGGTTTCGGTTTTAAAACATGCAGGAATTAAAAAATAGAGTGCAGGACTTGATGTTAAAAAAGTCTCATTCCCTACCAGGCTTTTTTAAAAAAGTGGCCGACCAGCATTTTCTGTGATTTTCACAAAAGTTTACAAAATGCCTTCCAGGAAAAATGATTCTATAAATTTATAAACATACATTGCAAAAAATGATTTTCAAGAAAAAAATTCTTTGTATTTTTGTCTTGTTTTCAGTAAAATATCTAAAAATTAAGATTAAATTAAGATGCTTTTTCTTGATGAGCAAAACGACCCAAAAAATCTGCCAATGGGGTAAGCGAATTTTTTTTGAATTTAGTGTTTTTTCTGCTTACCCCATTGGCAGGTTTTTTAGCTTGTTTTATGTACAGAATCACTTAAATTTGATATATTTGGTCTAAAAACTAGACTTATTTGTTTGGGTCGTTTTGCTCATCAAGAAAAAGCATCTTGATTTGATAATTTTTAGATATTTTTACTGAAAACAAGATTTTTTTCTTGAAAATAATTTTTTGCAGTGTACAAATATATCAGATGTAAGAACAGACACTCTGCTTTCAAACATAGCCTACAATAAAACAAACAATCAAACAAAATGGGAAAAAAACCTCTTAAATATGGGTATGTTTCTTGAAAAATACAACATTTTTAGGAAAAAGCTGAAATAATTGCATTTTTGTGAAGGTGTTTTGTTACACATCAGATTCAGAACGATGATCAAAGCATACACAGATTTTAAAATTAATTAAATTGTTTTTTATAAATTGGGTAAGATCTAGTGGATATTAGCAGAATTACAGATTACCATAAAAACTCATCAGAGAAGCGTCATTTGCAGGGAAACGTTTTCTCTTAATTGACGAGATAACTCATTAATGGCGGGGAAAGAGTTAAGATATATAAAGTTCGGGACCTGATTGATGTTTAAAGAGATGGTAAAAGCGATAAGACATGAAACCGATCTTCCTCGCGCTGACTGACAGATCTGAAGCATGTACACAGACAGATATATATACACATACACAGAATTACAGCTTTAAAAATATCTATTTTGACAAGAATTCACACAGATATAATTTGTTATGTCTTAAAGGGGCAATAAGTAGGATTTTCCCCCATCTAGTGGTGGAATTGTATTTTGCATTCAAACAAACAGTGCTCTCTAGCGCCTCGCCTTTCCAATTGTGTGTTGCAACTACGGTAGCCGTTATGTAATCACTGATCTCCTTGTCCATTTCAGCTGGTTCACGTGTTTTGTATGAAAACGCGTTGTGGAAACACATTGGTAGGCTAGTGCTTTTTGTCCCTCTCTCCTATTATGGTTTATCAATACGGCAGAACGATATGGAAGCCTCCTTGGACTTACCCGTTCAATGTTAGTAAAGAGAAGAAATTCTAAGCTTATAAAGAAAAGACAGATCAGTCATTTGACACCAACGAGGATATATTTATGAATAAAGACATTGATTTTGATTAATAAAACACTTAAAACCCTACTTACAGTCCCTTTAAATGAATGTTTGGTTAACTGTTGGGGAAAATATCTGATGTGTAACATTATATTAAATCCTTGCATTACAGTATATCTTAAAGCTGTCTATACAATAAAATAAATAAAAAAATTCAACTTATATTTTTCTTATAGATATTGATTTTGACTTTTTGTGCTAAATCTATTAGTTTTACCAGTGATTTTAAGGTATGAATGCAGTGATTTTGCTCGTAAACTGCAAAAATCTTTAACTTGATTTTTCTCAAAACTGACTTTGCTGACTCAATGAACTTCAAACAGGTGTAATTCCGTTATTTCTCATTTTCTTAGCAGATTCCAACAAATCATACAGCGTTTTAAAAAAATTTAATAGAAAATGTCAAAATATAAATAACTAATTTTTGAAAATTTGTTCATTCTGACTCATTTTGCCAGCACGCGTCACATACTGTATATTTTGTGCCATGGGATTTCAGTCAATGTCATTGTCTCATTTTTGACAGAGGTGGTGCTTAGTGGCTTTTGCATCTGAACTCTTCATATATTTCACACAGTTTTTGTGTTTAATATGCATTATTAAGGTATATTGCATTATAATGTCAGACAGTGTAACTGAGTCTCTCATCTATTGCACAAGAAGATCACTATTTGGGTGTCATGCAGAGTTGGTGTCGGTGTAGATCAGTTACTGATGAGGTTCTGTTTAAGTTGGGATGTAGCCACAGGGCAGCTCATTGAGTTCTCAGGCTTTCCCAAAACTAAATCATTTATTGATGTTTGACTGTGAATCTGGCGATTTGAATCAGGATGGAAACAGGAGTAATGAAGGGTCTGTCAGCTAAGGACAGGATATTGATTTCAGTCCATGGTGTTCAATGCTCTGTCATTGACCAAAAAACTCTTCTGTAGATTTCAGTAATGATGCTGTCAAAACAACTACAGTAGTACTGTTGTTTTACTTTAAAAATTTGCACAAAAAAAGACTTTTTTAAGATGTCAAATAAATATTTTGTGTCCCCAGAGTACATATGTGAAGTTTGTACACTTTGTAGGTGTGAGCAAAAATGTGCTGTTTATGGGTGTGTCCTATAAAATGCAAATGAGCTGATCTCTGCATTAAATGGCAGTGCTGTGCTTGGATAGTGCAGATTAAGGCGCAGTATTATCCCCTTCTGACATCACAAGGGGAGCCAACTTTCAATGAGCTATTTTTTCACATGCTTGCAGAGAATGATTTACCAAAACTAAACTACTGGGTTGATCTTTTTCACATTTTCTAGGTTGATAAAAGCACTGTGACCCAATTATAGCACTTATACATGGAAAAAGTCTGATTTTCATGATATGTCACCTTTAATCTGTTTGTAAAAATTGAAAATGTATTACTTTATGTTTACATAGCTAAATAAAATGAAAATAATGTTTAACTTGAATGTACATTGTTAAAAATAAAGATGCTTCACGCTGCCATAGATTAGAAGAACATAGTTTCATAAAGATTTTAACAGTGTAAGTCACTTTAGATACAAGCATCTGCCTAATGCATGAAAATATTTTTTTTTTGCATTCAGAAAGAACAACACAATAAAAGTGTATTATTTATAGTCTGCATAACATTTTAAGGTAGAAATACAGTGCTTGGGTTTACCCCTGAATAATTAGCAAGTATATCATGTCAAAATAAGTCCTTGAATAAAAAGCACATCCATCTTGCGTTCGAAATGGGATTTTCCCAGGATATATCTATACCCCGCAACAGCCTGTTTTAAGACAAAAGAACAGATGGGCTTATCTATCTATCAGGATGAGATATGGATAAGGGATGACAATACGCTTCTGAATAGCATCATTTAACGCCCCCACCCTCATCTCCAGATCTTATCGCCTAGTTATATTAGATTGGGAGACTTGTACACTAGGGCTTTTATTGCCAGTGGCGGATTCGGGCAGAAGGAAATTAGATAGCGGGGCTTAATCCCTCACGAATGCACCTGTTGACAGACACATGCCCTAGTAATGGAATAATTATAAAAGGAGAAATGATTCATACACTACTGTACTATGTTCATTTATTTGAAGATGACCTCCTCTCTGCCCACGGACGGAGGAGAGAAACTTTTGTATCGCCCTTGGGGCTGAAAAAGTCTGTGCAATTTTCCCATCTGCTGAATCTGATTAGAAATGATCAGATTTGAGCGGAAACGATGGAGGGGAAGAAAAAGCGAGAAATCCTGGAGAGAAATCAATAACTCATTTCAGCAGGTTCTACATTTTGTCAGACCTTGTATCTTTCTCCCCCATTTTTCGGAGTTAATCCGAAAAAAATCAAATAAAAGAGAACGGTTATCAGTGATTACTAATATATTTTTTTGTGTTGAAACATACTTTTTTTGCAGATAGCAAACAGCTGAAACTTTTTTAAAACTAAATGAAAGAATGTGATTTTATGACGCGCTAACGATACGTCGTGCAATCGTACCTTGGTTGGTGTCAAAGATGTTAACGTTCTTGGTAAACTTTGAACTTTGGTGTATTCCTCCCTGTCTGAGTCCTCCTAACCAGCAGAGACGCCCTGCGCTGTCCCATAACACCCCAGAATAAGATCTCTTGCAGGGCAGGCTGGGTAGAGTAGACCAGCTACGGGTTTCAATGTCAAAGACTTCAAAAGCCTTCACCAAACGCTTGCACTGACGTCCACCTGAAGATACAGACCCATGAGAAAGAAAAATCACAGATGAGATCTCTTTAATGTTTCTCCAGGACATTAATGAGATTAAAATCATATTTATCTTGTCCAGAAATCTCACAAATGTCTTCATTAAAGTTTCAGAAGAGATCTTAAAGGCGGGGTGCACGATCTCTGAAAGCCCAAGACCCGCCCCACACATACCCAACGATGTTGGTTAGTAGACACGCCCCTTACTGCTGATTGGCTACAAGTGTGTTTTAATTCTCAACCCGACTCTCTTTTTAAAAGCGTTTCTCAAAAATTGTGCACCCCGCCTTTAACAATGCCAGAAACTGAGCTCAGAATATTACTGAAAATTTTAATATGAACACAAACATGTCTTATTTACCCGAATGCACATTATTTCAGGTTATCTACAGTAATTTTACAGCTCTATACTGAGGACGTCCGATGCGAAGCTCATCACAACATTTATTTAGCCGTCATGTTTGTTGTTCATCATTTCAAAATATGTGTTCGGTGCGTCATGTAAACATATATGCATCACGTGTCTTGTCAAAATAAGTGCCTGCTGCGGACGTGTCTAAAGGGTTTATGATCAAAGAGATGCTTATGTTTGCCAGATACTCGCTTAATCTCATGCGTAATCAGAGTTTACTGTTAAGCGAGTCCCTTAGGAAATTTACCATGGTTTTACTACAGTTAAAAAAAAAACATGGTTACTGTAGTAAAACCATGGTTACCACAAAATAACCATGGTTTTGACAACATTGCAGTGGCGGCTCGTGACTGCTCATCCGAGGGACACAAATTCTAAATAAGTTTTCGGAGTGTCATGTGTGTGGTTCCTTTTTTCAAAAGATGTGTTCTGCGCGTCGAGAAATCCTGTGTGCATCACGTGCTGCACACGTGTCAAAACCGTTTATGATAAAAGAGACGCTCACATTCACAAAATACACGCAAGACACACCCTTAACAGTAAACTTTGATTACGCATGAGATTATGCGAGCGTCTCTTTTATCATAAACCCTTTAGATGCATCTGCAGCAGACACTTCTTTTGACAAAACACGTGATACACACAGGATCTCTCAATGAGCAGAACACATATTTTGAAAAAAGGAACCTCACACATGACAAGCTACATACATGTTGTGACGAACTTCGCATCGTGCGCCCTCAAAAAAAGAAGTCACCGGCCACTACTGCAACCATGGTTTTGCTAATAGTAATCAATACACTTAAAACATTTTTTACAACACTTTTACCACAAAAAAAAAACATGGTTAATTTTCGTAAAAGGTGTCTTGCGCGTATTTTGTGAACATGTGGAACGTGAGCGTCTCTTTTATCAAAAACCATTTCGAAGCGTGTGCAGCAGGCACTTTTGACGAGACGCATGATGCACATGGTTCACATGAAGCAACAAACACATATTTTGACATGACAAGCAACGCACATGACACTCCGAACACATACTTTGAATTCGCGCCCCTCGGAAGAGAAGTCACCAGCTGCCCCTGCTCCATACTCTTAATGTATTTGAACAGACTGCAAAAAAATATTTTCAAGAATTTTTTTTTAGTATTTTTGTCTTGTTTCAGTTAAAAATATCTAAAAATTCTTAAATTAAGATGCTTTTTCTTGATGAGCAAAATGATTGAAGTGATTTTGTGCAAAAAATCTGCCAATGGGGTAAGCAATTTTTTCTTGATTTTTTCTTGAAATTTAGTGTTTAAGAAAAATGTTCAAGATTTATTTGCTTACCCCATTGGCAGATTTTTTGCTTGTTTTATGCACAAAATCACTTAAATTTGATATTTTTTGGTCTAAAAACAAGACTTATTTTGTTTTGCTCATCAAGAAAAAGCATCTTCATTTAAGAATTTTTTAGAAATTTTTACTGAAAACAAGACAAAAATACTAAGATAATTTTTTCTTGAAAATCACTTTTTGCAGTAAGCTGCACTGCAAAAAAAGACTTTCTTACTTAGTATTTTTGTCTTGTTTTCAGTAAAAAATCTAAAAATTCTTAAATAAAGATGTATTTTCTTGATAAGCAAACTGACCTAGGAAAATAAGTCTAGTTTTTAGAAAAAAAATATAAACTTTAAGTAAATAAGTGCCTAAAACAAGAAAAAAAACTGCCAATGGAATAAGAAAACTTTTCCTAAAATAAGTTAAAATTTTTCATAAACACTTAATTCAAGAAAAAAAATTCTTATTCCATTGGAAGATTTTTTTTTTGCTTGTTTTAAGCACAAATTTGCCAAAATTGTATATATATTTTGTCTTAAAACTAGACTTATTTTAGGTCATTTTGCTCATGAAGAAAATACATCTTAATGTAAGAATTTTTAGATATTTTTACTGAAACAAGACAAAAATACTATGTAAGAAAGTCATTTTTTGCAGTGTGATACTTACATGAAACCCAAATGAGAACTCAATATAATAACATGAACATGAAGCCGCCTTCAAACAAACAAATCAATCAATACACAATAATGTTGTGCTATTTTGTAAATAAAAAATATTTAAGGGCATCTCCAAAGTTTTGTTCAGACTTAGCTAACCAACTTCTGGGGACCGTTTTCACAAGATCCTCCCAAAAATATATCTCTACAGTTGGTAAACCCACATGCAGTGTATTTTCAAAGTAAAATCCTCTATTATGCACAAGGACAGATTACAGATACACAAGGATGCTGTCAGCAAACCTGCCACGTAAATCTTGGAGCCCAGTAGGCAGACGCTGGTGTCGTATCGAGGGGTGGGCATGGGCGGCAACAGTGCCCAAACGTCCTTGCGAAGGTCGTACTGTTGGAGAACACTTCTGGGCAGGAGGTCGGCTCCCATTCCCCCAACAGTAAGAGCTCTGCCATCTGAAATGAATAAAATGAAAGGTTTTACTCTTTCTTTCACCTTAAATGTCAAACACACTGTAAATAAATAACACCTTTAAATATCCTTCCGACAGGCTAAAAGCAAATTGACCGCTAGGAGGAAAGGTGCTAAAGAGATGATTGCATTATTTAACATAACACTGATATATTTTTCAAATATGAATTTCACATTTTTGCATTGCAGCTTTACAGTATATGTAAGAATAAATGGTCCTTAGCTCTAACTGTGGCAAAAACCTTTCACAAAGTACACAAAAAGAGTTCATATTTGTACCTCAAAGGTACCAAATGTTTACCAAAATGGTACAGCCCCAGGGACCAAAAGTACAACTTTAATTCACCACAAGTCAACACATCTGACAAATGCATAAATGCAATTCCCACCCAAAACGTCCTTTTGATGAATATTCTGGAAATGTCAAATTAAAAAAGTGTAATGGGAACACCTTAAGCCCCAAGTGCAATTACCATTCTTCTGTTTTTATCTACCTTTAACAGTGATCGCAAGTCCCATAGATGCTTCTCTAAGCGAACACCTCTTCCTCCATTTGCCTTCATCTGTGTTGTACACCTCCACTGCCTTTAGGGGGCGCTGGTCCTTTCCCATTCCACCGACCACCAAAAGCTGTCTGCCTAAGACAGCCACTGCAGCCCCTGCTCTCGGCGTTGGCATCGAAGGAAGACTTATCCATCGGTCTACCTCCGGAGAGTAGCGCTCAAGAGCGCTGGTGGGTCGACCCGAAGCATCGCAACCCCCTACCATAAAGAGCTGCCCACCGACATCAGCCAACGAGTGATACACGCGGGCACTGGAAAGAGAAGCCAGGCTCTGCCAGTGAAACTCATGGGCCGAGGGCACCGTCATCGCCCCTGACCGACCGGCACGGTTTCTCGATAAGACCGTCCTCTTGATAAGTCGTCAATAGAGAGTTTTTGGAGTTGTGCCCTGTAAGACATCAGAGTAATTTGCTTACATGGCCGACTTTCTAAATACAGCCTGCATCCACAATAGCATTAATGTTTAGTATTCACAGCGCTCCTGTATCCACCGAGCCAATTCATACAGCAATCACTACAATGTGTACAGCGATAACAACATTTGCACGTTGCATAATGAATGCTGAAGTAAAAATAGTCTCTATATTCTCATGCTGTCATCACTGTTCCCCAGACTGACGAAGATGCGATGCTTGAGAAAGTGTATGAGTGGATCAGTGTATTGAAGCCATGCTTTAAAATGTAAAAACACAGCCAAGCATGTTATTGTAGATAAAGAAACCATTAGTCTAACTCTTTTGTATTACAATTAGTTTAGGGACTTTTAATCTAGTCTGTCGCCTACTGGTATTTGTATATATTATAAAGTTCTGAGCTTGGACAATAGTTTTTATAAGAGATGCAATGATACAATATTTTTGTGTTGATACCGATATTTGATTACTTAAAATGACATATAGGCATAGATTGTGGAATGGCGTGAAGAAATAAAGGCAGAAGAAGAAGAAAATGACATCTATCGATACCAACACATACCGATAGTCATGAAAATCAGACTTTTTTCATTTTTAAGTGCTATAATTGGGTCCCAAGAGAGAGACAATAATTGAGTTTCAATTCCAACAAACCACCATTATGGTGATCAATGTTTGCATTATCATCAGCTCATTTGCATGTTAAAGGACACGGCAAATTTTTGCACACACCTACAAAGTGGCAATTTTAACATGTTATAATAAATTATCTATGGGGTATTTTCAGCAAAAACTTTACATACGTACTCTGGGGGACCCAAAAGATTTATTTGACATCTTGAAAAAGTCTGTCCCTTAAATTCTGAGGATTTAATCTGCCCTGATCATCGACAGTTTTTAAGCAATCAGCTGATAGTGGGAAAAACATGATGGTAAATCATGTGGTGTGGGTTCAGATTGTAAAGGTTCTTTATGAAACCATACAGCTAAAAATGACATTGTGTAGCAAGTGTGCATTAATATTCAAATATTCACACCTCAGCATCAAACACAGAGAAAAGCACATTTTGTCCTATTTATGGCTTAAGTTTTTCAAAACCCTTTTTTAAATTCTATTTTCATCAAAGTGGAGGCAGAGATGTGGAAGGAAGCCCAGAATAGCATCATCATCACGCAACCACTTTCACACAACTGTTCCTCTCTCGGTTGTGTACACAGTGAGTTTAAAGTGGGCTGTTGTACCACGGCTCAGCATCCATCAGTAACCAGGCAACCATGATCCTCACCTTCCTCCATCTCTCTCACTTTCAGTTTTTTCTTGGGGAAGCAATCCCCTTGCTTCCCTTAAACAGGTCACCTTCACTTACAACCACGTTTCCAGACTGCTTTCACAAAGAGAGAACATAACAAACGATTTATTCATCCCTGTTGTAATAAAGAGAGGTGTAGGAAGTCATTTTTACCAACTGCTGTTAGATTGTATAACCAGTGTTATACAAGATGATAGATTATATGGATGTTTTAAATTTTAATGCTTTGCGAAATTGATCCTGGACAAATAATTGTTGTTGTGCTGTGATACAGTGGCGGCTGGTGACCTCTCTTGCGAGGGGCACAAATTTACAATATGTGTTCGGGGTGTCTTGCTTGTTGCTCATCATGTCAAAATATGTGTTCGGCATGTCATGCGAACCTATGTGCATCATGCGTCATGTCAAAATAAGCGCCTGCTGCAGACGCTTCGAAGGGGTTCATAATAAAAGAGATGCTGACGTTTACTCGCAAGATATTAACATAACATTAAACTCTGATTACACATAAGATTAGCAAATGTGACAAATGTGAGTGTTTCTTTTATCATAAACCCCTCCGAAGCCTCCGCAGCAGAACACACACTTCACATGACGAGCCCCCACATGACGTTTTGAAGAGCTTCGGATTGTGCGCCCTCGAAAAAGATGTCATCGGCTGCCATTGGTTGTGACTTGTATTTTTTGATGTATTATTTATGATTTATTTATTATTACTTTTATACTACTTGGTTTATTTCCATCTGTGATCAATAAAGTTTTTCAAATTTAATCAAATAGTGCATTATCTTAATAGCAGCTACATCATTCAAATACTGTAAATGCTACATGTGTAATGTAAACATTAGCTAATGGTATTAAACTTGAACAGACACATTTACACCAAGGATGCACTGATATGTGGGACTATAATCGGTATCGGCAGATAAAAGCATTTTTCCCACTATCGAAAATCAGCTGATTTTTAAAAACAGATGATGATCAGGGCAGATGATATCCTGCCGATCAAAATTGCTTGGGCAGATTTCAGAACATAATACTTTGAAACAAGAAGTAAAAAGCAAAACTATCGGCCCTATCAATATCGGTAGTAAACAAATATTAGTATCGGCACAGATATTTTGTGTCTGTGTATCCTTAATTTATACAAAAAATGTAAAAACATACTTTGCATGTACATACATATTTTGCAGCAATGTTTTCATTATTTTCAGCATTGCAGTTGTTTGATTGTTGATAAAAGCACAATTAGGACATCTGCTGTGTTACCATCACACTACTGAGAAATGCATTAAAGTTAGTAACTTCACTACATCCAGTTAGTTATTTCTCTATACCGGTCACCAGATAGTACTAAAGTGCCTTATTACGAGCGAGCTCCCAGGACTTGTCTAAATTTATGAGACCTTCATTCAAAAACGTTCCCTCTCCAAACCATTCCAACAGCATTTATGGCCGTTCAGGTGGATGGCTCAACCCTGATGGCCTTCGTTGAAAAGTTGATCACCGCACAGAGGCTTCTGGCCTCTTTCCTCTCATCCGAGGCCATCAGATATACCGCAGTAAGGATTAAAGCAGGTTATTACGGGTTGAGAGCTGCGGTGATTGAACGGAGAGCGCGTTAACTACACCGGGACTCCTAAAAGTGAGGAGCACTTCATCAAGTCCAATCACGGTGTAAATGAGGTGATCTCTTCGGCTCTCAATGTTTCGTGCTCTCATGCAGGTTCCAGATATCTCCATCTCGCTCAGGAGATTGATAGGCTTTCCCATTTTCTTTCAACATATTGCCATCTTAGGTTACGAATTCTGGAGGCATCGAGGGGTCTTAGCCCTCAATTACAGCTTGCTGAAGGTGAGCTGATCTTCTAACTCACTGACCCTCTGTGCCGAGATACGAAACAATTAACGTGTTAAAAAGTTGCTTCTCCGGAGGTCATTCTTTAACTCATCTAACTCCAAATCTGTAATATGATCTATCTTGAAACTGGAGATGTGGATTCATTTCCAATTAAACGTTCCACTGTGCAGTCACCTGAAAGAAACGTGGCTCTTTGAAGAGCGTTTGTAGTGCAGATTATCAGTTCAGATATAAATACAAGTTTCACGTAACCGTTACAAAGAGCCGGGAAGCCGAGCCAGGCGAGCCGTAACTCGGCGAGATTCTCTCAGATGTAAATTGACTGTCAAAGACGCACCGAGATGAGAAGATTTTCCCTCTGAGATTTTTCCTCTTCCTTTCTTTCTCTGCTTTTGTATTCCAATCCCAATCTTTCACCTGGGGTTTTTACAATCTCCACCATCATTTACAGGCCAAGCTGTCGTACATTTCATCCACAAAGAAGCAGGAACTTAAAAGAAACCTCAACGAAAGACTGTTTTTTTCCTCTCAACTCACTAGGCAGAGGTGTGTTGCCATAGAAACAATGAGACGGTCTCAGGATGTGGGGACCGACTGGGTTTTGTTGCGCTTTTAATGATGCATTAGCAAACAAACAGAAATCACAACGTTCGCTTTGACCCGAGCCAGCGTTCTCTTGTTAGTCGTTCTCTCGGCGTGCCTCGCAAATCGCATTAATTGCATTGTGTAATGATTTGAGCGGCCACTTCTTCTTCTTTTGCTTAATTAACAGCACAAACAGCTTGAGCACCCTCCGAAGTCATTTACAATCAGCGTGCATCCTTCGCAAACTTTTAATTAGTTAGTCTCCGTTCCCCAATTCATAACTTCGACTTAACCCTGGGCCTAATTTCATCCTGACCCGAGCTATTAGCCGTATGAGTATGAACCGATAGACTTTACACAAATAATCCATTTAAGTTCACGCTGTCGTTCTCTCCTCTGGTGAATCCATAAGACCCAGCAGGTCGCCGTTTATCGACTTCTATTTAATTAGCTTCTCAGAATTCAAACAGCGCTGAATCTCACGTCTACAAAAGTATGCTTTTTAATCAGAACAAAATGGTCCTGGGAGGGTTCATCAACCGAGCTTTGTTATACAGTAGTTCTCCACAGAGTCTTTATACCAATTTCTATTTATTTTGGGGCGAAATGACAGGACTGCTTTATTTAAACAGCATGTAGGAAAATGAAAATCTAGTCGAAAATGTTGTTGCTCTTTTATAGCTTAAGAGAGTTCTCACTTGTTTCATTTAAAGTCAAAATTAACTGAAGTATTTTCCCCGTCTTGACATATATCCGAGTGAAAAGGCTTTTGAAAAAAATATTTATTTACATCTTTTAGATTATCATTATCAAAAATTATCATTACCGCAACATGATATTACATTAAATAAACTCATGTTTCGGTAATGAGAACTAAAAAGTTGTCTAGGGAATTATGACAGACAAAATGTCAACTTTTATCTGGAAAGAAAAAATAAGAACTGCTTACCTGGTAGCCATCTTGAGTGTCACAGTCAATTATGTCCCTTCCAACATTTTTTTTTTTGAAAATGTTAGTTCCTTGAGGGCTTAAATAATGATTACAAATTGTTGCGGAGGATGAGAAAATTGGTATTTGACACATTTATATTCATTATTATTGTCTCTACATTTACCAATGATCACCAAATAGCACATGTTTCTTTACTGTAAATGTTTATAGTATAACATGCACTGACGCTTTTTTATTTTTTATTTTTTTAATTATAAATATTTCCATGTCAAAGAACCCAAATCTAGTCATGGACACGTTGTGGTAATGAAAATGTTCAACTTAAATGTGGAAAAAACAACAAAATTGATTTGTATGATGTCATTTGAAATCTTGTGCAAAATAGTACATGAAGAGATGTTTGTAACTGTATGCTTCTTATTTTGATAGCATTTACTTTTTTATCAAAATGTTTCATGACACCTCATAAGTCTAATTTCGCGAGAATCACCCAGATAAGTCATTGTAAAAATTACGACATAATCTAATTTTATTTTTAAAGTTTTTCATTTCAACTTTACCTTTTTTACCACCACTGCAGAGAAAACATTTCCCTACCAATGACGAGTTTTTATGTTAATTTGTAATTCCGCTATTATTAACTAGATGGCACTCTTTACCAATTTATAAAAAAATGATGCAAAAACAAATGTTTCAACTTTTAAAAGTCTGTGTATGGTTTGATCATTGCTCTGAATCTGATCTCTAACAAAATTCCTTCACAAAAATGCAACTATTTCAGCTTTTTGCTCAACATTTTTTATTTTTTAAGACACCTTCCCATATTTAAGAGGTTATAAAAAGAGAACAAATGAAGATAGGATGAAACACTTTTTTACTGTTTATTAGTTTTTTTAAAAGCAGAGGGTTTGTTATTTCATTTGATATATTTGTATATTTACTTATTTATAGAAGAACATTTTCCTTGAAGGCATTTTGTGAAACTTTTGTGAAAATCACAAAAAGCTGGCGGGCAACTTTTTTTTTTTTTTTAAAAAGGCTTTTGGGGAATAAGTTAACCTCCTAAGACCTGGATGTCTACATACTTGGATATCAAATTGTTTTGTTGTTTGCACTATATCACTTCATTCTGTGTAACTGGAACCTGTTGTGCACAAATGTGGACAATTACACTGCTTCATGTTCAAAGAAAAATATTTGGTTATTATATTTATTGGATCTTAACCCCAAAATAGCTGGAAGAAATCTGAAAAAAAGACAAACCAAAGCTTGGATCTTAGGAGGCTTAAAAATTGTTCCTAAATTCCTTAAGAGATGTAAAAATAACAAATGACACAATTAGTAAAATGCATACACACACATACACACGCACACACACACACACACACACACACACACACACACCCACACGCACGCACGCACGCACGCACGCACGCACGCACGCACGCACGCACGCACGCACGCACGCACGCACGCACGCACACACACACACACACACACACACACACACACACACACACACACACACACACACTCTGGTTTCCATGTGTTTTGGGGACATTCCATAGACGTAATGCATTTTATACTGCACAAACTGTATATTTTATTCCCCTAACCTACCCCATTCCCTAACCCCAACCATCACAGAAACCTTTCTGCTACTTCACATTTTCAAGAAACATCATTCTGTTTGATTTATAAGCTTGTTTCCTCATGGGGACATCAAAATGTCCCCACAAGGTCACAAAAACACTGGTATTCCTATCTTTGTGGGGACAATTGATCCCCACAACGTGATAATTACCAGGTACACACACACGCACGCACACACACGCACACACACACACACACACACACACACACACACACACACACACACACACACACACACACACACACACACACACACACATACCTACTTATCTACCAAGTGGGGACGTATGACTGAACACCCTACCTTTGGGTACACCCCTTTCTGAAGGGTCTAGAGACAAAATAAAGATATCCCTGCACTACTGGAAATGCCCTCATTACAGATATCAGTTGATATTTTCAATAAAAGCCTTCTTTCCAGACCTGACATTTTGCCTTCACTTTGGGGACAGTATTTTTTATGTCCAATTTGAGGACAAACACAAACTCTGATCTAGTCGACTTTTGAGGACAATGGTGATACACAAACTCTGATTATGTTAACCTTTGAGGACTTTAAGATTATGCTGTATATGACTCACTC
Organism: Misgurnus anguillicaudatus; assembly: GCF_027580225.2. NCBI lineage: Eukaryota > Metazoa > Chordata > Actinopteri > Cypriniformes > Cobitidae > Misgurnus > Misgurnus anguillicaudatus. The sequence goes on along the minus strand of NC_073350.2, from coordinate 34,043,993 downwards.
TAATAAGCAACATTACAATTCAAAGTTCAAATACTGACTTGAAAACAGCCTAGTGCAGATATACAGCGGTTACAGTTAAGTTCTTCTATTATTTAGTGATTATTGATTGGTAAGCTGATTTTATGAATAAATACTACTTCAACATACATAAAAGACAGGAATTGCCTAGTTCAGTGGTTCTCAACTCCATTCTTGGAGGCCCACTGCTCTGCACATTTTGTATGTCTCTCTTATCTGACAGACTTAGTTTAGTTCATGCTGATCTCTACTAATGAGCTAATAATTTGAATCAGGTGTGTTAAATAAGGGAGACTTAGAAAATGTGCAGAGCAGTTGGCCTCCAGGAATAACGTTGAGAACCACTGGCCTAGTTAATGTCAATAGACCAAAATTATTGCTTTCTTGAAATCCAAGACTCTGGTGATACACAAATTCATATTTTAAGTCACTTTGGGCAGTCTGGTCATACACAACTCAATTCATACACAACAACATAATATCAATTCACTTTGGTTGATACACAAACTCAGATTTAAGGTCACTTTGAGGACTTTGGTTGATACACAAACTCAGATTTTAAGTCACTTTGGGGACTTTGGATGATACACAAAGTCAGATTTTAAGTCACTTTGGGGACTTTGGTTGATACACAAACTCAGATTTTAAGTCACTTTGGGGACTTTGGTTGATACACAAACTCAGATTTAAGGTCACTTTGAGGACTTTGGTTGATACACAAAGTCAGATTTTAAGTCACTTTGGGGACTTTGGATGATACACAAAGTCAGATTTTAAGTCACTTTGGGGACTTTGGTTGATACACAAACTCAGATTTTAAGTCACTTTGGGGACTTTGGTTGATACACAAACTCAGATTTAAGGTCACTTTGAGGACTTTGGTTGATACACAAAGTCAGATTTTAAGTCACTTTGAGGACTTTAGTTGATACACAAACTCAGATTTTAAGTCACTTTGGGGACTTTGGTTGATACACAAACTCAGATTTTAAGTCACTTTGAGGACTTTGGATGATACACAAAGTCAGATTTTTAGTCACTTTGAGGACTTTAGTTGATACACAAACTCAGATTTTAAGTCACTTTGAGGACTACAAGAAAACAAGGAAAAATGACTTCCAAACCATTTATTTACCATGCAAATGCATGCTATAAATGTCAGAAGTTTTAGGCAATACCAGTAACAGCACTTAATCATAAACACAGTTACTTAAAAGTTAAGTGCATTTTAGTTTGCCAATAAAAGTGTCAGTATAAAATATAGACAGTATAATCAATGAAACTGATATGAACTCTTTCACTCTTTTCTTCACCTTTACTTTCTTGCCTTCTACCTTGCTCCTCCCACTTCACTTTCCTTTTGCTCCTCCCTCTTCTCTTTTATCTTTGCTTCTCCTTTTATCTCTTTACTTTCAGTTCACTCAATTAACTTCTGTCTACATTGAACTATTGTAATTACAATTAAAGGAAATAAACAATACTGACATATTTTAAAAGTGCATATAGAACAGAATGAATGACAGAAAAAAATAGCAACATGTAAACATATAACAACATGTAAACATGCATGTAAACAAAGAATGAAAATGAGAAATTTGTCAGTGCAGCTTGTTCTTTTTGCTTTCCTCAGCTTTTTACAGAAATTATCGTCTTACCATTACGTTCAATCCTCTCTCTTCTCCTGTCTTGCTTACCTCATTAATATTCTGTTTCCTCCTGTACTCAAACAAATTCTCCCTCTTCATACACCTTTACTCTTCCTTACTATTTTCACTCATTTTTAAAAAAAACAGAGCATGATGTGTAAAGTATAAATACAGTTTGTCTGAAAGGAACCTATTATATATTACAAACATACAAAATGATGTATCGTTTGCAGAAGAAAAGCTTTTGTTTACATCATATATGTGTGTACTGTGTATAATAATTATGTAGCTCATACACACACATGAATGTATAATTTGAAGAAACAAAATCTATTTATATTTTAAGTGTTTATATAATATAAAATACATATAAACATTTACATGTGTTTATACATTTTTATATTTATTAAATATAAACATGCATGTGTGTGTATTTATATATAGATAATTATTATACACAATACACACATATGATGTAAAAAAAAAAAAAAATTCTGCAAACGATTGGTCATAATTCATCATTTTGCAGCCCTAAACATGTTAAAAAGTTATTCTAGAAAAGGCATTCATTATTTTATGTTTTTGTAACATGGCAACTTTTCCTCACCATGCTCTGTTTTTTACAGTAAAAAGAAAAAAAGTGTTTTTATTTGCTCCCCTATAATCCACCCTGTTTTTTTAAAGTGGTGATCCTGTTTCGCACATAATTTTTCACACCAGTCCACGTACGTTCCTTCAAGGCTTCTGGCTCTGCTTGAATGCATCTCTCGCAGTCTTGCTTACCAGGAACTTTGCATGTCTTTATGAACTTCATCATGTGTTTTTCAACAGCTTTTACCTCAACTTCTTCCCATTTTCTTTTTGGAGGTATTGATGAACCTATAAAGTGAAAAATCATATCCTTATTACAACTAAAGTCAATGGGATTTATTTATCAATCAAATGTAGAAACAAGCACAGATACATGCGCAAACATAATCTTACAACAACACTCATGTGTGATTCATTAAACTTTCATGTGGCCAATTCCATCACACAAATGAATGGGTGTTGATAAATGTGGCGAATGAAAACTATAGTAATTTAAATAATATACCAATATAAATGAAGCCTAGCCCCTAGAGAATATGACATGAGGAAACATAACCTGGCCAAACAGAGGAACATCTACATAGGATATTGAACTTTGACATTTCAAGTTCAAACAAAGTACCTTGAAAAGCAATATTCATGCAGTTGGGAGCCAGATCACTAAAAAGTAGAGCTGCAACTAACTACTATTTCTTCTGTCGACTAATCTAGCGATTATTTTTCTGATTAGTCGACTACTCTAACGATTATTTTTTTTATTAATACAGTGTTCTTTTTTTGATTAGCTATTTAATCTGTTGGATAATCTGTTTTCTACTCTCTGTCTGATCTGACAGTCATTGTTTGTTTTATTGTATTTTCACAACTGAATGCTATTTTCACATATTATCTGTTCTGTTGTCAGACATATAGAGGCGTTTTCCCAGACAGGGATTAGACTAGTCCTAGACTAAAATAAATATAAGAGCTGTCCAAACTGAAAACATCTTCCACTGACATATCTTTAAATACATCAGTGCCCTTAGTTTGGCCTCAAAATGCACACAAATAATGTTTTTAGTAAGGCATGTTTGTTTAAACTAATTATATTTCCTAATTAAACTAAGGTCTAGTCCTGGCTTAAGCTAATCTCTGTCCAGGAAACCACCCCAAAGACTATTAAAATAGTGACAAAACATGACCCAATAACCTTGTGTTTAATCCTACTAAGTTACTAAAATCTTGATTTATAAACGCGACATCGCAGACAATTCGGCGCAAATTAAAAAAATTGCCATTACACAGAGTTACTACAGAAGACATGCGCAGGCATAGGAGAGAGAGAGAGAGCGCACAAGCACATAGAGAACCAGCGTGTGTGTGAAAACACTGCTAACCTTTCATGATAAACTCGAATCAGTCGTCTTCTCTGTCAGTAACATCTGACGTTTACGTGAAAATGCAAGTACACAGAAGAATCCGCACGGAAAACACAGCCAACTTTTAATTCTTTCACTCAGTGTCATGTATGAGAGGCGCTGTCTAGGGGCTTCACGCAGAGAAAGAGAGAGAGCGCACGTGCACAAGAGAGGCACCACTGAGCGCTCACAACAATAAATTAAGCCGTTTTAAATGAAAATAAAAATGTAAATGTTGCAACCATTGTTGATTTTGCGGCGCACACAAACAAATAAATGTATGGAAAACACTTCCAGGAGCAGAAGCAGCCTTTACCATAGATGAATGTAAACAGCGTGATGCGTCGACGCATTTTACGCATGTCGACGTATTTTCGTAGTCGACGTAATCGATGACGTCGACGCGTCGCTGCAGCACTACTAAAAAGAAATTGATATTACACCAAAACACCAACATTGTAATTTTTAGATATGTGACCGAACACGAAAAGTAGTAATGTGTAGTATCTAAGCTTTCCAGCGATGTGTAACACATGGGAATCAGATAATATTTGGAGAAGTTGTGGCCATTTGAATGTAGGAACTCAAAAGACCTCAAAGCAGAGATATAGCCTTTTAAAGTTTGGATCATTTTCACCTCTGTTCTGCTGGGAGTGACAATAGGGCTCATTTACATCTCATTAAGCTAAGCCATACACCCTGTAAAGCCGTTTTGAGATACAGATGCTCTATCATCATATGTAGTTTTTTGTGACAGAAGTCTGGATGACAATAGACAAAAAATTAACAGGATTTTTTGTGTTTATCACAAGTCGAATCCAGTCTGTTTCAGACATGTGAATCATCCAATGACCATTTTTGTCCACAAATGCCGTGAAATATAGAAATATATAGTCTATTGTTTACATCAGATTTCGAATGAAAGTCTGGTAATAGATTATAAATATACAATCTGATGACTATTTACGTCGTAACACTGTATATCACTGTATCGCTCGATCGTTCCTCCATCAGCCAATGACTTCATGGCAAATATTGATAGACAAAATACGTAGCCAATAACATAAAAGTCACACAAAGATCGTTGAATTCATTTTGTGTGTTCGACTTCATGTGGCGCTGCAAGAACTGACAGGCTGATGACGTCAAAGTACTGCGAGAGCGAGTCGAAATTAGACTACTCCGTAAGATTTCTTGAATAGCTCGAATAGCTATGAAACGAAGAAGACTCCTAACTGTGAGTATTTTTGGTAAAAACAACCATTTTAGTGAACGTAGGTTGGTTTGGGCTACAGTGGGGCTCATTTTCAAGAGGTTAAGTAGCCACGCTGAGGGCAGGGGCAATAACAAAAGAAACAAAAGCTGGCTTATCCTGCATGTAAATGCACACAGACTACGACGCCACCTACTGCATTCTAGAAACTGCGTAAAAAAGCAGATATCAACCTCAAAATGTACCTTTTTAAATATACAAATACTGCTATCTCAAACATGTAGAGGCTACTTCGTGATCTCAACAGATTCTGCAAAAAATATAAAAATGCTTTTCTATCATTAGCTCAAAAGTTGTTTTGCCGACTTGTGTCACTGGTTTCCGTGACGGGGCACATATTACTGTTTTTAAGACTTGTATATACCCAATTTACCATATTACAGCTGTATAGTAAAATCCTTTTTATAATTAAGTATTCTGCATTGATGCATTAAAATATAACAATGTAAATAAAAATCATACTGTGTATGTGAATTTCATTGCAGGTTTTGCACATAACAGTGTAGGCAGAATTAGTGAACAAATGACAAAATCACATAATATATGTTTATCTATTTCTTCAAACTGACTGTACAACAAACTCAAATTTTGAAAAGCTCCTGTCTTGCTACTGTTGCCTATAGGTATTGTATTTAGCAATTCAGGGTTTGCCATTTCTTGCTGTTTGTGTAGTTTAAAGATTTTTTACCTTGATCTTTCTGTGAAGCAGATGGTTGATCAGTCTCTGCTGGTACTGGTGATGTTGTCTGAGGCAGGTCACTACAATCCTCTTCATCACTTGACATTGAATTACCTTCGGCCTCAAGTTGCTCTACAACAATAAAAGGAATCAGTCAATGCATTTTTTGCAAAAGATGATGAAAGATAAATACAGATTTGCAAATTTGCACAAAAATCTAATTTCATACATACCATTTGGGTCGATTTCAATGTCATCAAGTCTCTTTCCTTTAAAGCGGGACAGCGTTCCTTTCTCCATTGCCATTAAGACCTTACTCATTTTTGCCAGCTGCAATGTCCCCTCTGGTAACCGGTAATACTGTCTGTGGATCCTTATATCGTGACCGAGAAAATCAGCCAGTTGATCTGCTTCATTTTCATCAAGGTTGAGAATCTTTGACATGGTAGCTATGTGTTTCCTGAGCCTGGTTGAGGAAAGAGCTTCAGGATTCTTAATGCCACATTCACGAGCAGCTTTACTTATGCACTCTCCTCCTCTGTAGGCAGACATTGCACCAGATCTGGCAAACATAAAAGGATTCTCATTTGGGACACCACAAGCCTCACGTGTTTCAACAAGCAGCTCCATGGCAGAAACCAATGAAGGTTTGAGGAGGACAGGGACCTTTCTCCCTCGCTTACCACGGATCTCTACTCTGGTAAAGTGTTTACACAGCTTCCTCTCGAACTCAGAAAGACAGATGGCTATGTCTTCATGCAGCTCAGAAGAATCCCGGCTTTGAAAAGCTGACAAAAGCATCCGTGACACCTCACCTTCTCTTCGTCTATTGAACAGGATAACTTGGGAGAGTGTGACTTTGGCCAAAGCAGCATAGCTGTCTGCAGAGGGGCAGTTTTTAAGTTTATTAAGGAATTTATCCCGTTTCTTTTCTAGATGTGCGTGCAGGACTTTGACATCCTGAGTGAAAGGAATGATCTGTGGTGCATTCCACTTGGCTTCCTTCAATGTAGTTATAGCACCAGCAGAAATGTATTCATTCCACCTTGCTTGGTGTACTTTTCTGAAGTCTCGAGCACACTCAGCACGCTCATGGTCTCCATACATCATCGCATTACTTTCAACAATGCTACAGATCTTTTTTAAAGAATGTCCAAGATTGAGGGCTAAAGAGGGAATGCGGTAAGAGTTCTTCTCTTCGTCAAAGCCAGACACAACTTTCACAGCTGATATGACATGTTTGAAGTTTGCTGGTATCATGAAGTCCTCCATTGTTTTCAGTGGGGTTATCCTTCTTGCTTCAAGAAGAAGTCTGCCAACTTCTCTCATTTTCTGTCGGATGTAGTCATGTTTGGTCACATCAGATCCCATCCTGTTAAACATGTGCTCTCCCAGTTGCATGATGCATCTGTCACTATGAATCACCCGTGAAACTTCGTCATAGTTCATCAGGGAAAGTACTTTCTTGAAACCTTTACTCACCTCTAAGCCAACAGATGTTTTTAGGGCACAAAGAGATCTTACTCTTTTTCTGCCCTGAGCATCATCATCCTTCGGTTTAAGTGGACAGTTTTTAATGTGTTTCCATAGGCTGAGCTTGTTGTAAAGGCCTTGACAGTGAATAGAGTGGATAAATTCTTTGGGGTTTTTGCACTTTTTTGGACGGTAGCAGGCAATCATCTCACCTTCCCCTTTTCTCACCACATCTGTGTTGTGGGCAAAGTTGCCCCTTTTTCTAAGAAGGTTTAACTGGACTCTTCGTTCTTTGGAACGTTTTGGGAAAGCTACAGCCTTTGCAACCTCTACTTCATTGCGATGTACAAACTCAAGGTGTCTTGCCATTTTTGCATATGGCTTAGAGCAATAAAGGCAATACTGTTTTTTGTTATATGACCTGCTCTTTTTTTGTGGTGATGGCATTGACTGAACCAAAGTCTTTTTGTCAGATGAGGTTTCGGTCTCTTCAGTTTGGCATTTCATCCTTTTTGATGACACTGCTGTCATACATTTGCCAGATGAACTACCTGCCTCTTCAGCTTTCCTTTTTGAAAGGGGTGATTTAGTATGTCTTAAACGTTTGTTGGGTCTAGGATCACTACATTCAGACTTATTGTTTGATCCATCTGAACTCCTTTCAGCCTTGCTTTGTCCAGAAGCACTTCCATCTGATTCATCTGAGCTGAACTGGGGTATGTAGTCAACATCACTGTAGTCCGTAACATCTGAATCACTGTAGGCACTCCCAGAATACTAAATGAGAAAAATGTTACACTTACTTAAATCATGCAAAATTATTTCTTTTACTAAATGTTTAAAAACTTGCTTAATGGGATAGACAACTGCCAGAATCCAACTGATTTTCAACAAGAGGAACTCATTTAAGCATATAAAGTGCATGGTTAATTACAAACCTGTCTTTTTCTTGATTGTTCTTTTTCCAGATGCACTCATTAAGGCAAACAAAACTAATGTACATAAAATTGTATATAATAATTAAATGTAAATAATAATAATTAAAAAAATAAAACACTTAAGAGTAAAAAACAGTTATTTCAACTAGATATATTTCAAACTGTAGCTCAGCAAATAAGGCCTTAGTAGATGGCACACTTGGCACGGTTTGATAATCACAAACAGAAACTCTGTACAATACAACTATATCATAAAATCTTCTTGCACCATGACATAGATGATAATAATATTAGGTCTGTGAATTCACATTAAACAGTTCTTACTAATCTCAATTACCCACCTCCATTAAAGATAGTGTCTCAGACACCTGTGATGAGGAAATCACAGGGGTGGAAGCAGCACAGGGCAAGGGTGTAGAGGGATGCACAGGTGAAGAGGACGATGATGTGGTCTTCACAGGTGATGAGGGCTGCACAGGAGAAGAAGACGATGATGTGGTCATCACAGATGATGAGGGCTGCACAAGTGCAGAGGAAGATGATGTGGTCTTCACAGGTGATGAGGGCTGCACAAGGGCAGAGGAAGATGATGTGGTCATCACAGGTGATGAGGGCTGCACATGAGAAGAGGACCATGATGTGGTCTTCACAGGTGATGAGGGCTGCACAAGGGCAGAGGAAGATGATGTGGTCATCACAGGTGATGAAGGCTGCACATTAGAAGAGGACCATGATGTGGTCTTCACAGGTGATGAGGGCTGCACAGGAGAAGGAGAAGGGTATGAGGGAAATAAGGCTTCTACAGAGGTAGACATAGCACAGGGTGCCTAAGACGATGCATTAAATGTGTATGCTATAATACTGTCTGTAACTTTAAAAGTATAATTGAAAAAAAAAAAATAAATAAAAGCAGCATGGAAACTGTTCAACAACTATTAACACTTTAAATAATAAAGTCTTAATTGACTGAGGTGCTAATCAAGTAATGTGATGATCATATCCAAATATTACTCACCATGAAATATTCTTGTGATTGCTCTATGGCAGTCTTTTTCGTTTTAATTTGTGCTCTGTTAAAGCGCTCATGGCAATCTTTGAGTTTCTGAGGATATATGAAAAGGTATTTAACTTAAAATAAAAGTAAAATGTACATAATGTTAAAAGCTGTGACTTCAAAGACATTAGGCAAAACCAATTAAAAATATAGAAAACAAAAAGTAAATATAAAATATTGCTTAATTTCAAGTGCTCTGGTTTAGATTAAGAGCAAGCCAAATAAATTTAGTTTAGTAAACTAAATAAGGAAACCCATAAATCTGTTAGAAAAGATATAGCACATAAAGTAAGAAGGGTCTATGGGCCAGATTTACTAACAGCTTGTGCCAGCGCAAACCATCATTTTGTTGTTAAATAACGACTGTTGTGATTTACTAAAGACTTGAATGTCTTTAAAACACAAAATCGATTGTGGGGCCATTGTCATGTTTGAATAGAAAAGAGCTCTGCCCGAACTGCTGCTATAAAATTAGACGCACACAATTTTGGAAAATATCATTATATACTGTAGCATTAAGATTTGTGCTCACAGAAATGAGTAGTTAAATGTGTTCACTAGAAGTTGCTGTCCAATACTTTTGTCCATATAGTGTAACTAGTTATCTGATGAAGTAAACAGCCTAAGATACTTTCTACATGTATAGAATGGTTACCATTTTATTCTCTGATGTACTTGCTTTGCCTGACTGTTGTGGCTCAACTTGCTTATGTGGTTCATTGATGTACACCTTATACAAGGCAGATGAGGAAACAGGAGGAGCCTGATGGAACTGGAAGTCAGAAAAGAAGAGTTAGGGGGTAAATTTTGTACTGTATTTGCTAAGCTTTTGTATGGTTTTGTTTTATACTGTGATGTATAAAAGACAGTGAGATGCAGTAATATAAGCTACACGTTCATCTGTCCTACAGTAACTTTAGCTGAACCTACTTTTTAAATCTGTCAGTATTCCTCTGTTTAAAAAAAAAACAAGAATACGTTTACTGAAAAAATGCATGATTTAGAAGTTGTGGCACTGTTTCACAGAGGATTAAATGCTTGTCCAATATGTCAAAAACCTCTCAAATTGCTAGTTTCCCACATGACTGTATAGAACCCGAATATAGATGTTTTGTGTACTTACCAATTTCTGCAAATCCAAACTGCTGACTGGGCTTTTATCACTGGATTCTGTTGATGATACCTAAATGAAAGATTTGAGAAATATGAGAACACAATCATATGGTATCAAATCAGCATAAGAGAAAAATGTAATCATGAAATATTTTTAAAGATTCTTAGGATATACTTGACAGTACCTTAGCTCGCCAAGGCCAATCTGAATCTCCATAACTGTAAGTGATTTCTTCCCCTGGTTGAATATCTCGTACAGCAAAAAGACACAGATGAGGTTTTTTGTTCACTTCAACAGTTCTTATTTTGCATGTAGGATTTCTGTGCTCATCATTTACAAGTCTTCCCAAGGACCCATCTTCCTTGGATGCATCAATGCTATAAATACATAAAAATACCACCAAGCATAAGAGACTGATTTGTAATCTTGTACAGCAGTTGTTTCCTTTATGCCTGTACCTCGTAAGAGTAACTTCTGTAAACATATCTTAACAACTACATGAAATCAAAATGAGTTTTTTGGGCTTTAAGGCATTTTACATCAGTGGGTCTGGTTATATGGTCTGCTCTACACATTTTGGGGCAGATTCCTAAACAGGGCTAAAGTCTATTCCCAGACTTAAATACAAGTTTGAATTGTCTGAACAGAAAACAGCTTGCACTGAGATATCTTAGAGAGCGCCTATTTCATTTAAAAAAAAACAATATTATTTTGTGTATTTGGTAGAATATGTGTTCATGTGGTTTATGGTTAAAAAACACATTATTTTCCACATAAGGTTTATTTTTGTATTTCCAGATTTAACTCTCTTCCTGAAACGCACGGATTTGAAAAGCTGTGTGCCTAATTGGTCAGCTAATCTGTATGTTGTGATTGGTCTGATTAGCTCTGTCAGCTGGAAACGTGAGACTTCTTACCATGATTGAAAGATTCAGTTATTAACAGGAGTTACAGGAGTTAACTTGCAGGTTGAGTTCGAAGCAGGATGAATTATGATAATGTCGGTCTTGTCTACATCACCAATCCCAGGAAGTAAACCTTTTGCCTACAAGCCGTGTGTTTGTTGTAATCCAAGAAAAGAGATTTACGTTGGAGACGATAACTTGCGTCATGGTTTACTTTGGGGTTTGTAACTTTTGCATATTGTTAACATGTACAAATACACACTTAAACACCAGAGGAAATTTAAAAACAATAGGTGCTCTTTAACATATCAGTGCCACTGTTTTTATCACAAGATGCACAGCAAATTTTTTTTGTAAAATGTCCTAATATTACTAAGCCCTAGTCCTGGATTAATCTAAACCCTGTATGGTAAACTGCCCCTTTGTGTCTGCTTTTTTACACACAATAAAAATCATCAGCTGGGTACTGAGTGCGTCATACCAAATGTGCAGAGACGAGGATCACCAGGACCCAGGGGCCGGTTGCATAAACATAGCCGTGACATTAAGACTGCGTCTTAAGAATTATTCTGACTAACTAGCAATTAGTTAGGGCTAATCAGTCTTATTATTTGGATTTAAATTAGACCAATCTACCTTTCTATGTAACATACTTAAAACAGTTATGATCAGTCTTGAAGAAAAAAATTTATGACTAACTTTAAAGACTAGTCTTACAGTTTTATGCAACCGGCCACAGGAGTTTTGGTGAACTAACCCTTAACCGCCCTATTACTTCAAGACAACTCTATACTCACCACCAATTTTTGCCATGCCACTGAAAATCAAACAAGAATGTGTTCTCAACGTCATTGTAGAGTTTAGATCGATCAAGGCTCTCCTCTGAAGTCAGAAGTTCACCTCTGTATTCAAGGACAAAATCACCTCTAAAAAATGCTTCAGTGGTGAAAACTCCACGTCCTAAAAAGAAAAAAATACCAGTAAGTTCTGATGTTCCTTTAAAGTTAATTATTATTTTCATGAGCTCTTATCCAAAAACAATAATAAAAATTACTAGATCTGAAGTTTTATCTGTGGTATCCAACAAATTTGGACATTGCCCTAGTTGGATCTTTCATTTTGTTGTTGTCGGCTGGATTAAAAGGAGTAAAACAATAAATTTTACCTTGATAATTTGTTATATAAGAGGTCATCATACTTAAATGAACATCACAAATTTGAAAACGTCCGTGCTATTGAAATATAACAGTTTTTTGCACCAAGCCAGGAAAATGGTCTATTCAGGAATGTGCTGAAATATGATGTCAGAGTAGAATTGAAACACCTCCCCAAACCCATATACAATGACCACTTTTGTAGCCCCGTCCACAGCTTTGCGTGACATGTGTGGGTCAGGGGTAAAGCAAACCATGCAGTGTCTCAACAATCAGTAAACATTAGGGGTGGCACGGTTCATGAAAAAAATCTGAACCGTTCAGTTCGGAGCGTGTGTGCGTCGCACGGTTCATGGCATGCGCAATAGCCTCGTGCCCTGTATGTGACCTTGCCTCAGATGGCGTGTTTCCCTTTCGCGAAAGAAAAGTTGACTGTTGTGGAGAGTGAGTGCTGCAGGTTATGTTACATGTAGAAATGGCAAGTGGGAGAGAAAAGAAAGTCTGCCCGGAGTTGGATGATGTTACCTACAATGACAGTAGAATAAAACAATAGATAGAACTGCAGTCTATGGGTTGAATTTGTTCGAACAGCCACAGGAGACCGCCTTCTCTCCGCCCATTTATCTAAGCTAAGGTACTGAACGTCTTTTCTGACTTCTGCCGCGAAAACACAGTGAACGTGCGCTATTTTTAGCCTTTTATTGATAAAACTAAAGCGGCTGATTTCCGCGTAGTTTCATTTTGCTAGCGTAGGAAAGTTGCGCGATCTTATTTCATAAATTGCCTCTTAAAGTAACCAGGACAGAAGTGGTCAAAAGTGGAAAAAAGAGACGGATTTAAATATTACAGGTGTAAACGTTGTGTTTCTCTCTCGTCCACATATACTCTCTGCAGTATTTAAGCAGCCTCTCAGTGATAAATCTTAAAGCTACACTGAAGTTGGCAGTTTGATAAATGCAAGTTATCTTTGTGTGCTAAAAAGGCACATAAGATGGATATGAAGAGCTCTTTTCCAAAACGCGATAAACGCCATTTTAAAAAAAAATGAGTTTGTCATGTCATTTGGCTGTGTACTGAAACTATTCACTGCTCCATGAACGTTTCATGCCAAATCACTACATTTCCTTGTTAAAATGTAGGCACAAGATGCCGTTCTTTTCCAAAACGCGATAAGCGCCGAGTCTATTTTTAGCCTAAACGCGATTTATCCTCTCGACCAATCAGAACTCGATGAGCGTTCGACGCAATCCAATTAGTCAAGTCCCAAAATAGATAAATAGCCCTGGATAAGATCCAGTAGGCATTTTTAAGGAAAAGTACTTCAAGTGTTGTTTCTATATGATTTTTAGGTGCTGAATCCATTTCTGCCATATAACAAGTTGTAAACATAACTGTTTTGGCATAAACAATAAAAACAAAATGGCTGCCAAAAAATCATTTTAATGCATTTATTGCCGTTTAAACATTAAACATTAGAACTAAACTGTGAATGCTCAGAATATTTAAACATGTAAAAAATTAAAAAACAACATTAAAGGCGGAGTCCACGATGTTTGAAAGCCAATGTTGATATTTGAAATCACCCAAACAAACACGCCCCTACCCCAATAGAATCTGGACCTTCTGTTGATAGACCCGCCCCACACATACCAACCCGGCATTTGATTTGATTTGATTGGCTATAAGTGTGTTTTGGTAGTCGGCCCGTCTCCTTTTCCAACGCGTTTTTCAAATATCGTGGACTCCGCCTTTAACATGAAAGGGACCGTTTTTAATGTTTAAATTGCGGCTGTAACTCTGAAATTTCAACAAAATCAAGCAACAATACTGTGATTAGATTTTCTAAAAGTTATTTGTACATACAAGTATCATTGGACTATCTGAATATGCAAGATGCAGTGAATGGATTAGGCTTGCAGCTGCATCGGGCTATCTTGCACCCAGTGGTGCAGGCACAGGTGATTAACTTCTCACAGGCATCTGGAACTGGGGGTAGTGACATGAGTTGAGGAGTAAGGAAATTCCCCTCTTGTCTTCCATCCTATGGTTTCAGGGGTTGGCAGAAATAGCTGCTGGGTTACAGACTAACATTTGAGAGAGGTGGCACTGGCGCCACCAAGTTGTACAGCTGGTGGTGCTGGATCTCAATTTGGTGGCATCAGTCACTGGGTGGTATAAAAACAAAAAATAAACACTAAAACTAAGTCATAGGTCATGTTTAATGCATTAATAAATTCATTACAAATAGAGATACTTCTTCTTCTTCTTATGCCTTTTACGTGTTCCACTGTTGGTTGATTGAGTGTGTATGGTAGCGATCAAACAGAACATCAATTTGCTGAAATGTCTGCCAGATCTCCAAAAGTCTTTGCTTCTTGTGGCTTCACAATAGCAATGACCAAAGCTTGACCATCACTGATAAGCATTGATTCATCTTGTAGGTCTGTGGCACCAAGGTGGTTGGGACATGGAATGTCAGCATTCAAGACTTTAGCAAGTATCGCCTTTGAACCTGAACAAAGCTGTCCATTAACTTCTGCCAAGGACAGAGGTACAACGAATAGTTCATGAATTATAATACTTTTGAGGTTGACTGGGCGTCCTGCATCATATGCAGCAATGAGGCACTGTAGAGTGTTTCTGTCTGCCTAGACAGTTTTTGCCTTCCCAGTGATTGGGTCTGACTGTTGAACTTCAAACAGGGAAGCAAAAGTGACTCTTCCTCCCTCAGATGGCAACAGTCTCTCCTCTACAAATGTATCCAGTTGACTTTGCCCTTTCTGTGTAGCTGTCAACAGCTCATCTTCAATATCCTGGGTGGCAAAGTCTTTGTTTGCAATGTTTTGCAGTGTCTGGGGCAGGTTAGCGAAAAGAGACCAAATCTTTGCAATACTGCAAGCAAAGCATCTTCATCTATTGAGTCCTGTTTCATTCTGCCCTTTGTGGTTTCATTGTGGATGTAGGCATCATCTGTATCCAGACCAATGGCAACTTTTGTGTCATGGGCAAGATGGGATCGGAAGTTGAAAGACAGAGCCCATCTGCCAAGAGCTGAAGATATCTTTGTGATACCAACAATTCCTCCCTTTTTCCAATACAGCCTAGTAGCCACTCGTGACTATGATCGGGATCCACTTGGTTGAAGCGATGTAAAGAGCGCTTGACTACAAGTTTCCAGCCTCAAACTCCTTCACAGGCTGTGGAAGTTGGTTCATCTCATTCAGTAGATTGTCCCCCACCAAGCATAGTTGATGTGGTTATAGCACATGAAATAGGGCAACATTTGCTGGAATGCACAAAGGTGCAGGTCCCAGATTCCGTTTAGCTGTGCAATGTAGTGTGGTTGCGCTACACCACTTAATGCTGGGGAAAGTATTTAACTACTGTTAAAGCTACACTGTTTTAAAAGTAACTGAAATACAGAAAAATGTAGTTGTGTCAGTAGCGTCACTAATTACTCCCCAACACTGTAGATCAGTGCAAAGAAAATACAAAGCACAACTGTTAATTTTTCTACACTGACTATCCACTAGTCTGTGGATTTCAATTCCGATATAAAAGTTTAGATTATGCGAATTAGCACATATTTAAGTAGATAATGCCTCATTTGCATATGTAAACATGAAATTTCAGAAAACTTGTAATACAAAAAATGTTTGCCTCTATGATAGTGAAAAACTGGAAAAGTTTTATGATGATATCTATAACTTAAAAATTTTTCCCTATCCACCTGTAGTGTTTTGACTGTGAATAATGCACCTATTGTTTCGATAACAATTACAAGCAAATGGGACCCTTATTTCAATGTTATATGCTGGATCCTTATTCAGGAGACATTGAACTTTCTAAAAATGTGGTATAACAACTTTTCCTCAAAAATGCCTACAGGGTTACACAATCTTGAAGATTCGGACCTGACTAAATGGCGGCGCTCTGAACAGATGTTTGTTTATGTTCATTCATTACTCAAAATGAGGATTAATGTCATGTGAATACATCATCCGGAGATGGTACCCGTTTGCAAGGCGATCTTCATCAAAGTGTTTGGTATGTACAACTTTCGTTTCAGAACTGGCTCGTTTAATACCGTTGTGTACGTTCGCGATAAAGTTTAATTCCTGTGAAGAAGCCTGCTAACGTAACATGAAAAGTACTGAATAGTTCGATAGCCTGCTGATAGACAGACTGGCGTTTGATACATTGATCAATGTCGTGCAAAAGTAAAAAATGTGGCTAGTGACCAATGCAGGGACATCTGTAAAGTTGTGCTTTTTGGATTGGACATTATGAGCGCGTTGTTACATGGTATGTCATTGAGAACAGAACGAGGGGAGCTCGCTGTGTGTGCGTGTGAGGTTAATACAAACTGTGTGTAGACGAGAGAGAGAGAGATAGAGAGAGACAGAGACAGAGAGACAGAGAGAGAGAGAGATGTGAAATATATTAAGCAAAAGAGGATCCTAACGCCCAGCTAAGGAGAAAACTGAAATGGTGGAGGGAGTAATAGCAAGTTAGTTATGTGTAATTCTGTTTATTTCATACTGGCTCCAATGTATATCACAATCTGAATAATTTACTTATTAATTTATAGTAGAGTCCCTGAGTATATGTTGGATGTTCTGTTATTTGGTTTTTTTTTTTTGTTTTTTTTTAAAGAAAAAACATCAATTTATGGAAAAAAATTATGGATTTATAGCGTTTTGAAAAAAAATAAAATTATCTTTGAATTTATAATCAACAATATTGTCGTTTGATTTAATAATCATTATTCAACATGTTCAGATTGAGCAAAAAAACTATTATAACAGAATAAATTGAATATTCACAAAATGTGTGGGTCTGGGTAAAAAATTTACTTTTTCTGAAAACTATTGAAATGGATTTATAGCGTTTTGGAAAAGAGCTCTTCATATACACATTCTCCTTTTTTGCCAAAAAAAGAGAGGGTCCCAATAATGTGCTTAAAGTCAAATTCAGTTTGTGCATGATTACATGATATAACTTTTTTAATAATGTATCCTAAATTATGGATAATTACTACATTCATAAGATAATACATTTCTGGAGTGTTAAAAATTAAAAGTAAAAATAACAACAAGAACCGTACAGAACCGAGAACTGTGGCCATTAAACCATGATACGAACCGAACCGAGGGTTTTGTGAACCGTGCCACCCCTAGTAAACATGTCTTTAAAGATTGCCAAATGTAACCAAAATGACTTTTGAAAACATGTTTCCTTTTATTTTGACGTGGTGATCTGTTATAAGTACCCAACAAAGTGTTCGGTTGTGGAAGAACCGTCTATGGGAAGAACACAGACGCTGTTTAACGGAGGCTTGGAACATAACATTAGGAATGCGTGGTTAAAGTTTGTTTTTGAAGAAGTTCCAGCTCGGGTGGGGAGTGTTTGTTTACTATGTGTACCACGGATTCATTTGTAAAGAAGCCATGAGTCGGTGCTGGATTTGCAGAGAAACTGTGATTAAAAGCACCAGTAATATTGCATCTGGCAGGAATGACACAACAGTATACACAGTGAGTAATACATTTTACTTTAAGTTACTACGCGTCACTACTGTTTAGTAAAAGATCGCTTGATATGTCCTGTTGTAACATCAGTGTCTAAACACGTATATTTTACTGTTTTAATTTACTAAAAAAAATTAAACCATTAATAAAGGTGCAACACTTAACAATATGACTGTAATATAACGATAGAAATATACAAAGTTAGTGATAAGGAAGAACTTACCAGCCCTAATTTAGATTCTGATGCCTGCTTACTGTGTTGTATACGGTAATTTAGGCAAGTCGCGTTTGTAAGGTCCAACACTCAACAAAGCTTTTTTATCATATAACTGTGGTATGTAACGTTACGTGTATGTAAGAGCAACCTCACAAGCACAATAGAAATATACAAAGTTAGTGATAAGGACTTATCAGCCGTGGTTTAGATTCTGATGCGTGCTTACTTGTGTTGTTTATGGTAATTTAGTCACGTTGAGTTTATAGTTTTGTTTATACTTTACTATACGTATTGTCATTTATGGGTATCATCTTTAGCACCCAGAATCTTTTGTGGCTCAAACATATTTGTGTTCGGCTGCTATTTTTACACATCAATGTTTTTAAAACATTTCCCCACATGTAATGACGGGGATCATAGCAGTGGGCGTTTACGTCCAGGTCTTCACTGCGGCCCGCCCCTTCAAACGAACCATTATCCAGAGAGCAACTAATCCATGTTACAAAATAACCTATTACTTATTGCCTTTGATGTTTTTGAATGGAAAAACCACTTGAACATCATAAGTAGATATCAGACAACAGTAGTAAAACAATAAAATCGACAGATTCATTGCCCCTTTAAGTCAGCAGGATCTATCACAAGAGTCCATGTAGAGTGCACGTGACACAATTTCCATCATGCATTCACTGACGGATTTTGAAGTAGGTAGCCCAGGCGATGTGTTGCATTTTGTCGCAATGCGCATGCATCAATAGTCTGTATGCACATACAAATAAACTATGCTTTGCAACTTACATTTGCGTACATGAAAGAAAACCGTCTATACTACAGAATTTATCTTACCTTTATATTTGCTGATAACTTGCTCATAAAGCTCAGGCTTGTCTGTTTTGCAAGTAATGTGATGCTCAGCATCCTGTTGAGGTCTTTTTCGTTTTTTCTGCCTTGGTATACCCAGCATCATGGCGACTGCAGTGACATGCAATGACTGAAAATAATTAAATTAATCAATCGATTAATCAACCATAATATTAAGGTTGCTAAAATTGTTTACCCAAATAGCCAACAAATGGTATAACATATGTATCTAACTTATGTATATGCATGTATACTTTTGTAAATATACATATAGCTTAGATATATACACACACACACATACATACACAACTGTAGTTAACTTAGATATACATACACAACTTAAAATCTTTAAAGATATCTGTGGCTATTCGTGCCACTGTGCATGATAAGAAAATCGCATGATTGAAACTTAGATTAAACAATAAGAATTAATTACTAATTACCCAATCTATTACTGCTATTTCACATAATTTTACTAGGCACTTAGTCGTTTATGGACAACATTAATAGATCAGTAAAGTAAGTTAAGTTACTCTGAAACCGAATGTTTGTTTACTGACCAATGCCAATATCATTATAGGCTACTCAGGAAGATAATATTTTTGACCACAAACCGTCAAATAAGATAAAATTACCACAAATCGTATGTTAATCCTGCTTATCTTTCATATTTTGCAAAAATATGTTATTATACATAGGACTGAACTCACCTTTCCTCCTATAATGAGCGCGTGTAGTCTGCTTCGCGGGAAATTGGGGCTAACAGCGGTGATGTCATTATCACGTGTCTGCATTTCCAGGGAAACGAATCCACTGCTGCTGACTTGCGTAGTAAAAGTGTCGTTGATAGGAAGGCCGAAAGGATGTCACGTTGAAATATCGCGTGAGCGATTCGAGCACGTATTGATAAAGTTTGATCTCGCGGTACTGTGATGTCATATCTTGTTCGATCTGCGCAGCGCTGTATGAACACAGCTTAGTGTTTTTGCTGTTACGCTACAGACAAGGGGATCAGCACAGCACCTCGTGCTACTGTCCAAAACAACTGCTATTTACAGAGAGATTCCTCTAAATGTTGACAAATCCACATGGAAATTAATTGATGGAATGTACTTTTAAAAACATTTAATACATACAACAAAACAGCTTAATGAAAGCTCTGTTTCTTGAGAACATTTACTGCTCCACCTACAATATCTTATTGGACTGTCTTTTTTATTACCTAATAAAAATTAAACATGCAACAAAGCTTTTTTAAACAAGTAAAAAATATAATATAATAACTTTTGACCCAAATTGAACACAGCTGAAACAGCTAATCAAGGTGTTCAGGGTTGCTTGATAATTACAGACAGGTGAATGAGCAGGGTTTTAGACACCTGACCTAGGGTTTAGGAATACACAATGTGTAACTTCAGATTATGAATACCCAGGGTTATCTCTTAACCCCTGGTTAAGCACGAACAGTGTGACACGTGAAACAGATAACCCAGGATTCCGTTAACCCGGGGTTCAGAATAACCTGATGTTAACTTTTCCACTGTGAAAAGCATGTTTATATGTTGATAACCTCAAATGACACTAAATCTCCTGTTCATTTCTTCTGGTTGTGTAGTTAGCAGTTTGATGTGCTGCTCTGATGTGGAGCATCAGTGGCTAAAACAAGTGGGTTTCAATGTTTACATGCACAACAATATTCAAATAAAACAACTGCAAAACTAAGATGTAAACAGTGGTTTTTAATTACTCTTATTTGGCTAAAGTCATAATCAAAGTAAACACAAATCAAATTCATATTAATATTTTAGCTTCATTATCAAAGTGCATCATGACCTACACACTTCAATCACAATACTAACGTTGTGTGGGAGTTTTGTGACTGGACACATATACACACACAGTGGTCAACCGTTTGGCTGTAAACGCTAGTTACGTATGTAACTGTGGTTCTGTGAATTCCGGATGACCGCCAGAGGCGGTGCAAAAGCACTAGTGGATTATCGCAGCGCCAGCTAGATAGGTCGAGAAAATATACCAACAAAGTCACATGGTGACATAGGCTGAGCCCTGAGCAATAAATAGCCAACCAGCTCAGCCTTCTGCCTCATGAACGCCTTTCTCGCGCATTCCGCATGACAAAGAACTCTGGCGGTCATCCGGAATTCACAGAACCACAGTTACATACGTAACTAGCGTTCTGTTTCATTCCTCCTGACCGCCAGAGGCGGTGCAAAAGCACTAGTGGATGACTCCTACCAACATAGTCATGAGGAATGCCACCCACCTTAAATCAAGGTTGTCCTCGGAGAACCGCAGAACAGACAGCATGAGGGGCAACAACGTTGATCTTGTAGAAACGGGCAAAGGTACATGGAGAAGACCAAGTAGCAGCTGTGCAGATATCCGCCATAGATACACCCCTGAAGGCAGCCCAAGACGTAGACACCGCCCTAGTGGAATGACAAGCGACACTACCTGGCAAAGGTCTTTGAGCATGCTTGTACGCCATAGTAATAACCTCCACAATCCAATTCGACAATCGTTGTTTCGATATGGCGGCCCCTTTCCGCACGCCGCCATAACAAACAAAGAGCTGATCCGTTCGCCTAAGGTGAACAGTAGCAGACACATAACGTTTCAGGGCCCGCACGGGACATAAAAGATGACTAGACGACCCGTCCGACTGCGGCGTGGGCAGAAAAGACGCCAAAGTGATAGACTGGTTAATGAACTGCGGGAGCAGGACTTTAGGTAGAAAAGAAGGATTCGGCCAGAGAACAACACCGGAATCCTCTGGCAACCAACGCATGCATAAGTCACTAATGGACAAAGCCTGTAACTCACCCACACGCTTAGCAGAGGCCATTGCCAACAAAAAAGCAGTCTTCAAAGATAGCCATCTCAGGTCAGCTGTCTGCAGGGGTTCAAAAGGTGGCAGACAGATAAAATCCAGAACAAGCTGTAAGTCCCATCCAGGAAAACGGGGACTACGAGCGGGCCTCAGCCGCCTAGCCCCTTTCAGAAAACTACACACGAGGGCGTGGGAACCAAGTGAACAACCATTAACTGGTCCATGATGCGCAGAGATGGCCGCAACATACACCTTCAACGTGGAGGCTGCTTTGCCTGAATCCAGAACGTGTTGTAAAAAACTAAGAACGTTTGGAACATCACAACATACCGGATCAAAACCTCGCTCCTCACACCATGAGGAGAAGAGCTTCCAACGTGCGGCATAAAGCTGACGTGTAGATGCTGCTCTAGCATTAGTAATAGTCTGGACGACAGCAGGTTCCAGATTAGCTAAAGGACAGTCCGACCCAGAGGCCAAACCCAAAGTTGTAGACGGTCCGGATTGGGGTGCCAAACAGCTCCGTCCATTTGAGACAACAGATCCCTCCGAAGCGGAAGCTGCCATGGTCTGCCCACCAGCATGGAGAGAAGCAAGGGGAACCAAGGCCTGGCTGGCCAACGGGGTGCCACAAGCAACACAGTGTGATTTCCCAGCGCTATCCTGTGTAGTGTTTCCCACAGAAGTGGAAGCGGAGGAAAGGCATAAAGCAGCCGGCTTGGCCACTCCTGGGATAGAGCATCCTGTCCCAATGGGCTGGACGTCTCTACTCTTGCGAACCACCAGCGACAATGAGTGTTCGCCTCTGTTGCAAAAAGATCCACCTCTGCCTCCCCGAAACGCTGCCATATCATCCGCACCACATCCGGGTGGAGCCTCCATTCCCCCGGATGAAGAACGTCCCTGGAGAGAGCATCCGCTACCTGATTTTGCAACCCTGGCAGATGAACCGCCCTCAATGAAGCTATTCGAGGGAGCGCCCAGGTGAGTATCCTGCGGGTAAGATTCAGGGACTCGAGGGACCTTGTCCCACCCTGATGGTTCAAGTGAAACACTGTTGAGGTGTTGTCTGACCGGATGAGGACATGTCGGCCTGCCAGAACTGGTAAGAAATGCTGCAGAGCCAGAAAAACTGCCCGTAGTTCCAGAAGATTTATATGATCCTTGGACCGGGTTGGGGACCAGCGTCCGCAAACACCCCTGTGGTTCCACGAAGCTCCCCAACCGAGCAGAGAAGCATCGGTTGTGACCACCTCTCGACGGGAAGGAATGACTCCTAGAGGAACACCTGACATCAGAAAAAACGGACGATTCCACTGTGTCAACGCCAGCATACAACCGCGTGAGACAACAATCAGACGATGAAGATGTCTGACAGGGCTCAAACGAAGACTGTTGTTCCACCGTTGGAGAGGTCTGAGGTGGAGCAAGCCGAGTGGGATAACCGGAGTAGCAGCAGTCAGCATCCCCATGAGCCGTAAAACAGTCTTGTATCTTAAGCTCGCTCCCAGCCGGAAACGAGCAAGCAGCTGTAGAATATTGTCCACCCTGGCCTGTGAGAGGGTGGCCGACATTGCGCAGGAATCCAACGTCATTCCAATGTAAGTGATTTTCTGCACTGGACTTAGATGACTCTTCGCCTCGTTGACGACAAGGCCTAGCCTTTGAACATGCATCAGAAGTAGGCTGGTGTCTTGCACAGCCTGCCAGCTTGTGCCTGCACACAGCAGCCAGTCGTCCAAGTAAGGCAGGATTCGCATCCCCCTGGACCACATGGGATGTAGGGCTGCAGACATGCATCTCGTAAACACTCGGGGGGCCAGAGACAGGCCAAAAGGAAGGACCCTGAACTGGTAGGCTTGGTTTTTGAAACTGAATCGGAGAAACTTTCTGTGCTGAGGAGCAATCGGCACGTGAAAATAAGCATCCTTCAAGTCGATGCTTGTGAACCAATCCCCCTTCCTGACAGACCGAAGAACGTCGGCTGCCCGCAACATTCGAAAGGGCAGATGTTTCAGGAACTTGTTTAGATGTCTCAAGTCCAGAACCGGACGAAAACCACCATCCTTTTTTGCTACGAGGAAGTATGTTGAATAAAAACCGTCCCTTTGAACACAGGGATGAACTCTTTCTATGGCTCCTTTCTCCAGAAGAGAACAAATTTCCAGAGAGAGGGCCACTGAACGTGCCGGATCTTTTATGACCGTCTGAACGATCCTGGAAAAACGTGGGGGCCGGCGTCGAAACTGTAGAGCATACCCCTTGCTTAACGTGGTCTGAACCCAGGGATCTACAGTCGTCTCCCTCCAGTACGACAGCTGTGTATTTGAGAAACGGTCGACCACCGGCCCGATGGCTTCAAGCTTTGTGAGTGCGCCCTTTAACGGTTGTGGGGGGGCGCTGATGTGGACCCCCTGAAAACTGCCGTTGCTGTGGACGAAAAACTCGAGTGTCCTCAGCAGCACGGGGCCTCTGTGACCCTTGAGGTTGCGGGTTAGGACGCTGGCGGAACCTCTGATCCTGGGTTGGAAAACGATGACGAGCCTGAGGGCCTGGCACTTTAAAGACTGGATTACGCTGCGTCAATTGTCGAGTGGCCTCGGACAGTTTTAACCGCTTTTCCAGAAGCTCTGGAACAGTAGGTCCGAACAGGTGACCGGGAACAATTGGAAGGTCACGTAATGTCTTCTTGCAGTCTTCAGGCAGTCTTGCTTGGGCGAGCCATACCTGTCGACGAGCTGCCAGGAGTGTGGCCGTCAGGGTACCCAGCTCACGGGTAACATGACCCATAGCCAAAAGGGCAGTTTGAAGAAACTGCGAGACCGAGGGGTCAGGTTTAGACGACTCGAGAGTGTTAGTAGTGGCAAGGAGTAATTGACAAATGGTGTTCTCTGCCCGGGTAATATATGCAGTAGACTCGTATGCCTTCTTAAGTAACGAGTCGGTGCGGCCACACTGGGCACTGGGGCATCGCACATTGCCTCGAAGAGCCTCATCGGGTGACACCACTAGGGCAGCGACCGCCTGTTCGATCTCCGGAGCACGGCCAACTCCAATAGTATCTGCCCCAACCATAGATGCCAGAGTACGGGCTGTCCTTGGTCGCCTTCTCGAAGCATTAGAACTCGTAAGGGAGTTGGAAAACTCTGCAATGAAGTCCTTGCAAGGTGGCATAGCGAAACTGGATCCGGCTGCAGTCTGTCTGAAAAAGACACTGGACTGTGCTGGCTGAGTTGGCGATTCATCCAGCCCTAGGCGTGCGACTGCCATCTGAAGCACAGCCACAGTGTTATCTGTGGAGGACATAGTCTGCCCTGAATGAGCTGATTCCCCACTAGAGCCCCCAGCTACTGAAGAGGCTGCGTTCTCCAGGATGGGAGATTGTGCAGTAGCATCTACCACTGTCATATCCTGAAACAGTGCATCAGATGCACTTGTGGAGAGCACATCGAAATCTGAGTGATGTGAAGGGGAAGATGAACCCAGATGTTCAAGAACCCTAGGATTAATGGAATTGGAATCCTCCTCATCCTCCTGTGAAATGGTAGCAGGTGATGCAGGAATCACAGGCTGTAGCGTCTGGAGAAGGCGCTTTATTTCCAACATCTCAGACGAAAGTACAGCAACCGTTTTAGAAAGAGAGGCATCCTCTGGCTGCTCGCTATCTGTAACATTAGCCTTCTTCTTAGCTGGAGGGGCACCGGCAGCCGCCGATGCACTGCGTTTCCCTTTCCGTTTGGCTGACTGCGACTCCTTTTCCCCAAGTCTGACTGCACATTTAGGGTCCAGTTCGGCCAGCCGAAGCCGTCTCTCTGACATGGGCAGGAGACTACAGTGCAGACACGGGTTCGTGATAGCCTCCTTTAAATGCTGCAGTCCCAAACATGACGGACATACGTCGTGGCCGTCGTCCGGCAGGAGTGAGTTAGGGCACAGCTTGCATGTTAAGGGAATAACCGTGGCAATAGAGCTATGTGCCATAACTTTCCCCAAAAAAGAAAATGAGGGATAAATAATTTCAAGTCAGTGACAAATGTTAGCAGGGAACCGCTAACATAAAACCGTGGCAAAAAAAGACCTCTAAAAAACAAAACAAAACGAGGTCTTGAAGTGAAAACCCTCCGTATAAAAAAACCCAAAGAGAAACTAACGAAAAATCACCGGGTAATACCGAGAGCTTTAAGGGGTTAACGGGAAACCGTAACTATTGAAAACACCGGCCGTCGGATAGCCCCGAGAGGCCCGAGCAGTTACAGAACGAAACCAAAAATTATGGGGAACGTCGGTATAACCGTCCGTAGAAAAAAACTCTGGCCCCCGGATAGAACCGAGAGGCACGAGCAGTCACACAAATCCGTCTGAAAATAAAAATGACGGGGAACCGTCACTAAAAAAGCCCGTAGGAAAACACAATAGCCGCCGGGAGCTAACACCGAGAGGCTGAAACCCCGTATATCCGTCAGATGTAAAGATGTAACGATGACGGGGAACCGTCATACAAAAACGCCCGTAGAAGACACTAGCCACCGGACGGCACCGAGAGGCATAAGTGTTGACAGAGACCGAATGTAATAAACCCACGACTCACCGATCGATGCAAAGAAGAAAAGACTCCAAATAGCGCGCTGTCACAGCTTGCGAGGACGAAAAAAAATTCGCTGCTCAGGTAAGCTGCACTTGACGGCGCGAAAATCGAGGAAAAACGACCTATCACAACAAGCGAGAAAGCAAAAGAGGCAGAAGGCTGAGCTGGTTGGCTATTTATTGCTCAGGGCTCAGCCTATGTCACCATGTGACTTTGTTGGTATATTTTCTCGACCTATCTAGCTGGCGCTGCGATAATCCACTAGTGCTTTTGCACCGCCTCTGGCGGTCAGGAGGAATGAAACAGAACAGATGGCTTCAAGCAGGAAAGGCCCTCTAGCTAGGTTTACAACTGTCCCGTATTAGTCGGCATGTCCGTATTTTGGGTCTCATTGATTTTAGTCCTGTATGTGACCTCCCATGTCTTGTTTTTGACTGCTACGTTGATCTAAACAGTGACTGATACAACAGGCTTGCTCGACTTCTTGTGGCTCCACAACAACTGAGAAGCAGATGACGACAAAATCCAACAAGAGTGATTTGAGAATTCAGACAAAGTGGACTGCTATCGAAATGCTCTGGCGGTACTTTGATGTCATCCGCCTGTCTGTTCATGCGGCACCGCATGAAGTCAAACAAGTAGCAAGCAGTGCTGAACACTTGAGAATAATCTCAAACACAATCAGTAGGCTATACGCTAAAGGGGGTCATATAATATGATATCATGTTATCCTTTTATTATTTGTGCAAAGATCTTCATAATTAAAATGCTCAGTCTCAATTACAAAGAGATCACTGATCCAGACCTGCGTAATAAATCGATCTTAAAGGCCCCAACAAAACATTTCCAACTTTGCTTGGACATTCTCACACTTCTAATTCACATCCTGTGTGTTTTAATTAAAGTATTTGAAGTTGACTCTGCAAAACTACAGCTCACAGAATCATTGAATCTATGTTAGTTTTAGTTTGTCACATGTAAGATGAACATGAAGGGGATAACGTTTAATTACCCTTAGTGCAGAAGTCACAACTGTTTTGTCTTCCCTGCTGAAAAAAACAGCATACCAGCAAGACCAGCATATGTTGTGTTTTGGTGCTGGTATGCTGTGACCACCAGCTAAACCAGCATAGACCAGCATAATTCCCATGCTGGTCCATGCTGGTTTGATGCTGTTTTTTTTTTCAGCAGCGTTATACGGTAATGGTTCAATTTAAGGACTGTGTTAAAAGTACCTGCTGTACCAACAAACTGTTAATAAACCCATTGTATGTTGCCAAGGCATAAGAGTTATTATACAATTTTAATTAAGGGATTAGCTATCATTTGTTGTAAAGTCTGATGTGCTACTGTGATGTCGGGGGAAGGGCGCTTAGACATGTGAGGCCTAAAATCACTGACTGACAAACTGATAACTCAGAGGACTCCACCTTTTAAATTAAATGATACAGTTCTCTAAACAAACAGCTCATATGACTTTATTTCTGAATGAGAATTGTATTGTAAAGTCTGATGTGCTACTGTGATGTCGGGGGAAGGGCGCTTAGACATGTGAGGCCTAAAATCACTGACTGACAAACTGATAACTCAGAGGACTCCACCTTTTAAATTAAATGATACAGTTCTCTAAACAAACAGCTTATATGACTTTATTTCTGAATGAGAATTGTATATGTGTTGTAAAGTCTGATGTGCTACTGTGATGTCGGGGGAAGGGCGCTTAGACATGTGAGGCCTAAAATCACTGACTGACAAACTGATAACTCAGAGGACTCCACCTTTTAAATTAAATGATACAGTTCTCTAACAAACAGCTTATATGACTTTATTTCTGAATGAGAATTGTATATGTGTTGTAAAGTCTGATGTGCTACTGTGATGTCGGGGGAAGGGCGCTTAGACATGTGAGGCCTAAAATCACTGACTGACAAACTGCTAACTTTACTTCAGTGGACTGCACCTTTTAAATTAAATGATACAGTTCTCTAAACAAACAGCTTATATGACTTTATTTCTGAATGAGAATTGTATATGTGTTGTAAAGTCTGATGTGCTACTGTGATGTCGGGGGAAGGGCGCTTAGACATGTGAGGCCTGAAATCACTGACTGACAAACTGCTAACTCAGAGGACTGCACCTTTTAAATTAAATGATCAAGTTCTCTAACAAACAGCTTATATGACTTTATTTCTGAATGAGAATTGTATATGTGTTGTAAAGTCTGATGTGCTACTGTGATGTCGGGGGAAGGGCGCTTAGACATGTGAGGCCTAAAATCACTGACTGACAAACTGTTAACTTTACTTCAGTGGACTGCACCTTTTAAATTAAATGATACAGTTCTCTAAACAAACAGCTTATATGACTTTATTTCTGAATGAGAATTGTATTGTAAAGTCTGATGTGCTACTGTGATGTCGGGGGAAGGGCGCTTAGACATGTGAGGCCTGAAATCACTGACTGACAAACTGTTAACTTTACTTCAGTGGACTGCACCTTTTAAATTAAATGATACAGTTCTCTAAACAAACAGCTTATATGACTTTATTTCTGAATGAGAATTGTATTGTAAAGTCTGATGTGCTACTGTGATGTCGGGGGAAGGGCGCTTAGACATGTGAGGCCTGAAATCACTGACTGACAAACTGCTAACTTTACTTCAGTGGACTGCACCTTTTAAATTAAATGATACAGTTCTCTAAACAAACAGCTTATATGACTTTATTTCTGAATGAGAATTGTATATGTGTTGTAAAGTCTGATGTGCTACTGTGATGTCGGGGGAAGGGCGCTTAGACATGTGAGGCCTGAAATCACTGACTGACAAACTGCTAACTCAGAGGACTGCACCTTTTAAATTAAATGATCAAGTTCTCTAACAAACAGCTTATATGACTTTATTTCTGAATGAGAATTGTATATGTATTGTAAAGTCTGATGTGCTACTGTGATGTCGGGGGAAGGGCGCTTAGACATGTGAGGCCTGAAATCACTGACTGACAAACTGTTAACTTTACTTCAGTGGACTGCACCTTTTAAATTAAATGATACAGTTCTCTAAACAAACAGCTGGCTTATATGACTTTATTTCTGAATGAGAATTGTATATGTGTTGTAAAGTCTGATGTGCTACTGTGATGTCGGGGGAAGGGCGCTTAGACATGTGAGGCCTGAAATCACTGACTGACAAACTGCTAACTCAGAGGACTGCACCTTTTAAATTAAATGATACAGTTCTCTAAACAAACAGCTTATATGACTTTATTTCTGAATGAGAATTGTATATGTGTTGTAAAGTCTGATGTGCTACTGTGATGTCGGGGGAAGGGTGCTCAGACATGTGAGGCCTGAAATCACTGACTGACAAACTGTTAACTTTACTTCAGTGGACTGCACCTTTTAAATTAAATGATACAGTTCTCTAAACAAACAGCTGGCTTATATGACTTTATTTCTGAATGAGAATTGTATATGTGTTGTAAAGTCTGATGTGCTACTGTGATGTCGGGGGAAGGGCGTTTAGACATGTGAGGCCTGAAATCACTGACTGACAAACTGCTAACTCAGAGGACTGCACCTTTTAAATTAAATGATACAGATCTCTAAACAAACAGCTTATGTGACTTTATGTCTGAATGAGACTTGTATTGTAAAGTCTGATGTGCTACTGTGATGTCGGGGGAAGGGCGCTTAGACATGTGAGGCCTGAATCACTGACTGACAAACTGCTAACTTTACTTCAGAGGACTGCACCTTTTAAATTAAATGATACAGTTCTCTAAACAAACAGCTTATAGGCTATGACTTTATTTCTGAATGAGAATTGTATATGTGTTGTAAAGTCTGATGTGCTACTGTGATGTCGGGGGAAGGGCGCTTAGACATGTGAGGCCTAAAATCACTGACTGACAAACTGCTAACTCAGAGGACTGCACCTTTTAAATTAAATGATACAGTTCTCTAAACAAACAGCTTATAGCCTATGACTTTATTTCTGAATGAGAATTGTATATGTGTTGTAAAGTCTGATGTGCTACTGTGATGTCGGGGGAAGGGTGCTTAGACATGTGAGGCCTGAAATCACTGACTGACAAACTGCTAACTTTACTTCAGTGGACTGCACCTTTTAAATTAAATGATACAGTTCTCTAAACAAACAGCTTATATGACTTTATTTCTGAATGAGAATTGTATTGTAAAGTCTGATGTGCTACTGTGATGTCGGGGGAAGGGTGCTTAGACATGTGAGGCCTGAAATCACTGACTGACAAACTGCTAACTTTACTTCAGAGGACTGCACCTTTTAAATGATCAAGTTCTCTAACAAACAGCTTATATGACTTTATTTCTGAATGAGAATTGTATATGTATTGTAAAGTCTGATGTGCTACTGTGATGTCGGGGGAAGGGCGTTTAGACATGTGAGGCCTGAAATCACTGACTGACAAACTGCTAACTTTACTTCAGTGGACTGCACCTTTTAAATTAAATGATACAGTTCTCTAAACAAACAGCTTATATGACTTTATTTCTGAATGAGAATTGTATATGTGTTGTAAAGTCTGATGTGCTACTGTGATGTCGGGGGAAGGGCGCTTAGACATGTGAGGCCTAAAATCACTGACTGACAAACTGATAACTCAGAGGACTCCACCTTTTAAATTAAATGATACAGTTCTCTAAACAAACAGCTCATATGACTTTATTTCTGAATGAGAATTGTATTGTAAAGTCTGATGTGCTACTGTGATGTCGGGGGAAGGGCGCTTGGACATGTGAGGCCTGAAATCACTGACTGACAAACTGCTAACTTTACTTCAGTGGACTGCACCTTTTAAATTAAATGATACAGTTCTCTAAACAAACAGCTTATATGACTTTATTTCTGAATGAGAATTGTATATGTGTTGTAAAGTCTGATGTGCTACTGTGATGTCGGGGGAAGGGCGCTTAGACATGTGAGGCCTGAAATCACTGACTGACAAACTGCTAACTCAGAGGACTGCACCTTTTAAATTAAATGATCAAGTTCTCTAACAAACAGCTTATATGACTTTATTTCTGAATGAGAATTGTATTGTAAAGTCTGATGTGCTACTGTGATGTCGGGGGAAGGGCGCTTAGACATGTGAGGCCTGAAATCACTGACTGACAAACTGTTAACTTTACTTCAGTGGACTGCACCTTTTAAATTAAATGATACAGTTCTCTAAACAAACAGCTGGCTTATATGACTTTATTTCTGAATGAGAATTGTATTGTAAAGTCTGATGTGCTACTGTGATGTCGGGGGAAGGGCGCTTAGACATGTGAGGCCTGAAATCACTGACTGACAAACTGCTAACTCAGAGGACTGCACCTTTTAAATTAAATGATACAGTTCTCTAAACAAACAGCTTATGTGACTTTATTTCTGAATGAGAATTGTTTATGTGTTGTAAAGTCTGATGTGCTACTGTGATGTCGGGGGAAGGGCGTTTAGACATGTGAGGCCTGAAATCACTGACTGACAAACTGCTGACTTTACTTCAGTGGACTGCACCTTTTAAATTAAATGATACAGTTCTCTAACAAACAGCTTATATGACTTTATTTCTGAATGAGAATTGTATATGTGTTGTAAAGTCTGATGTGACATGTGGTGGAAAGCATGAAATCACTGACTGACAAACTGCTAACCTTACTTCTTTGAATTCCAGCTATATAATTATAAAAATCATATAAACTTCATCTTGATTTGTGATTGTTTTTAGAGCTTTTAGTTAATAAACTGAAAATACACATTTATTCTTATTCTAGAAACTGAATATAATAATTAATGATGAAATATGGCATGAGGATTGTTTATATTATAAATCACTATCTGATGCCATGAGGTGATGTTTGCTGTGCTTACTGTGTGGAGTGGGGATTGGGCTACAGTCTGCTTAGCCATCTGAATTAAACAGAATGGTCAGAGATCGATTTTATTCAAACTAAACATAAAGAAGGAAAAAATATTCAAACCAATCAAACTGCAACAAAAAGCACACAATTCCTCATGTTTTAACATATTATCCTTACGAAAATTAACCATGGTTTTATTGTGTTAAAAGTGTATTAATCATGTTTTTTGGGGTAATGATTACTATCAGCAAAAGCATGGTTTTACTACACTAACAAATTATAGTTTTTGGTTATCAACAACCATGGTTATTTTGTGGTTACCATGGTTTACTATTTGTTTTTGTTTAACTGTAGTAAAACCATGGTTAATTTTCGTAAGCGTTGTGTCATATATATTTAATTAAATAAACAAAAACATTGTAATGACACCTACTGCATTAAATGTAAACATACCACTTTACTTTTAGAAAGAAATGTTTCCTTTAAAGCCTAATGTCCGTCTCCCCTGTATTAAACTGTTCCTGCACCATTAATAAACAACTGTTATCGATTTTATACAGCGCTGCGCATATTGGTCCGGCTATGAAATCAAACTACCGCGAGCACAGACGGTTGAGTGTGCTTTTGAATCGCTTTCGCAAAACTGTGATGTCAGAAACCGATCGATCTGCGCAGCACAAACACACGTGCTGCCTGCATTACTGTACCGCGGGTCCTGTCAGTCACTCGATGAGTGAGTCGAGGGAGAGGCTGCACGGGATCTTTACACAGACGCGACAGAGAAACCGAGTATACGATGCAAAGTTGAGAAACACATCATAAGAGATCCTGATTCTTAATACAGGTTAGTCTGTTTTAAATTGATAGGGTTTATTTTAAACAACTGTAAATAATGTGTCCATTCTTTCATATAATATCTTCCGCAATCTCTACTGATCGCGTATTTGGCCTCTGATTGGTCAGATTATCATTATATTTAAAATGTGCAGTTCATTTAATGGCCGATTTGGGCGATATGGGGCCCTAATCTTCCTGGCCTGAGATTGGTCAGAATCTCCCAAGTGTGTATCTTTCAGGAAGTGCAGTTCTCCTAGAGGGCGCTGCATTATACACAAATTAGTGGGGGGGCATACACACTTTGAGTACACAAATCATGTAAAAGTGCATTTTTGGGACAAGTGAGATTTTAAGTTAGGACACCATTTTAGGACATGCTGAATGCCATTATATAGTCAAACAAATGAGGACATCAAAAAAGTCCTAAATTGTCAAGGTGGTCCTCAGTTTACTGGTGTGTACTCTGGTGAATGTCCCCAAAAGTGACATAAGTAAGTGCACACACACACACACACACACACACACACAAAGATAAAACTGAAATAAGATTAAATAAGATTGTGCTCAGACCACCCACTTCTCATAACAAAGGATCGTATAACAGAGCGAAATCAAATTACTACACCTGACCTCGTCTCATTTTGTGCTTTCTTAATCTTTTCTGCTCTTTGTCTGGCCAATGTCAACTGTAGCAGAGCAGATCATTTCCATAGCAACCCTGAATCCAGCCTACGAGTGCATGATACAGAACATAATGCGATTCACTCGTCACAATTCCCCGGAGGATTACATAAAACACGCTTGTCTTTCCGTGACGATTTCATATTTCAAACTCTCTGCAACTTCTCTTAGCTGTGGTGCAATAAATCTAGGTCAGCCATAGACAAAACCATAGCGCTCTATTGATTTAACAAATTAAACTATGACTTCCGTGAAAAGGCCTTTGATCACGCGGAGTGGATCAGATTCAATTACGAAGGCCTTCGTCATTTCATTTGAATATAAATGCTGTGGGATAATAATGTGGATGAGGACGGTTCGAATGAGCTTTCAGAAGTAAGATTACAATTGGGAGCTGGGGATGTATTTCTCTAAAGCAAGAGCCAAAAGGTTTCATGGCTAATTGCTATGGAAATACCTTCCTACAATATGAATGCGTTCAAGGCCATGGGTTGGTAATCAGCAGAGCGGCCGTTCCCCGCGGTGTATAAAGACACCGGTACAGGCAGAAGCACTGAAGCTCAACTTTTAAAACTTGGCAGGCTGTCAGAACTGAAGTCTGGCAATATTTGCTGCGGCTAGATATCACGCAGTTATAAAAAGAAACTCCTGAAAAATGAGTTACTTTGTGCCCTGGGAAACAAACTTCAAATATCATTCCTTAAGAAAATGCACTGCAAGAATACAGCAAGTCAAAGTGCGGTAACCTTTAATACACATTATCAATAGCATTTAAATAAGAAACTGGACTGCCTCCCTGTGCAGTGACCTTTTGGACCAACACAATCCATCTTCCCTTTTTGGTCTTTATGGATAAAGTTGTCACAGCATAAAGGGGATGAGTTATAGGGTAGACTAGTACCATGTGTACAAATACTGTACTGGTGAGAAAACTGCCTAACCATTCAAAACTAAAGTCAACACCAATGCTTACTGTACCTCGTATTTGACCGGTTACTGTAGTTCATCTGACAAGTATACTGTAAAAAGTTACCTTAAAACCAATATGAATAAAAATGCATTAATTTAACAAAAACCGTTGGATTGTAATTTGACCCGTGCTGGGTTGTTTTAACCCATTGGGTCAAATATAAATATTTTCTGGATTAACTCAATGGCTTAAACAAATGCTGGGTTTTTTTAACACATTGTTGGGTCAAATTTAAACATTTTCTGGGTGAATTTAACCCATCGATTGGGTTTGTCCTTTTTTGACCCAATGCTGTTGACAATAGCCCAGCATTTTTAGAGTATACTTAAAAATGTTAATTGTCTTCTGTAAATTATTCACCAATTCATATTATTCTAACAAAAAAGTTATTTATCAAAAATAAAATAAGAAAGAAGATAAATAGCCCCAACTAAATGCTGGGATATTTTCAACCCAGCGTTGGGTCAAAATGGGACAAACCCAATCATAGGTTTAAATTAACCCAGAAGTTTTTATATTTGACCCAACAATGGGTTTTTGGGCTGAAACAACCCAGTATAGGTTAAATTAAAACCCCAGTGGGTTGCGTTTGTCCCTTTTTTACCCAGCTGGGTTGAAAATATAACCAAGCATTTTTAAGAGTGTAGTTATTTTCGGTAGACATAACCAAGCTCTCTTATTTTTCAACCTCTCCCCTCCAACCACCTGTCATACAGACATTTTTCTTCCTGTCATACAGACCTTTTCTACATCCAATGAAATTCTGTATAAAGTCAAGTCCCGCCCCTTATCCTCATTTCCTCTGAAGAATGTCACATTAACATTAGAAGTAAAATCAAATGGGTTGCATGCTAACTTTCAGAAGCTATTCATGGTCTGGTGCTAACTATTTGAAACAACTTCATTGTAATAATAAATATTCATGTTAAATAATAAGCACTAATACTAAATAAAAACTTAGCCACATAAAGCACATCATATACAAAACATGTACTGTATGCGCCTGTTAACACACAAAACATAGCATTAGGGTAATAATTGTTCAAATGTTTTGTCTAGCTACCTCAAACTTTGCAAAAAAGTAATCACCATGCAAAAGTATTCAAAGTATACCACAAAGTATGCAAAAATCACCACAGCCCCATCACAGTTAATAAGAGGATACATGACTTTAAAAGTATTAAGTTTATCAAGACAAATATATAGATAGCACGTATATAATAAGGCTAAATGTCCAAAACAAAGTTTGACATATGTAAATGCATTGCAAGCTGAATTCATTGCAGACAACTGTACGAAACCAAACAGAAGATGAACATCAATACAGTGCTGCAATAAAACCCCTGCACTAAACCAAAATGCTTCACAAGATGACTAACACCAAAAGGTTAGTAGTATCACTCAATAACCATGTAAACAAACACTACGAACAGTGTTAGAAGAACGTGTAACTCAACAAGGCTCTCGTTAAAAACAGTTTAGACTGAACTCACTCGTCTCTTCCTTCGTCAACTTATTGCATCTTATCAAAGCTTAACGGGTTGAAAATGATTGACTTACTATTCGGTCTGTGCTTCGGTTTCTTCCGATTCTCCTCGGGCGCTTTCCTTATGGACACAGCGCGAACGCAGAGCAACACTAATCCACGCGTGTAATAGACCCTCCCTCTATCAGCATCAGCACCACCACAGCATCCTCCGCATCCCGCGCAGCAACTCACGCGCTCGCGCTCTTCTCCCCATATGGGTCATGTATGAAATATTAATCGCAGCCCTTCATCAAATCCGTCATCTTGACATTAATTTCAGAAATGCTCAAGGGGGCTCCAGTGTGTCTCATAACCTATACGTCTATTATTGTTGCATCTCAGCAAATTACATTTTATGGAAAGTTGCGGGAGTATTTCATTTGTTTTGTTGTTGTTTTATGATGTTAAAAAATATAAAATTAAGGACAGATTCGCTGTGGACAGTCACCCGAGTTTAAATTTGACTTGAATTGGCCACGCCCCCCAAAGGCCGTTTATCAATCCGAAGAGAAGCCCCTGGCTGCAGCCTGCAGATCGGGGCGTGTATGAACCTAGGGCAGAGCTGCACGCGCAGCCCCGCCCATAACGTGTATCATTGGTTAGTAGCACAGTAATGACGTTGACGCCACGGTAAACAGGAAATGCGGTTGAAAACAGTGCGATCTTTAAAACGTGCGCCATATCGCGCTGACGTTATGAAATAATACTTAAATAAAACTTATAAGGAATTACAGAGTATTGTGTAATATCTGTGTAGTATTTTAAGTTTTTCACATTATGTTGTTATTTACACTTCACTGTGTACATTACAAAATTACTGTAAACATTAATGGCACCTTATATATTTCTTATTTTAATCACTCCTCTAATAGTTCTTGTTTATTTTTGTGCATTATATCAGTGATTCTTGGGAATTTGGATAAAACAGGTTTAAATTTTGAAAAAAAAAGGTAGTAAAATTACAAAATCTGAAGGTATATAATTATAGACCAAGGTCTTGGCTATTCAGCAATTTACTGGTGCAACCTCCCCTGTTCGTATTTTTTTTATAAAATAGGCGTTTTTCCAGTTATTACTCATACAACATTTACTTTAAGCCTAAATAGAAAAAGTAATGATTTTTTTATTTAATAAACATATTTTTGTATTAATATAGAATATTAATTGAATAACTCAACAGCACTGAAGAAACATATTGTAGCCTAAGCATATTCATTTAAAACTACGTCTGACGGTGGTGACACTAATCTGACGGTGGTGACATTGGCCTCATTATTCCAAAATGTATACCACTCAAGTCAATGGCTTCTTGCTTAAACTTTATGTAAATATTTGGTCCAAAAAATAACAATCCTGAGCATTATCAAATCATAACTTCCTAAAATACATAAAACCTGACAGAAAAGACAGAAAACCTGACAGTGGTGACATCTGACGGTGGTGACAAAAACCTAATATAGATAAAAAAAATAGATGAGTTGTTCACATTAGCCATCTTGTTTCCCCTCTGTTGCTAGTTACTTCAGACCTCTTCTTAAAAATGATAAATTTATTTCATAATCTAATATTTTTTTACAAAGATGACGGTGTTGACATTATGGTTGTCACAGTAGCAGTGCCCAAAAATATGAAGAAGTTTAAGAGAAAAATAACAAACATACAGGAGCTTGAGTGATCTTGAAGCATGCAGAAGAGCTGAAGGTTTGAAAATGGGGTCCTCAGGAATGCAGTTGACCCTGTAGTTGTCTGATTTTATTGCTTTTTATAAATATCTGACAGTGGTGACAAATATGTGGGACACATTTTGAGCAATCACAAAATAATAG
The DNA here is from genome assembly GCF_027580225.2 of Misgurnus anguillicaudatus. Classification (NCBI taxonomy): domain Eukaryota; kingdom Metazoa; phylum Chordata; class Actinopteri; order Cypriniformes; family Cobitidae; genus Misgurnus; species Misgurnus anguillicaudatus. The sequence goes on along the minus strand of NC_073350.2, from coordinate 34,005,978 downwards.
TAAATATTGTTCAAAGTTCAAATAGTTTTTAATACATATTACAATGTACCCTTTCATACGGTAAATATATTATTCAATGTAATTATTACTTTTGGCTTTTCTAGTCAAGTTGAAATGATTATCTCTTTACCGAGGACAGCTGATTTTGTAGGCAATGGGCCAGCATATAATCATTAAATTAATAAAAAATCAAAATAAACCTATAAAAAAACCTTACATATGTGCAAAGGACCCCCTGATTATAACATTGATTCTTTTTTTTTCATGAAAATTTTATTAATTTCCAACAGAATTAGCACTTTTCTTAGTGGGACATGTTTTTGCCAAAGATTCAAGAATTAGTGATATAGGCTATTATTAAACATTTATGCCTAGAAAGTAGTTTGTAGTTAAACTACATACAGTACATTGTCAATCTCTGTATCCCATAGTATGCATGCCAACTCAAAAAAACCAAACCCATACCAGTGATAACTTTTATTTCAAAACAAAAATAATTGTTAAAAAGACATAATACACACACAGATTATCATGTACGGTACATTAACCGTACACACAATCTACACAGAAGTTCCCCTCCATCAATGAAAAAACAATCAACCGAGCAATAGCCCTGAACCTCCTTGTCGGAAAAAAACCCATTCAGGAGTCCCCTTCTGCCATCACCTAGATACCCAGGTGGGCAGTCCTTGTATATTTCAAAGTCAACGAGTAGGGCACCGCACCCGGGAGCTCTTGCCTATATTGTCTGGAAAATGCACTCCAACTCACAACACCTAATTTAGATAAAATACAGAACAAACAATATTGAATCATTTTGAAGAAATTGGCAATTGGAAATAGCCATTAACATAAAAAAAATTACTCTTTACTATGTATATGTTACACATATTATAGGAAAATGTTAGACAACATATGCTTGAGAGTGTTATTGGCTTTGTCTGTAAAGTACCTAAGAGACTTACTTTGTTTATGAACAACATAAACCAGTTAAAAAAAGTTTGTCAACACAAACTTAAATTTGACTTGAGAAAGCCTATCCTAAAAGTTTGAAATAGAAGATTTTCAGTTTGCAGATCAAAGTAGTTTTCAAGCTGAAAGTTTTGAAGGCAATACAGTCTATCAGACACAGACAGACGGATGGATAGACATGACAGATAGGTAGAGATAGACAGACAGAGACGGATAGATAGACAGACAGACAGACAGACAGACAAATAGATAGGAAGAAAAGACAGATAGATAGATTGCACAAATGAAGAAACAGAATTAGATGGACGGACAGACCGACTTTCTCAATTATCTTTTACAGTACTCACAATTTAGATTTTAAAAAACTTACTGTCCAGCCACACAGTGAATTTGGGTTTGCTGACAACCTCCATGAAGACCTTGCACATCAGTGAAAGTCTCCAGAAAGCCACAACGCCGTCTCTGTAACGACTTCCATCAGGATCCACCAGAGGATGTCAATCGGCATCTGTTTAAAGTAGCAAATAGTCAGTCCAAAATGTAACTTATTAAAAAGGGTAACCGATAGATGGACAGGAGTTTATACTGCACTTACCTTGGTAAAATAATCAACATGCAGGGGGATTTCATCACCTCTAAATTGGAGAGTAAGAACAAGAGTAGCATCATTTTCAAACCCCTGTTATTTAGGTTCAAGATTTGAAATGGGAACCAGTACCTGCTCTCTACTCTCCTCTTTTACTGGAGTTGCACTTTCAGCATCTCTGACCTTCAAAAGTTTAAAATATAAAGTCTCATAAAGACAGTTTGTTCTTAATGACATCCCTTAGGACCATAATTGAAATCCACTTGTTTAGATTGATACATGTAATGAATTTATAATTATAGTTAAAAACATTTATTTTAAAATGCTAAATTTAAGCATTTGGTAATTGAAGCTTCAATGAACAGTATGTATTAAAAAAAAAGAAAACAAACAAACCTCAAAGGATGAATTCTCCAAAAGCACCCGACACTAATGCAAGGCATGACAGGCTAAGTTAAAAAATAATACTGAGTTAGTTTACTTTTAATAATATGGGGGTTTCTATTGCATGTAAAATCAAAGGTCCCTGTTGTCAGAAAGCTCAGTGAATACTGAAATGGTTTCCTGTTCAATAAAAAAAGTATACTTATCAATAACATATCAAAATAGTTTACATTTAAAAATGTATTCTTAGAAAAAAGTCCTAGAATATTACTTTGTATGTTGTTACTATTAACTCTTAAATGCTATATTTCTTCTTTTGGTTCAGTTTTGCCTTGTTTTAACCATAATCACACCAACCCTTACGAAAATTAACCACGATTTTATTGTGGTAAAAGTGTAGTAACCATGTTTTTTTGGTGAATTGATTACTATGAGCAAAACCATGGTTTTACTACACTAACCATGGTTTAACTATGTTTTTTGAAAACCATGGTTATCAAAACCAAGGTTATTTTGTGGTTACCATGGTTTTACTACAGTAACCATGTTTTTTGGTTTTAACTGTAGTAAAACCATGGTTAATTTTCGTAAGGGAAACCGCACGCACGCGCGCGCGGTACTAGTTATTTGTGTGATATCATGTGACACGATCTTATTTGTACACCACTTCATTTTAACATCACAATAAATGCCACTTCAAAATTAAAAATCGTAAATAGAACAAAAAAATGGTTGTACTCACCATGCAGCGATAAACATCGGAAATGAAAACTTGCTAAATCGACGTCATGACGTCACGCCACTAACCAATGAGAAGCAGTGTGGGAGGGCCTGCACGTTCAGTCCCGTCCAATGAGAAGCAGTGTGGGAGGGCCTGCACGTGCAGTCCCGTACCAGGTGCATCCTCGCCCAAATCTGCAGGCTGCAGCCAGGTGTACTTGAATCCGAAGGATGCAGCTTCCGGAGGTCGCATGTGGAGGCTGCATACGTCATCAAGCATATTTCAACAAATATTTTTTCAACTTTATAATTGTTTATATTCTGAAATAAGATGATGTGCAGCCTACAAATGCGACCCTGGGATGGAATGACAAGAAGTTAACTTCTCCTAAATTTAATCAGTAAGAAATTCAACAGTGAAACACATCAAAGACATTCAAGTAGCCAAGATAAAAGAGATGCTCACAAAATACTCTCAAGATACTAACTTTAACACTAAACTCTGATTATACATGAGATTAAACGAGTATCTGGCAAACGTGAGCGTCTCTTTTATTATAAACCTCTTCGAAGCGTCTGCACCATAGGCACATACACTAACCTAAAGGATTATTAGGAACACCTGTTAAATATCTCATTAATGCAATGGTGTAATGGTGTGGGGATGTTTTCTTGACACATTTTAGGCCCCTTAGTGCCAATTGGGCATCATTTAAATGCCACGGCCTACCTGAGCATTGTTTCTGACCATGTCCATCCCTTTATGACCACCATGTACCCATCCTCTGATGGATAATGCACCATGTCACAAAGCTCGAATCATTTCAAATTTCTTGAACATGACAATGAGTTCACGTTACTAAAATGGCCCCCACAGTCACCAGATCTCAACCCAATAGAGCATCTTTGGGATGTGGTGGAACGGGAGCTTCGTGCCCTGGATGTGCATCCCACAAATCTTCATTTACTGCAAGATGTTATCCTATCAATATAAGCCAACATTTCTAAAGAATGCTTTCAGGACCTTGTTGAATCAATGCCGTGTAGAATTAGTGCAGTTCTGAAGGCGAAAGGAGGTCAAACACAGTATTAGTATGGTGTTCCTAATAATCCTTTAGGGGAGTGTATTTTGACATGATGCATGATGCACATGGCTCACATGATGCACCGAACACATCTTTTGACATGACAAGCCACACACACATGACGGGCTAAATACATATTTTGATGAGCTTCGCATTGGTGCCCCTCGATAAAGAAGTCACCGGCCGCCACTAACGGAGAGCAAAATTAAAATCTTTTTTTTAAATATGTGGTAATACATTTTGTAAATTAGAAATTTCTCAGAAATACAATGTTTTCTACATCAATTCAGAAATACAAATCTGGTATAAAATTCTAAATATTACCGAATCATCTCATCTTCACCCCAATATGTAAACATCAACTCTGTGCCACTATAATTTATCTACATGTACCGAAGCTCACCAGGTCCTTATCTGCAAGCAGGCGATGCCAATCACAACATCAAGCACAAACACGTCTTAAATTTCCAGCGGCACTCGTCCAGACTTGTGTGCATCCTTGCCGTAGCCTATCGAGTCCACTAGAGACCTGACCGCTCGTGTTGATAACCCGAGAGAAGTAATTATAGCAAGATGTCTGATGTTAAGACCGTCTTTGTGTTATAAAACAGACAACTTTTTGTCTCCAAATGCAGTTAATAATGAATAATGTTGGCACTTTTATGTTGCACTACTGCTTCCTAAAGCATGCTGAGATTGAGAAACATTACCAATACAGAGAACAGCAGGTGCCTGGGGCAGAGTCCGATGTTTTATGGGTGACTTTATAACACACAGCAACTTTGATCACAGAAAAGTAGAAATCAGAAGCTGTAATCACACCTCATTCCATGTCGGATACGGTAATGCACGGGAAGCCGAAGTATTATCCATTAATTCGTATAGCGCAACTCACACTAAATAGGGTTTCAATAACTTTAAAAAGAACCTTTGATCTCAGGATTTGTGTGAGATGCAATTATACAGCTGGAGGTGATGGGGGTCAAATTAGAGACCTTATTAAAATGCTCTGTATTTGTGTCACATCCTCTCATTCACACACACACTTAACTACACAATGTGCAGACTAGAGAGGACTGCTCCCCGGGGCATCACAATAACTGCTACTGTTTATCTTTTCTGCTCAATTCTTCACTTTTTTAAAATGTTTGCGTAGTGTTAATAATCAGTTTTGCTCTATCAGAATGACAAACTAGTTAGCTAACAGGCTGGTAGACTAACCTCATTATATTTTCAATAGTTTCTTTGATCCTTGTTTGGAAATGCTGGCTTTGAAGAAGTTCGGCTTGTTGTTCTTTCCTGTTACAAAACACTGGTTAGGCTTTGCAATTCTCTCCCCCTCAAAAAAAAAACCCTGAATAAAGATTGTAAAATATGCAGAGCTGAATGTCCCAGTTATACTCAGTGCCTGCTGATAATGCAAATTATAAGCTCACATTTGTGACCCAGTCTGTAAAACTGTTTTCTACATAAAATCATCCTAGATAATGTAAAGAACGTTTAATCTTGATATCTTTAATATTGACTGAGTAGGATCAATAATTAAAACCAAACTTTGATGCTCCTGATCTCATCATTAGATTAGATTAGATTAGATTAGATCAAACTTTAGCCTGGATTTCAATGGCAGTGTCACATTTTACAGAAACTAAAACATTTTTCATATACAGCATACACTCCCCTAAAGGATTATTAGGAACACCATTTTGTGACATGATGCATTATCCTGCTGGAAGTAGCCATCAGAGGATGAGTACATGGTGGTCATAAAGGGATGGATATGGTCAGAAACAATGCTCAGGTAGGCAGTGGCATTTAAATGATTCCCAATTGGCACTAAAGGGCCTAAAGTGTGCCAAGAAAACATCCCCCACACCATTACACCATGGCAATAATGAGAAAATGAACAGGTGTTCCTAATAATCCTTTAGGTGAGTGTAAGTTTTACAGATTGATCAGCATTTCCACATTAGAATTTGAACACCAGTCCTAAGTTACCCAGCAAGCAAGTTGGTCTGAGTAACCCTAACCAAAATAATCTTGAATTTGGTTACATTTTTGTCAAAATTACTACAGTGAGATGTCTGATACTCATGTTAGCAAATTCAATGAAAGCTGTTTGCTTTCATTTACTGATTGATTGTATTTTATTTATTTTTGGGCTATGATTAGACATCTATTACATTTTCCACCAACAGCCCAAACTTTGCAAAGTCTGGGCACTCTTGAACGGCTATTAAACACAAATTTGCTTGCTGGGTATAGACATCTCATATCTTATGTGTTTATTCAAAATAAATGTTATGCTTTTATCTATCAAAGTGTCTATATAACACATTTACCATGTTAAAGTGTGTCATTTTTCCACAACTAACATCACCACAGCATTGGATAAAAATATCACCAAATCAGCAGTCACTGGTAAAACATCTACAGTACTAAGATTAAATCACATTTTTACTTTATTTGGCAGAAAACATGACTACTTATGAACTCTTTTCTAAAAAAAAAATCAACTTCCAAAGCTAACCAAAAAAAAAAAACCTTGACCTAAAGGTCTTTACACACCGTGACGTTTAACGTCCGCGTTTATCGTTGACGTTTAACGCCTCGTTACTCAAGAACGAGCGCCAATGTGAGTGCGCAGACCCACACGTAAAGAGCCAGGCGCAAAAACGTCTTTTCAGAAAAACGCCTCGGACACGTTTTTTTGGTTTGACGCACCGCGTTAAAAGTTGGCTGACCAATGAGATTGGCACTTTTGTTCACGTGCCTGGACCTGCTGAAGTTCCAGTCAAACACGACTTGGTGGCGCTCAAGCACAAAATGGTATACACACCAAGAAGATGCATCGAGGCACTCAAAATTTGGAGATTCACTTGACAGCAATTTATCAATTCAGTTTACATTTAAAAAAGACGAAAAAATTCCCATGTTAAACATGTTTACGGTAACAGATGATGACACAAATGTCAAAAATTTTGCATGACATGTCTTGTATGATGAACTAATTCCTAAATGTTTTGAGGTGTAAGACTATATAACATAAACCAGTATAATGTATGTTGATGAAAATGACATAAGCAATTGAAAATGTAGCTGAAAACAGCAGACACTTGAACATAATCATCTGCATGATTGTACAAAAGCATTTGCAATTTGCCCAAAACAATGAGTATTTGCTTTTATGTTGTGCACATCTGACTTGATGATGTGGAGGTTGAACAAAGCGTTTATAAAAATGAATTTCTGATCTGAGGAATGCTCCAAACTGACTGAGAGAAACTGTAATCAATACCTGAAAAGAATAAACATAAAAATGCTTTTAGGAGAATCAATAGAAATGGTATCTGATTACATATAAAGTTGTGACAGTAGAAAGTATTTCAACAGGCCACACATCACCTTAAAATCCAGTCTGCAGAGTTTTCTCCCAAAAGATATCTTTGAAGTTGAAACATTGAAGAATGCAAATCCAGTAATAGTCTCCATAAATCCAATCTTACACTGCTCACAACAGAAACAGTCATAAATGTTCATCTTCGGACTTCACACAGAGGAGGACAACTGTGAGTTAATTATAAAGATGGTGCTTGGTACAGACAAAAAACACATTTTGTACGACTTGATTGCCAATTAAAAAAATCACAAAAAATTAACATACCACATAATTAGCATGCATGGGATGAAATGCAAATGAGAGGGCATGGGGTGAGGAATCTGCAGCGTCCTGGTGATCATTTTCATTCACATCTCGCTGAAGCCTCTTGATAAAAACTCACTGCTAATTTACTGCTGATTTATGAGCTTCTTCAGATGATGAAAGTGTTTGGGAATGCAGAGTCCCGAAATGCGTTACGAAGCCAAATAAAATAAGATAACAGGGACAGACATCGCTGTAAACAACATTGTCAACAGTTTCAGTCAACAATGCAACACAACAAATAAGTATAAAACTGAAGTGTGTATGCTGAAGATTTTTCTAAAGTTACTGTCAAACCAGCACACATAGATTCAGAAGACAATGTCCTATTTGCCTCCCACCAGCTCACTTCTCACTGAAGTCTCATTCGTAATATAAATTGTAATATTTTATATGCTCTTCATTTCATTTAAAAATATTGGAATGTTCAAATCTAACTGGTGCAAACATTTTACACAGTGGAGACGTTGGCTTCTCATTTCAAAGCACGTGACACGACTGTGTGTGTCCGGCTTTATCGGCTGATAGAAATGGCCTGGTGAACATTCTGGCTGATGTCTGGAATTTTGAAGCTTTTATCTTATAGTCATGGCTTGAGCTGCCTGGGGCAGAGTGCAACTCGAGTGTGAAAGTGGAAGATGAGAGACCATGACTGATCCTTCACACCACCTGAAAAATACTGCCTTGAGATCAGCACGGATGAGCCATCTGACCCCACATGTGCATGAGCATTTTTAGAAGAAAATAAGATTAGAATATTACTTTTGCTGAATAAAATGGGTTGGATGGCTGCTAAGGTGTTGGTACAGAAAATGTGGGGTTATTTCCAACCCATATTAGGTAAAAAATGGACAAACCCAACTGTTGGGTTAAATTCATCTAGAAAATATCCATATTTCACATAACCATGGGTTGACAAAACCCAGCATTTTGGGCTAAAAAACACAGCGTAGGTTAATTTAAAATATAATGTGAGTATACGCCACCCCAGAGGCGGAGCCAGACTTTGTAAACATGCTTTCGTGAAATCATACGAAGGGGTCTGCTGAAAAACGTTCTCGGGGTACAAACGCATCTATTTTAAACATCTTGGAAGGAGGCTGATGGGTTGATTCTGGTGTTTTTAACTATAGATTATTTGTTTATGATTGTTTGTTTTATATAAGAAGACATCTCAAAAACTAAATACATTTATATTAGAAACATGAAAGGGCTTTTTCAGGGCTGAGGCCGCCCCATCATCTGCTCCTGCGCTTCATAAGGTTTAATAAAGTTAAAGGGTTAGTTCACCCCAAAAAGAATTTTTTTATCATAAATCACTTACCTCTGTGTCGTTCTAAACCACCAAGTCCTTCGATTGTCCTCAGAACACATTTTTAGATATTTTTGATGAAAACTGGGAGGCTTTTACAGAATTGATTTCCCAGAAAAATAATGAAAGACATTGCCAAAAAAAACTCTATGTGCCATCATAACAATAATATTATGAAGAGATAAAAAGCAGGGTTCTTGAAATTCTTGAAAGTTTGTGAATCTTGGGAAAAAATTCAAGGCCCTTTTGAAAATATACGTACATAGATACAGGTCATTGAAAGTGCTTGAATCTATTTTATGCAAAATGTTTTCTGGAAAAAAATCCATATTATTCCCTGTATATTGTAGGATAATATCATTAAAATTCTAGACTTTTTATCACACGTGCAAAACTGTTCACTTTAAATGCTTACATCTTCTGTGTGCAAATGTTGATTCATACCAAAATGCTTTTTTGCATAGTTGTGTTTGACACAAGAAAACGTCTCGGGTTACGTATGTAACTGTTGTTCCCTGAGAAGGGAACGAGACGCTGCGTCTCTCTTGCCATACTTCTTGCGTCCCTGTAACGCCGTCTTTGGCAATATTTCAGATAGCGATATACTTCCTCCCGCGTCACCCTGTCTTTGTCGTTAAACCTCACCATTGGTTGAATTTGATATACACATTCAGATACACTTACCCCTGGAGGCGTCCCCAAAGTGTCACCGCAGTGACGCAGCGTGAGTTCCCTGGAAAAGGGAACTGTAACAATGTATCTTAAAATGTTACACAATGTAGCCTTGCTCTCACTTGAAATGTGTCCCCACATTTAGTCTTTGAATTTGAGGGAATTGCACCTGGAAAGTCCTTGAAAGGTCCTTGAACTAAGGTGTGTTTTGTTTTTATTCGACAATTTGTTCTCCTCCTTGGACCAAACTACAGCGCATGCTGCTTACGTGACCTGCTGATGTAGTTTGTGCATTTTGTGCATTTATCTGGGCTGTTTAAGTATTGTTTACGATGTTTGCATAATGGCTTAAATAAAAAAGGGGAAAAACTAAAACATTGGCAACTACGTCAGCAGGTCACGTCAGCAGCATGAATAGTCTGCTTGTGAACGCACACTGAACAACCAAGGAGGAGAACAAATTGTTCAATAAAGTTGTTTGTTTTGGGTTTTTTTTGGTGCACTAAAGTGTTCTTGTCGTTTCAATTTGAAAATCAAACTGCATATGGGACAGTCACAAGCCTCCCAGTTTTTATGAAAAATATCAAACAATGTGTTTTGAGGACAATCAAAGGACTTGGTGATTTAGGACGACACATGGGTAAGTGATTTATGATAACATTTTTATTTTGGGGTGAACAAACCCTTTAAGTGTTAAGTACGAATGATCATCAATATTCCCTAGCAAACGGCACTAAATATCTCAGCCTTCATAGGTTAAAAGGAAATCAGTTAGCATGTGAACCATTAAAACCTTTTACTGGTGGAGACAGAAAATCAATACAGCGGTTGGCCAGACTAATTATTGAGAGAAGACAGGAAAGCCAAAAAATATTTTAAAAGATAAAGCTGCTAAAATGCTGGTGGCTTTGTTTCGGTGCATGATACTTTTTTTCTAGAATCACCTGTTAGTAACCTAATACGACGGTTTGCCAACTTTAAGGATCCAGCTACATATTCCAAAACATGGCCAACAAGGTTAGCATCATACAGTATAAATCATGAATGACAGCTCAGTATGCTTCAAACCTTTAATTCATGCGGGTGACATGAGTTCAGGTTGATTACTTCTTTTGCTTCTCTCTCCATCAATATCAATAAAAGCGTTAAAATACATCCTTGGTTTGCTCTGGCTAGTCATTTTACATGGCACAGATCACTACTTTATGTCACCGTGGGAGATATTGACAATGGATTTTACACTAGTGGGGTATCCACCGATGTCAGATCTATCAGTTTCCCGACACCCTTGGGAGCTATGCATCCAGCGCTCGTGAGACCCGAGTCTATTTTCAGATCTCATTTCATCTTTCTCTTGCAGTGGGTGAGATTTGTACCAATTAAGGTGATAAAGACAACAGCCTGCCATTTTTCTCCCCACACCAAGGCTGGAAAATTGGGGCGGAAAGATCGGGCCGGGGAGAATCCTTAAGAGACCGCTATGATGAATAATCCTTCTCCTCTACAGGCCAGCGCCGGCTAGCAATCGGGTACGCTGACCTTTCTCATAAGATCATTTTGCTCAGAAGATTCATTTACTAAAATCCCAATTTACACGTTAATGCTGTGCGGGGCAGCACATTTTCACATCTTTTTGCTCGCTCTTCAACTGGACTCAGCTGGCGAGGCTTTCCATCCACTCAGTTAGAGATTAATTCAGTGTGTTATCAGTGCTCCAGTAACCGGTTTGCAGCCAGAGATATGAAAGGACACGTGGGGTGATGGATGTGTTTCGGTGAATTTGATGAGCTCACAGCGGCTGTCAATGGTTTGAAATCGCCTCTTCACAGCACAGTCCTTGACCTGCCTTTTATTTTCATTAGACGCCTCTTGACAAAAGCCAACGTAAACCAAATAAAGCCAGAGCCGCTGATCTGATGTTGATGTAAGGTGACCGAGTCAACGACAAATCAGAACAAGAACTCGACTGCAACTAGAAAATACTTCAACAGCATTTATGTTTGGTTTTTATGAAACACATAAAATACAGCATAATAAAACGTGTTTGACAACATAACATATATACAACATCACACTTTTAAACAGGTTACAAGATGTCTTATATCTATCCAAACACAGCCAAGACAGTGAAAATTTAACTGACGTCTAACTATAGAACAGAAATAAATAAATAAATACAACCTAATAAATAAATAAAACCAATACACTTGTAATCACTGTTGACTTTGCTTACATGATGGGATTTCAGACATTTTACAAAACAACAAGTAACCAAATTCAAGTTAAATTTGGCTAGAAGTGGTTACTCATAGCTGGACTATATTGGGTCTATAGTTAACCTAGACTGTGAAATGACAACTATTGCTTGCTGGGTTGTAATGTGCAATTATCAGGTGCATTTAAGAGCTTGACTGCTGTTGATAACAAAAAGAGCACATTCTTTAAATGTAAACATTATTTTTATTAGGGATGCACCGATATGGAAATTTTGGCCGATACCGATAACCGATAACTCTTTAAATTTGGGGGCCGATAACCGATATCTATAGGCCGATAAATATGCATATTATTTTCACAATGAAAAACTCGCAGACCACGGACATCTTGTCTTTGCGCTAGACTAGCATACTCTTCTTAAGCCCGCAACACGTGTCATCTTTGTGCTATGTCACAGAAAGCACCAATCAAAACTCCACATGGCCAGCAATGAGCAAGTAAAGTGTTTCAACAAACCAAAATAATCCATAATTTATCGGCTTTCATTTATCGGCCTAATTTTAACTGATAATATTAAAAATAAGCAGTTATCGGCCGATAACGATATGTCGGCTGATATATCGTGCATCCCTAATTTTTATGTAACATGTTTATATTTATTATAATATATTCATGTTTTTCTCAGACACTGTTATACAAGTCAACACTGTAAAAAAATTAGAATGAAGTTAAAACAACTTGGTTTTGCAAGTCAATTCAACCTACTATTTTAAAGTGCACCTATTTCATTGCTAAAAAAACTTTATTAAGTGTATTTGGTAAAATTCAATGTGTTTGCGTGGTTTATTGTTAAAAACACATTATTTTCCACATACTGTACATTTTTGTAGATTTAGATATGCCTGCCTTCTAGAGATGCGCGTTTGGCGGTTACAGCCGCGGACTGACGAGATCGGGCGGATGACGTGACGAAAAATTATATTTTAATTAAATTCGGGCGGGTGGCGGATCGACTGCTTGTTATTAGCTGTGTCCTTCTAAGCATGCAACCTTAAAAGGTGAGCACTCTGTCTTTCAAGGTGGCAGCCTCAGAAGTTCTCAAAGAGAACTGAAATGAGACGGTCTAGACGGTCTGTTGCACGCGCCCCCAGTAGCGCCCACGGAGACGTCACGTCGTGACCGACGAATTGGGAACTCGCTTAGAGAGACCAATCTGCTTCATATACTACTAAAACGCCAATGAACTTGGCATTGAGATATTTGCATAATGCTGGCGCCGCCCCGCCAGGTGCGTATATAAGGCGCACGTGCAAATAGGGAAATCAGCTTCTGTTCGCTGAGAAAGCCGGAAGGTGACCGGCCTAAACAGCAGGTGGCAGCACCTGTGGCGACGGGACGTGACGTCTCCGTTCCCTCCTTCAGGGAACGAGGGTTACATCCGTAACCGAGACGTTCCCTTTCAGTCGGTCACTACGACGTCACGTCGTGACCGACGAATTGGGAATCCCTACCAAAACGCCACTGAGGGCTGACCTCTTCCAGTGTCTGCGTAAAGCCCTCCGGTTCCACTTAAGGATAAGGAGAATTAGGTTTTAAGGCAGAAGGCCGGGCACTAGATGTTCCTTTAACCCACAGTAGTGCCAGCGACTGGGAAGCGCCCTATCTGAGCGGTATAGGGACGCTGCGGAAGCCACCGCCCCGTTAAGGGCTATTGGTGGGCGAAAGTCAACCGTAGTTGAGGTCTAAATGACAGCCGTGGCTGTGTAAGCAAAGCAGTGCTCTGCTAAGGGAAACGTGGGCTAGTAGGATTAACCCCACGGAATAATACTCACAAAGGAACCCGTTGGGACGCAATGTGGGGCCCAAGCCAAACACGTAGGTTCGTAAGAATACAGCTAGTGAAAGGCTGACAGCCAATGCTCCGCAACAAAGGCTGTCAAGGCAGTGGAGAGAGCAAATCAAACCATTACGCATTTTTGCTCTGTTAGCCTTCCATACTGAAAACTCAATTTGGAGCCTCAGTCGGAGGCTGCAAGCCGACTTGCGAGTCTGCTCTCCGTGCCCTCCCTGGTGAGGAAAGAACACGAGAGGATACAGGCTCGATACGAACATTGTAAAATCTAATGAACGTATTAGGTGTCGCCCAACCAGCAGCTCTACAGATGTCTGTTAGCGAGGAACCACGAGCTAAAGCCCAAGATGAGGCAACACTCCGAGTGGAGTGCGCTCTCAAATTAAAGGGCAAGGAATGCCATGCAAATTGTAAGCTAGGGCGATAGTATCAACTATCCAATGAGACATCCTCTGCTTAGTGACAGCTTTCCCTTTCTGCTGGCCACCGGTATAACAAACAAAGAGCTGGTCTGAGGTCCTGAGGCTTTGCGTGCGGACCACGTAGAATCGCAGTGCGCGTACGGGGCACAACAAAGCCTCGGTTGGGTTTGCCTGCTCCAAAGGCAATGCTTGCAAGCTCACCACCGTATCTCTGAAGGGAGTGGTGGGAACTTTGGGCACGCAGCCTGGTCTGGGTCTCAATGTTACACTCGAGACAGCAGGGCCAAACTAAAAGCACGAATCGTCAACAGAGAATGCATGTAAATCCCCTACTCTCTTCATGGAGGCCAATGCTAGCAGGGTCAGAGTTTTCATTGATAAAAAACTTCAGACTCGCAGACTGCAAAGGCTAAAATATGAGACCAGAAGGCTTCAGCACCATGGACAGGTCTCAGGAGGAAAGAGGGAGGGCGCGAGGGGTTTAGCCTGCGAGCGCCTCTTAAAATGTAATAATTAAATCATGCTGGCCAACTGATCTGCCGTAGATAAGTGAGTGATGAGCAGAAATAGCGGCGATATCAACTTTAATGGCGGAGGGACAGCCTACCATCTAACCCATGTTAAAGATATAAAGCATAATGTTAAAGGGCATTCTCTGGGTCCTCGCGTTGCGAAGAGCACCGGGTGACGAAAAAGGTTTCATTAAACGCGTAAGCCCGTCCTGTGGACGGTGCTCGAACCGCGTCGATGGTGTTAGATATTGCTTGCGATAAATCACCTAAACCTTGCGCGCGCTCAACGACCATACATGGACAGGTCGGGGCGCGAGTGCCAAATGTGCCCCTTCCTAAGAAAGAAAGCCCTTCCTCAGGGGAATCCGCCAGGGAGGGCTGTCGCGAGGAGCATTAACTATGAAAACCAATTCTTGGTCGTCCAGTACGGACGATTAATAAAAGGCTCTCCTCGTCCTGCCTGACTTTGCACAATGTCTGCGCAATAAAGCTCACTGGAAGAAATGCGTATTTACGCGCCCCCCGCGGCCAGCTGTGTGCCAACGCATCCACGCCGAGGCTGCCCTCGGTTAGTGAATAAAATAGGCGACAGTGGGTATCGTCCGGCGACGCAAACAGATCTATCCACGCACAACCGAACTTCTTCCAAATTAGCTGGCCGTCTGGGGGTGGAGTCGCCATTCGCCGGGGGCGCAGCTCGGAAGCGCGTACCGCTGTATTGAGCGATCCCGGGATGTAAATGGCACGAAGGGACCTCAGATGCTTCTGACTCCAAAGGAGGAGATGACGAGCGAGATGCGACAGGTGACGAGAGCGCAAAACCGCCTTAACGGTAAATAACGCAACAGTCGCAAAGT
The DNA here is from genome assembly GCF_027580225.2 of Misgurnus anguillicaudatus. Lineage (NCBI taxonomy): Eukaryota > Metazoa > Chordata > Actinopteri > Cypriniformes > Cobitidae > Misgurnus > Misgurnus anguillicaudatus. The sequence continues at coordinate 33,990,684 of NC_073350.2, read as the reverse complement.
TGTCGGTGTCGACAAATACATCCTTCCCTCGCATCTCCATAGCGGAGCGTACAAGTCCCAGATATACAGCGCACCGCTCGCGGCAGTTGGGGTGCTATGCACACCCCAGACTGCAGGCCCGTCATACGTGGCTGAACATCCCGTGCTTAGGGCATCGCATGCTACAGAATGCCAGGAGACCCTTCAGAGGCATATCTTGCTATCAGAAATGCTGGGTCTACTACGGGGAAATTTAAATGACACGCAGGTGTAGTGTTTACACAATGTATGCCGGTGCGCCACGCTCTCCTCGAGACTCGATCGTAAAGCCAACGCTGAAGCGGTCTCATATGACGCAGCTCGAGCAGTGTCACGGCTGCAGCATGCTGTCATATGTCCAGGAGCTTCTGAAATTGTATCAGAGGGACCGCGTACTTCCCTCGAATTAAACCGAGGCAAGTCAGAACTGACTAGTTGCGCGCTCTTGTAAAACACGCCAATTAGTTGATCGAGTCTAATTCCATACTGAGAAAAAGGATCCTCTGCACGGGGCAAAGTTGCTCTTTCCCAGTCGACCTGATGACTTAAACGAGCGAGATGCAGAAGCATTAACTCTCTGTGTTCGCGCACGTCTGCCAAGAACGGGCTATTATAAGTCAACGTAAATAAAAGCAGAATGCGAACAACGGTCTAAGGCGAGGGGAGATGGACACAAAAGTACACGTCTTACAGGTCTAAAGCTGCAACCGATCTGAATATTGAAATACGAGCCTCGGCGTTATCATCCAAGAAAAGACCACCTTTGTAGAGCCGGTGCGTAAATCAAATCGATCGTAACCCACCGCGTATTTTGGGTACTATGAGATAAAGGCTGGAAAACCCTATCATCATATCATCATCTCGGCAAGAGGGACCGGCTCGATAATCCTTCGCCAGCAGGACATCGACTTATGCACGCAGTACATGTGCATCGGACACTTTCACTATAGTGAAACGAAAGCCCGAGAATTTTGGGGTTGTGCCGGTAATTGTATTTCGTAACCGAGGCGGATCGTGCGTAAAACCCAACGAAACGGGCTGGGAACTGAAGCCAAGCACCCAGGCACCGTACGAGGAGAATTAACAACACTACCGGTGTACCCGCGGCGGGGCAGCGAGGCGGGACAGGCGGGACTGCCGGTGCGTCTGCCGTGACAGCATAAGCATCTACAGTATGTGTGTGTGTGACACTGACCTGAGCCCGCTGAGGGAAACGGTCGTCCGGTCTCCTCAGCTGAGGACGCAGACTCCGAAGGGGTTGCTGGTGGTCCGGTCTCCTGAGCCGGTGGAACATATGCAAACCAAGAATTTTCCACCCGACCCTCTATCGGGGAAAGGAGCGAATCACCGTCTCCTGAAGAGTGATCCTCTGCCAATCCAGGTCGCCCGCTTACTGGCCACTTAAACTCCCGATTTCACGGGAAGCGGCTAAACGGGCGGGGCGAGCTGCTGAAGACCGGTTCCCCCGCGCTGCCGAGATGGGGTCCGAGGAGGGGAACGGAGGTGGTCGCCGCAGGACGCCGACGGCGAGAGGCAGACTGAGGAGCCGGCGTGGTGGTTTTTACCAAGGGCAGCTCTCCTTCGCCGGGCATGACCTCAGAGATCGCCTCAGTCTGCGCAGCGGAGCTGTACAACTCCACGGCCTCGCCGAAGAGGCCGGTCTGTGAGACAGGAGCATTCAAGAAGTTGTTCTCGCCTGCGTCCGTCAGCCAGACACAGCCAAAGGTGGCGATCTTGAACCACTGTCGTGAACATCGCACGACTGAAGGTCGCGGCCTCCCTCGCAAATCCTTGGTGAACCCGTAGCAACGTTATTGCGTGCAGGGCTGAAGCCGCCTCTCCGCATGCCTGACGGACAGCGCCCGTAACCGGACGACTGTCTACAAACACGGGAGGGAAGGGTTGGGTGGTCCCTCCAGGAACGCAGCTGCATCGCAACCCCCCGCTCCACTGAAGGGTCCCTGCCCTTAGCGGCTCCATTGGTGAGGGAGGTGAGGGGTGAAAGCTGAAGCTGAACGGCCGGATGGCCGCAAACCACGTCAGCTCTTCGTGCCGTCGGGAAGAAAGGCACAGGAGCAGAGGACCGAGAGGCCCGAGCAGCTCCGAAATACCAATCACGTGGGCGGTACGGTTCGGGCGGAGAGGGGTTAACCTCTCCAACTCTACCGTTACCGCCGCTCGAGCGGGCACGGCCGCCATCTCCGGAACGACTCCACTTCGGAGGAAAATTGGACACCCCTCTGATGCTGGAGAAGTGAACGGGACCAGAAGGAGGTCCAATGGATTCGGCAGACATCGTAGAACACGACTCTGCCGTCTCCACCGGAACCTCAACCGGCTGAGGATGAAAGGCCGGTAGGTGGAGGACGCATCCTCCGTCCTCCTCAGCGTAGTGATGCGAAGAGCGTCATGCGAGCGCTTGACAGTCGCAACATGGCGGTGTCAGCACTGCAAAGACGCGGACAGCATTCCCGTAGAAACGTCAGTCATCTCCGCAATCCAAGAGGGTTATGCTCTCACAGAGAGAACAAAAACTCTCCACGAGCGCAGCCTCAGAGTGCTTGATGCCCAAGCATGAAGACAGCGCTCGTGACCGTAACTGGAACCCTTATACCTCTCACATCCAAGATCGCACGGACGAAAAGCAATCCTGAAAAGGACGCCGATCTCCGAATATACGAGAGAGTGGCTGTCTTTAAAAAGACACAGAGCTCTCACGTATCACTCTTTTAGGGAAATCACTCTTTAGGTGCTCAGCTGATGATGCGCACAGGGAAAGGCAACGCACACACTAAACTCAAAACAAAAAATATGCAGAGCAGTGGAATACTGCGAGCGTCCGCTGTGTTAGTACTGCTTGTCAATCAACTTCAGCAACCGTTCCCAGAAGAGCAGATAGTAGCTTCTCAGTCAGATAAAGCCGGCTTTCGAAGCGAAAAAGCTGATTTCCCTATTTGCACGTGCGCCTTATATACGCACCTGGCGGGGCGGCGCCAGCATTATGCAAATATCTCAATGCCAAGTTCATTGGCGTTTTAGTAGTATACGAAGCAGATTGGTCTCTCTAAGCGAGTTCCCAATTCGTCGGTCACGACGTGACGTCGTAGTGACCGACTGAAAGGGAACAGCGGAGACATTTCTGACTTATTAAAATAAATATGTAATCAAAAATATTTATTTATTTTAGAAAATATGACACATTGATGTAGATTAAACTATTCAACAGTATATCAAATAATCAACCTTAGAAATATACACAACATAAACAGAATAATATTAAGGCAAGGCAAGGCAAGGCAAGTTTATTTCTATAGCACATTTCATACACAAAGGTCATTCAAAGTGCTTTACATACAAATGAGAAAACAAAAATCAAAGATACATGAATTTAAAATATCAATTAAAAGAAAATAAATGTGATTTTAATAAAAACTGTTTAAATGTGTGGAAAAGAATAAAACAGGAATAAAAGTATAAAACAGTTAAAAATAAGAATAAAAACAAGAGAAATAAAAAATAATTAAAATAGTGCATATATAATATAGTGCAATCAGTTCGGACGCAGCATAGTGCTCATTCAGTAAATGCATAGCTAACACAAAACATAACTTATAATACTAAAACAGTGACAAGAAAAAGTTTTCGAATACACTTTTATTTAATAAAGGTTTTAATTGTTTGGGATAGCCTCGGCATGTTAAGGATCAATTCGTTCTATCATTAACAGCGCGGAGAAATGAGGATGCATTTTAACACAGCTCTTATCAACGCCGGCGAAGGAGGTACGTGGCAAACTCAAAAAATGAGAATTAAAAACAAAGGAAATAGAAGGTCAGTAAAGGGTTGCTTGGAATAAGTTTTACAAAGTGGTAAATCAGGATGACACCAGTGCAGACTATGTAATTTGTGCGTTTAATTTAGGCTATTTATTTATTTATTTTTGTCCCATGTGCGCCGATCGGAGACTGAGTTCACTGCTGATATTCTAGAGCTTTATAGTCTCGCGGCTGTCATCAGCAGCGTGCATCGCCCAGTCAGCGGATGGCGGGTGGGTGCGGTTTTGAAAACTGGTCAGAAACATTGGTGCAGATGGATGGCGGACGGATGATGAGTTTTGTGATGCGGTTGCGGATGAAATAATAGCCCATCCGCGCATCTCTACTGCCTTCATCAAACGTATTGATTTTGTACAAAGCTCACCGATCTGAAAAGTGCTGTGTCCCTGATTGGCCAGCTTATCTGTACGTTGAGATTGGCCTGAATACATCTGACAAAAAACGAGATAAATCCATTTTTAGCTGTATTTTTTACTGCAGTTGCATTGAATTTAATTGGAATGCACAACCAAAAAACAAGATTTCTTTGTTTTTGAAGCTTTAATTGTGTTTACAGTGTGCAATATAACATGTGTTCATGTTTCACGTGTAAAATTGCGGTATTTTTTACACAATTTACTTATCTGTATATAGCTGTTTTCACTGTCCTAAAAACGGGCTGATGTCTTCCTTGTTCTATAAAGTCCCTCCTTCAGAAATACGTGTCGAGTTCTGATCGTGTAGCTTGTTTAAGTGTGTTGTGATTCGATAGCAGCTTAGCTTGCCGTTAGCTTAGCTGGGGACTGACATATTCCTGTGGGTGGAGTTTAGTAAAAAATAAAACTGTTCTATTGACGTCATTAAAGCAGGAAGTAGAAAATATATCGCCTGGCAGTGAGCTTTATTATTTTACCGGTATTATTTATGATATTATAGCAAAATTACACACTAACTAGGGTTTAAAAAATGGGACCAGAATGAACGTGACCTTTAAAGACTGTTTTTCAGAAGCATGAGGAACCATCATGCACTCTCAGAAATAAAGGTACAAAAGTTGTCACTGGGACAGTACCCTTTCAAAAAGGTACACCTTTGTACCCAAAGAGTGCATATAAGTACTTTGAACTGCCAAAATGTACCTTTAAAGGTACATATTTGTACCTAAATGGTACATATTAGGACCTTTTTTAAAGGGTACTGCCCCAGTGACAGCTTCGTACCTTTATTTTTGACAGTGTGTCCAGGAAGTAAACTGTTGCCTATAATAAGGTGACCAGATTTTTAAAATGAAAACCGGGGACATTTCCTAGTTAAATGGTGAAAATATCATTAAAATCTCATTTTTTGTTATCTATGAAATAAAAAATGGGGACAAAATATTTTTTTAAGTTTTCTTTTTTTATTGTTGTGGGTTCACTGCAAAAAATGACATTCTTCTTACTTAATAGTATTTTTGTCTTATTTTCAGTACAAATATCTAAAAAAAATCTTTAAACAAGATGCATTTTCTTCATAAGCAAAATCCCCTAAGAAAAATCTAGCTTTAAGACAAAAAAAAAATAATTTAAGTGAATTTGTGCTTAAAACATGCAAAACATATTTTTCTTCAATTAAGTAGTGGTAGGTTTTTTTTGCTTGTTTTAAGCAAAAATTTGATATTTTGGTCTAAAAATTAGACTTATATTCTTAGGTCATTTTGCCCATCAAGAAAATGCATCTTGACTTAAGAATTTTTGTATTTGTACTGAAAACAAGAGAAAAATACTAATAAGAAAGTTATTTTTTGCAGTGTTTCTAATTCAAATATTTGAACAATTTCTGTAGCCTAAATTTTAATTTTCTCCCGTTTTTTACACAAGGGACATACCTCATCAAAAATGACTTCTAAGGTACTACTTCAGCTGATTTCATAACATTGTAAATGTGAAGAAAAGAAGGAATAATGCAAAATGTAAACATATTTAGCCTAAACAAAACAAATGCCCCGTAACATACTGTGATCAGTTCACTTCATTGGTTTATTATTTTAATTTAACATGAGTAGTTAGTACCTTAAGCCCCCATAACTTTAACTGTTTTCATATCTTATGATAACTTGATTGATGATAATGATGCTTTTTCATGTGTCTCTCGTTGTAAATTCTTCATCGCTAAATCAGTGGCGTGCACAAGTAATAAGTAGCTCATGGCCTCCTCTGCTGGTGAAAATAATCATTACATGTTTGCTCTGGTCTGGTACTACAAACGCTATGTTGAGCGGGTTTTTCAGTGTATTTGCTGGTTGTTTTGTACATGCCGTAAAACGGGGACATTTCCGGGGACAGCTTCAGTCGGGGACAGAACACCAAAAAACGGGACTGTCCCCGGAAAACGGGGACGTCTGGTCACTTTAGCCTATAATCCATGTGCTGTTTGTAGTCCAAGAAAAGAGATTTACGTTGGAGACGATAACTTGCGTCATCGTTTACTTTGGGGTTTGAACCTTTTGCATATCGTTAACATGAACTAATACACACCAAAGGAAATTTAAAATCGTGTTAAGTTTTTAAGTTTTGACATAGCTTATAAAAACATGTTAACATTTTTTACTTAATTTGTTAAGTTAAATTAACATAAAAATATATGTAGATTTAACAAAAACGCTGCATTCTTTTTACAGTTGACTTGTGTATTCAAGCTATAAATTTTATCATCTTCTAACTTGATGTGCCAATTGCTCTACAGGAATCTTGTTTGACCAAACATTTCTAGAAGAGAAAAAGAGACTAGACTGTTTGAAGTTGCATCACGATGAGAACGAAATCACACATTGGTCCATATATAATCATTGTTTTTTTTATTAATAGGATTATTATCAAAAGCAATCAAATAGTATTTATTTCTCATTTCACGTAAACCAATTTAAGCCTCTTTGTACCACGAGCAGACGTACAACAGCATAACAAAAGGAAAGGGAGGATAGCTGATTCCCAAAACACTTTGACAGGAACTCCGTGTTTCTTTGTTCTTTCCCTGAAGTTCAAAGTAATCCTTCAGATTCTGACATTCTCTCACGCTAAGGCATCTCTTCAGAACTTTGATGTAGCTCGAACTTATAAGGGTTTATCAAACCCTGCTTCTTAATCCAGCATTTGAAGGAAAATAGACATTCAGAAAACCTTGTTCTTTACAGAACAACTTTTGTAAGTGAAGGACACAGATTGACATTGTCAGACTTTTCCTTTTAAACCTTCAGGAAAGAAACATGAATGCTCAAGGGTTGCTCTTTCACAGCACAGAGATGTAAAGGAATTCAAAAATGTACCTTGTTCTTGTCGCTGGTGCAGTACACACAACCGCTACATCCACATAATATGAATCTGAAATGTATTTTTGTACCTAAAGCAACCTATCCTCTAACCAATATGATCGTTTGTCCATTACCCCAAATATGACCAACAGATGCGTTTACTAAATTAGCGCCTCTAACAGCAGCAGGTTACACTTAAAGAGCACCTATTGTCCAATTCACATTTTTACATTTGCTTTGGTGTGTAAGTGTATTAGTACGTGTTAATGATATGCAAAAGGTACAAACCCCAAAGTAAACGATGACTCATGTCTACAACGTAAAATATCTTTTCTTGGACTACAACAAACACACAGATGTAGGCAACAGTTTAATTCCTGGGATTGGTGATGTAGTAAAGACCGACATTATCATAATTCCTCCCGCTTCAGACTCACAACCTGTAAGTTAACTCCTGTCAGCATTGCATTGTGAGGGAATCTTTCAAACATGGTAAAGAGCGTCACATTTCCATCTGATGTCAGAGGTATTCAGGCCAATCACAACGTACAGATTAGCTGGCCAATCAGGGACACAGAGCTTTTCAAATCCGTGAGTTTCAGGAAGAGAGTGAAATCTAGAGCTACAAAAATGTACGCTATGTGGAAAATTTGAACCATAAACCACGCGAACACATTATATTATACCAAATACAGAAAATAAAATGTTTTTTTAGCAATGAAATATGTGCACTTTAATATATTAGTCTATTAAGCTATGTTTTGGGGTATATTTTGCTATGATGACATGCATGCACGTGCACACATAGACACCAAATGGGGGCTTTGAGCACCTGCCCTTTATATTCTTGGAGAGAAAGTACCCTTTTTTCTGGGGTGATTTTTATTTAAAAAAAAAAAAATGTATTCCTGTTTCTGTTTGCACACAGCTTCCCTTTTAACATGAATTTATTCAGTAATCATTTAAAGGGATACTTCACCAATTTAGCATTCAGCTTTGTATCTGTAGAAACCCGGCAGTATTACTGAATGACCATGTTTCCCTCCATCATTTCCCCCTGAGAGGAGAGATATCTGCATTTTGGTTCTGCAAAAAAGTCCTCCGATGATGCAAAAATCGTCATATTACATCATCGGAGGACTTTTTTGCAGAACCAAAATGCAGATATCTCTCCTCTCAGGGGGAAATGAGGGAGGGAAACATGGTCATTCAGTAATACTGCCGGGTTTCTACAGATACAAAGCTGAATGCTAAATCGGTGAAGTATCCCTTTAAATGAGATTTAAACTCTTATAAAAAGAAAAATAGCGCTATTTGTGGTACACAAACGGTTAACAGATGAGGTTTTGCAATGCAATTGTTTGTAACACTTTTATACTGTCCCAGACAGCAGACAACTCTGGGTCGGATCCGCTCCGGATCTGTGCCGAATTCAACAGCTCTGGCGCTGATCCGGTGCGGATCCGGCCCAGAGTCGTCTGCTGTCTGTGGTTGTTTTTTGTTTAATTTATGCAATAAATACCTGTGACTGTATGTGTACTGTTACATGGTTAAGAACTGGTTGGGTTTAGGTTAAAATGCTCCAAAATATCTTAAAAATCACAAATGTTTATGAAACTATTTCTATATTTACAAATGCAGAGAATTAAATCTGTCTAATCTGACATATAAGGCAAAAAAACTTCAAACGTAACCACACGTTGTGTAAGCTACTATTACACGTACCTTGATGTCTTATTATGGCGCTTGCACAAACTATTAGACAAAGGATATATAAGCCTAAAGGATACACATAAGATTTTAATGTCCACATTATTTGACAATGTAAGTATTAACATGAAATAAAATAGATTCAGCAAGAGCACAGAGCTAAATGTAGAGAAAATAGTTCAGATAATTGTGTAAGAAACTTCATTGAAGCAGAAGACTTTAATTGCATTGCTTTTAAAGCAAAAGACTTGAGATAATAAAGAGATCTAATTTGAGCTTTTTCTTATAGGACATTCTGGAAGTTCCTGTGAGAAAACATCTGCAAAAGAAAACAATACATTTAAATTTAAATTAGGTTACACATTTAATGTATGGTTTAAATTCACTCAGATCTATAGATAAATATATTACTTGGTTTGCATTGTTGTATCTTATTATTAAAGATTTCAGAACAGCAGGTAGCATCCAGAGTCTTTGAAGATATTTGCTTCTTTTGAAAACATAAGCCAATAAAACTCATATATGTGAATTTCCATTTCAAAACCTTCAACAACTGTGGTAACATCATCATTAGAACCAATTATTCTGAATAAACAACTATGGAGTCTTGGCAAATACACTGCAATCATTTTAAATCAATGCTAATTAGGTTAGCGCTGAAATTTCATGCACTATTGACGAACAGCCGCTCTTGTAAAATAAAAAAAACGCTCCTCCATGGCCGCCCTCTCATCTCCAAATGTGTAAAAATGCTGAGAATAAAGTAAAACCCTATTTGAATTTCCCATCACCAAATACATAAAAGCTTTCAGCTAATCGCTAAAGTATCACACGCAACCCGAAGGAAATTTGTGTAATTCTCACAGAAAACATCCTCTTTCACTATCAACTCTCCAAATTCAATCCAGAAAGAAATGAGCAAAGCTGATGACAGTTTAGCGAGAGATGCTGCCGAATCCCGTGGAGCATTTCAGCCACCTGTCATTTCGCAAGAGAAACAGGTATATGCAGACAGCTAAAGTGACAAGTCGACAGATAAAGGCAAGGACGTGATAGCCAGACGAAAACAAGCCAATCAGGAGAGTGAATATGAATAAACAAGACACACGAGGGGCCGCCGAATCGCTACGTAATTGCAAAATTGCAGCGTTCAGGCCCCCGTGTTAATCGGGTTAGGGCGGACGCAAGCGTGATGATTCATCCCCCGGATGATACTTTACATATCGGATAGATTTTAAAACCGATTAAGTCCAACCTCGCTCAAACGGCTAAACGTGGGGCAACATCCCATCCGTCTCGGATGGTTGTGCACTAATATTTGCGCAGACACGTAGCGCCGAGGCGAGGGATACAACCTTGATGGGATCAGCAAGGTCACGGTGAACAATTATGGGCTGCCTCATTACTTTGCTATGCGCTCTTTGGTTCCCATGGAAACCCTCATGAGCTGACAGATGAGTGGAGCTGGAGTCGGCCTCCCACGCGCCTTCACGTCGAGCGTTCCCCGAAGACTCCACTTGCTGATAATAGTACACCCAGGGACCGAGACGCATTGTTTAAAATAAAACAGCCATTAGGAGTGGGCCGTTCGCATGAGAGATTGCCGTACACAAATAGGCCGTTTGCCGTAACTGGGACATATACAGAATAATAACAAGACCGACATTTGATTTTAATTGTGGTAATGGAGAACTAACGCACGTTTGGACTATTGCAAGGTTACAAACATAAGCCAAATCTGTAATAATCTAAAACTATTGGGAGGAGGGTTGTGTATTTTTATACTGTAGTTGTTTTTAAGGTTAACTTCATCAAATCTTCCCATTATTCAGTGAGATATGGGATGTGTAGGAAAAAACAATGTTTAAGCACAAACAGAACCAACATCTTGTTCTGTATTGACCGAAAAGTCAATGAGACATGAGAGATGTTTGTCTTACAGCAGTATGACAACAAATAAAAATAATGCAGTGCTACCAGTTTTCATTGCGAATCCCTGGAGACAATTCCTTGAAAAATATTACCATGGTAACAAGTTTCGGTCAAAATAGAGTAGTGTTATTGTAAAACCATCATAAAAACAGATTTAAAATTATAATAATGCCATTGTGCTGATATGGTGCATGAATATGGTAATCACTAGTGTTGTACAGTAGTACCATTTTTTGATAGTCTTGGTCTTGTTTCTGGCTTGACTGTCTTTGGTCTCTGCCTTGTCTTGATCTCAGACTTGGCGGCCTTGGGATTTTTTTCAAGACTGGTCAAGACCACCACTTCAGGACTTAGGCTACACCATTGCATTGTATAATTTGTGCATTAGCATAATTAATGTGATTGGATGTAAAACTTTTGACTTAAAAGCAATCATTGACTTATTTCTTGTTTGATGTCTTTTGTTACTGTTGTGCTGGTAAGAGGATGGTCTAAAAAGAAATCTGTCTTTGGTCTCGGCCCCTCAAAGTCTTGGTCTTGTCTTGGTCTCGACTGTTTTTGGTCTCGGCCTTGGTCTCGGGCCCTCAAAGTGGTCTCGACTGTCTTTGGTCTCGGCGTCGGCCCCTCAAAGTCTTGGTCTTGTCTTGCTCTCGACTGTTTTTGGTCTCGGCCTTGTTCTCGGCCCCTCAAAGTGGTCTTGTCTTTGTCTCGACTGTCTTTGGTCTCTGCGTCGGCCCCTCAAAGTCTGGGTCTTGTCTTGGTCTCAACTGTTTTTGGTCTCGGCCTTGGTCTCAGCCCCTCAAAGTCTTGGTCTTGTGCCGGTAAGAGGATGGTCTAAAAAGAAATCTGTCAACAAAATTAATACAAAGGCCTTTGTCTCGACTGTCTTTGGTATTGGCCCCTCAAAGTCTTGGTCTTGTCTTGGTCTTGACTGTTTTTGGTCTCTGCCTTGGTCTCGGCTCCTCAAAGTCTTGGTCTTGTCTTTGTCTCGACTGTCTTTGGTCTCTATCTTCGTCTTGGGCCGTCAAAGTCTTGGTCTTGTCTTGGTCTCGACTGTCTTTGGTCTCGGTCTTGGTCCCTCAAAGTCTTGGTCTTGTCTTGATTTCGACTGTTTTTGGTCTCGGCCTTGGTCTCAGCCCCTCAAAGTCTTGGTCTTGTATTTGTCTCGACTATCTTTGGTCTCTGTCTTCGTCTCGGCCCCTCAAAGTCTTGGTCTTGTCTTGGTCTCGACTTTCTTTGGTCTCAGCCCCTCAAAGTCTTGGTCTTGTCTTGGTCTTGACTGCGTTTGGTCTTGGTCTTAGTCTTGGCCCCTCAAAGTCTTGGTCTTGTCTTGGTCTCGACTGTCTTTGGTCTCTGTCTTGGTCTCGGCTCCTCAAAGTCTTGGTCTTCTCTTTGTCTCGACTGTTTTTGGTCCCGGCCTTGGTCTTGGCCCCTTAAAGTCTTGATCTTGTATTTGCCTTGACTGTCTTTGGTTTCGGTCTTGGTTTCGGCCCCTCAAAGTTTTGGTCTTGTCTCGACTGTCTTTGGTTCTGGGCTCAGTCTCTGTCCCTCAAAGTCTTGGTCTTGTCTTGGTCTTGACTTTCTTTTGTCTCTGTCTTAGTCTCGGCCCTTCAAAGCCTTGGTCTTGTCTCAGTCTCGACTGTCTTTGGTCTTGACTGTCTTTGCTTTTGGCCCCTCAACGTCTTGGTCTCAACTGTTCTTGGTCTCTGCCCCTCAAATTCTTGGTCTTGTCTTGGTCTGAACTGTCTTTGTTCTCTGTCTTGGTCTCGGCCCATTAAAGTCTTGGTCTTGTCTTGGTCTCGACACCCTCTGGTCTTGGTTTAGGTGACCACTGGTAATCCCACAGTAGCATGGCATAAACTGTTTATCAAACAACTATTTGTACTACCATCTGACACAGTCACTGACACGGTTTTGGTATCCTCACAGTACTTTTTATCTGAGAGAACTAGGCCGCTGCACTTTTAAGAAAGGGTATTGTGGCTAAAGCTCTGGTTATCACGGTCAGCTTTTGCAAGGGTAAAGCTGTCTCAAGTCAATCACCTGGGCAGGTTTTATCTCTCCCGCTCTCATAATTTTCCTTTATGCCATTCTGATTTTGAATGGCACCATTCATTACAACCACTGAGAAAAATATTTCAGCCCGAGCTGTCTGTGAAACCCCGGACTTTTACAAAACCTGTCCAGACAGCTGTGAAGTAACTGACACCTGAAGCAAAGAGATGAAACGCCTCATGAATAAAGGTGAAGAGAGAGTTAGTTATTCAGAGCTGTTTGAGGGATGCTATGGGCTACTGAAAGAGGTGAGAACGATGACTTGAATTCAAGCAGTCAGGTTGAGATAGATGATTTAAGGGGCTTTAAGCTTTTCAACCCTCAAGGAAAACGCTATCTGTCAACACTGCAAGATAGTGATGTCATGCAAAGTGACCAAACGTCAATAATTATATTTAACAAACAGTATACTGTGTACTAATAATGTGTAGGGCTGTTCACACTGAACACATTTACATAAACCATATCTAGATGCAAATACACATTAACATCTTGACATGTAAACACATATAAAAGTATAGGTTATATCCCTTACTAAAATTAATCAATGTTTAACTAGTAACTATAATTTTTTGGCTTTATTTGTAGTAAAGCCATAGCAACCGCAAATTAACCATCATTTTACAACTTACTTTGCTGTAAACTTGATCAAACAAAAGGCAAATTGACAAATGGCAAATCTTGTACTACAATAAAATCACAGTTCATTTTGCTAAGGGATTCGATTGAAAAAAATCCCTTGCAGCACAAATAATATGAATAAAAATCTACCGCTTTCACTTTGCACATAAACTGTGCTGTCGTTTGGTGATGTAGTCAGTTTGCTAGTTTGTGTCTGTACACTTTTTAATGTCAAAAAGGAAAACACAAAGATTTCAAATTGTCATCTAAACGTCATATTTATTTTGACAGTTGCACACGCAAACACACTCACTGACAGCAAGATAATCGTTTGAGATCACCAGGTAGCTATTAAAGGCGGGGTGCATGATCTCTGAAAGCCAATTGTTGATATTTTAAATCACCTAAACAAACACGCCCCTACCCCAAAATAATCTGTACCTTCTTTTAATAGACCCGCCCCACACATATGCAACCCTGGCAACAATGTTGGTTAGTAGACACGCCCCTTACTGCTGATTGGCTACAAGTGTGTTTTGGTACTCGGCCCGACTCCCTTTTCCAAAGTGATTTTTAAAAATCATGCACCCCGCCTTTAATGCTTGTGATTAGTGGGCGGTCCTACAGACTGACGTCACACAATGCCGCTTCTCTGTGAATTCTTATTTTTATTATTTTATATTATTTTATATAATGCAGTTTTAAGTACTCAGTTTTATATAAAGGATTATAAGGAACACCTGTTCAATTTCTCATTAATGCAATGGTGCAATGGTGTGGGGAATGTTTTCTTGGCACACTTTAGGCCCCTTAGTGCCAATTGGGCATCGTTTAAATGCCACGGCCTACCTGAGCATTGTTTCTGACCATGTCCATCCCTTTATGGCCACCATGTACCCATCCTCTGATGGCTACTTCCAGCAGGATAATGCACCATGTCACAAAGCTCCAATCATTTCAAATTGGTTTCTTGAACATGACAATGAGTTCACTGTACTAAAATGGCCCCCACAGTCACCAGATCTCAACCCAATAGAGCATCTTTAAAAATAAGGCAGTTCTGAAGGCGAAAGGAGTCAAACACAGTATTAGTATGGTGTTCCTAATAATCCTTTAGCTGAGTGTATATTATGTTATGCTATATATATATATAAACTGCAATATATATGAAAATTTATTTTTAAGATTCATATAAAAAATCAAGCAGTGGAAAAAATCACGCAAAATATTGATTGTTGGTCTGAGAATACAGTAAGACACAAAATTGCAATAAATAGCATTGAATATGATTTTGGCAATCTTTCAGTGCCATTAACTATATCTCCACGTCTAGTTTAAGTACCATATGGTATTACAATACCATGATGTAATTCTTTACTGCAAAAGAAGCAAACTGTTGAAAAAGAATTGATGGGTTTTGAGATGAAAAACACAAATCAATAAAAAAATCTGTGCCTTTGCTATTTTTTCCATTCATACCATTCACTCAAGATTTTCATGCTCTTGAAGAAATCTTGAGGACATTAGAGCATGAAAATATCAACTGTGAACTTATGCTGAAGTCTGAACGTGCCAGTAATCCTTTGCATAAACCTGGTTGTTGGCACAGTTAAAGGCCAGTCAGATTATCTGGCTTAGAAAACCAACGAAACACCTCTTTGAGTTTTTATCGTCTTGGGTTTTTATGCATATGAGAACCAAACCAGTCAGTATATTATAAGAGAACCAATCTTCATGAACCAATCATTTGTTTCCCACGAGGAAAATGCTGTTCATTTCCTTTCTGGCACTGTGTTTATTTTGATCGGAAGCCAAGCATTTTGTTTTCAGACAGACTGTGTGAAATCAAGCATTCAAATCCAGAAGAAAGCTTGTAATACTGACATCAGTCGTAAGGTGGCACTGTTTTACTGCTCACTTTAGCTCTGTATTTCAGCTCAGAAAGATGCTATCTTAAGTGTCTTGAGATAACACAAAATGAGACAGAGCTCTTGTTTGAAGGAATGCCAGACAATGCAATCTTATTCTAAGCATGACATTAGCTCACCACTGAAATCACAGAGAAACAAAAGATTGTTACACAATAAAGCAGAAAGTTTCAGGCTAAATTAAACCAATCAAATGACATAATTAACACACTCATTAAACTCATTTGTGCTGAAGGCTGTCAGGCTGGGGTGACTGAATGTTGATGCTCAGATTAATGTTTCTATTTAAAATAAAACCAGCATGGAACTGAAGAGTAACTAAAAATTTGCCTGCTATCTTAGAAAATGAAGCAGTAATATAAGGAGTTCAGGGATGTTGCTGTAGGATTCACATTTGCATATTACACAATACATAGAGCACTGCAGCAAAGATTTAACAGATCTGTGTGAGGCAAACACGGTCCTAATTGAGAAAATGCAAGCAAACGATGTAGGAGTCAATATCTGTAAATGCAATGTCATCTACATTTTCTTCGCCCCTTGATATTCAGCAATTAAAGTTTAGGTGAAACATCATTCACAACCCATTAAAACATCATTTTACTTACATAATCAGCGTAAAAATACATTTTCAATTAGAAGAAATGTAAGGTGAGATTTGAGTTTGTCCTTTAGGAATCGAATCGGTTGCATTTTAAAAAGTGAGCATTCCAGAATGAAGTCAGACTGTCATGCGCAATTAGAGCAGATTAAAGTTTTATTATATTAACTAAAATGTTTTTGAGCAATTACATGCAAATATAAGTACTATAAAAAATAAAGTTTTCATTAACCATTTCAGATGTCAATGTTTGGTGGCTTAAAGGCAGGGTATCATATTTTGAAAATGCTAATGGTAGCCGACTAATAAAAAATCAGGATCCCACCCTTCATTCAAATCGCTAACCAAAGTCACGCCTCTTTCAAAACACATGAACACGCACAGATCAGATGATCACATCACATGTCTCATTCACCAGTGAGAAAACTTTGCAGTACAAAGTGAATAACATTACCAAAAAAACCAACATAAACAACTGGTTTACATCAGAATTAGTTAAAGCACACTTTCGGTGTGTAGACGTAGTATATCGTTACGCTAATCCGTAAACAAACACAAATATAAGCAACACAACGTTTCATCAAAGTAGAATATCTGAATCCATCTCAATACAAACATATGTCGTACCTACCTTACCAAAATAAACAGTGCAATGACCCTTTTAGACCCTTTGCCTCCTGCAGCTGTTTGCATCTCGTGCAATAAAGTTAGCGATGTTCATTTGGGTTTTTGCTCTTTGCTGATCCAGGCAGTTTTTGCTGTTGTTGTTATAAAAGATTTCTTTCGTTTTGTGGCTCCTGTGCAGGTTGTCAATTCATCAGAAAAGTTTGCCATTCTCTTTGTTTACGGACGGGAGATATGGGCATGTGAACGCGCCGATGACTTCTGGTGTCTGCGTGAACAGGCTGCGCGGTGGCATTCAAATTACGCTTACGGATGAGGGACAAAAACGGCGACGCCTGTTCGGACCGAGATCTATGACAAACTTTTTTGGTTGAACATTTTTTGGTCCTACGCCTTTCACAGATGACATACATTTCTACAAATACATTTAAACAACTTAACATAGTGATTGCTATCATGATGTGAGGAGACTTTTAACCAGCATAACTAAAAATGATCAAATGAGATAACCTGCCTTTTAATACCAATGCAAGGCTGCTGTTAAAGTTTTCAAACTTTTTTCCATAGGTAAGTGCAATTGTCACATCCATAACATTGTTCTTCCTTATAAATGCACACATGAAAATTAAAATAAAATAATTAATTTGTGTTCTTTGAAGAGCCGGTACTATGGAGGCCCTAAGGGGACATGAAGCAAAAATTTGTGTAGTTTCGCGTGTGCCTGTGAAACTATCGCATTTCGGACGTGAATCTATCGCATGCCCACGTGAAACTATCGTGTGCGCACGTGAAAGCTAAAGTTTCACATGCGCACGTGAGGATTCCGCACATGAAGGTTTTGCGTGAGCAAATGAAAGTTTAGATTTTTTTTTACTCCAATGTCACCTTAGGGGCTCGGTACAACCCTTCTCCATTTGTTAGGTATTATTGTTTCTGGTATGTTGTCTCCCAAAAACTTGTCACATCCAAAACACATGCATGTTTTCCTCATCTAAAATGGAAAATTTGAGTATAGACTGATATTTTTCTAACGTTTGAACTCTTTTATCAGGAGTTTAGGAAATTATAAACAGACGATTCGGTGTATTAATAATAAATAAATTCTCTGAGAAATTATATTTGACAGAAAATGTCACATCCATAACACTGGAATTGCTTAAGTACTGATGAATCATTCACAATAATACTAGAAACATGTGTTGAGAATGTAAACAGGGTCAGTTTTGATTTCATGTTGATTGTGATCTGTGTCTCGCTGCAAAAATCTTGTTTAAAAACAAACATGACTAATTTAACACAAACAACCCATCCCATTAGTCTCCCAGCTTCCTGTTTTTGCCAAAGACTTCATGTTTTATTTTTTTCAAGGCCCATAACATTGCCATATACCCTCAATGATAATAAATGTCCGTTCCATCTAAAGCAGTTAGCTAGGGTGCATTTATGCCATACACACAAGCAAACAGTCGCTTTTGTTTTCCGCTGTCTCTTTCTCTCTCTCTCTTCACCTCCGGATGCGGTAGCGTTATTTTGCTAAGCCACATTGTTTTATTGCCAGAGTCTGTCAATAGGGAGAGATTTGTTTTTAATAAAGAACCCAAACAAGTTGTTGAACAGTGCTTACTTTGCTACTGCACGGAGGACATGACACAAAGGGATAAAATAAGCTAGACAGTCACGTTGACAAGCTTGGAGAGAGAGAGAGAGGAAGCTGCTTTCAGCGTTTTTAGATGCTTTTTCCATTGGGGTACATATTTTACCCAGAATGCACTTGTATCTGAAATGACTAGTATTACTGTCTAAACCTAGAGCACCTGCTTTATGAAAAGATATTGATGCGTAATGATGCGCGGTCCACTTAAGGATTTGAAGATTAATTTCATTTGCCCTTGCACATCAAATACCACCACAGCATCTCAACGTCTCATTTTGTTGACCGTCATTTAATTATAACTACAAGGTGAGTCGATCTGGCATTAGATACACGCCAGCTGAACCGACGGCAAACATCTCCACACTGATCAAAGACAACTTTCTGCGTCATCCACAGCTAATTCTGTTCTGTAAACATCTGAGCACTTTCAACTTTTCATAATCAAATAATTCCTATGTGCAGGGAACATCGCAGAAGAGTGTTTTCGCCTGTTTTAATGCACTAGAAATTACAGAGGCACACTCGGCGATGGATGCAATTTTACTCTCATTAAAAAGCCAGCGAAATAAAATGCCTGGGTGATGCGGCCGAGCTGTTTATTCATGTTTAATGGTAAGTGACAGAGTAATAACGGCGTGCGGCAGGCCCCCCCGTTTTTCTTCGCATTTAGATCAGTCGCCGCAAACCCGATACGCCGAGGCCATCAGCCGAATCTAAACAACCCAGTCGTTTGTTCTCCCGCTAGTTTTTTCCCCTTCGGTCTTTCCCTCGGGTGGCTTTTCGACGTGGGTGGAAATGTAATGCGAGGTGCCAACTGGAGCACGACCGCTCACCCCTCCCGGCATACCCACACGCATCCATCCTCGAGCACATCACGTCCCCTACGTGAAACCCCTGTCAGGTGCGTTAAATGTTGCCGTATCCGAGTAACAACCGACAGGGATCAGACAAACGTCATTGTGCTATGAGAAATAAGGCTGCCATCCAACCTCGACAGTTTCCTCTAATTGGATAACTGAATTTTTCATGGTAGAAAAATAGGATGACTTGTAACAATCGGCCCACCTATCGCATAGACAACAAACTAAGTGTTAACCATTAGCGAATAATGTTTACAAGTATAGCTCAGTGTTTATCCACAAGGACTAAATAATACATTTTTTTTCAAACTCTTGCAGTAGCTGTTTATAAAAGCTCTACGCTGTTTCTCTGACTCATACTTCAGTGTTTTTTAAAGACCTCTGCAATAAAACGGAGAAATGAGGTCTATGGTATTCATGGGCACAGCTGGCCCAAATCTGCCAGCAGTTCTCAGCCGAGGCGACCTGAACTGAGCAACTCTCTCAGTCTCAGAGCTGACCTGACATACACCAGCCAAATTACTAACCACCCACCAGCCAAAAACCACCGTCTGCCAATATCTGACATCGAATCAACAATGCTCGATGCTCTTTGCACTACAGAACGATTGCATTTCAGCATCAAGGTATCAGTATCAGTGCTATTCCTCAATGTGACAATTAAAACTAGTTTTCAACATTAACTGGTATTTGAAGATGCTTAATATGTTCCCTTATCGACTGATCGAATAAATGATGACCTCAATATTTGCAAAAACTATTCCTTAACACCTGATCATTCAATTACTTCCTGTAATGCAGCTGTATGTACAGGTTTTAAGATAGGCTAATTCAATTCTCAAAGTACCATCCTACCTTTTCTCAGTTAAGGAGAGTATTAAGATTTTATCACGGTGAAATGAAGTGTCAATGCACATTTTCCGTAGCACATTTTAATAACCCAGGAATATGGTAATGTTGAAGCAAGAAACTGATTAGGAGCCGGATCTCCCTCCCCTTCTCAATTCTGGATGTGCAAAATGACTCGACTATCATAAATCCGGATGTATCTTCAGTTTCGGCAGTAAAGTCGTATCATTGGAAGTTAAATACCATGCTGTTCATTCGTCATCCACTCTTAAGGAAAGTCCACGACTGTAGAAGAACGCTGTGTTCCTCTGCCTTAATACATCTTTCCTGGTGTGAGGGCGAATTACCGTCGGAGACATCGTTGAGTTTATGGGAAGCGCCTGCTGTTCCTCTTTCATCTTGGATTGAGAGAAAACCAATGGATAAACACATCTTTACTTCTGTTTCACTGACACACTCCCCGGCATATAAACTATCTGTACAGTATGTATATAAACTAGGGCTGTCAAACGATTAATCGCATGATTGTCATGAGTAGGGCTGTAATGATTAATCGCGTGTCCCATTAAAAATGCCACTGAAATTTTGAATCGATGTGTGTTTCGTGCACAGCTTGTGCGTGTACTACTTGGGCAGTAAGTAGTCCTTATCAACCTAAAATCATTATGAGTCGGAGTCGTTTATAACGTGCATTTAAAAAAAGCAACACTCATTAAACAAAATCATTCAAAATATTCTTTATTATCATGAAAATACCGGCAAAAATTTGAAGGACAGCCATTTAAATATTCCTGTAGACATTTCTTGGAATAGAGTTTGTAATGCTACTTCTTTTGTGTCTCAAAGGGAGTTTCTTCACGAAAGTGCCCCTGGCTTTGGGATGTGCCGGGATTTCACCGTAATTCATTAAAATTCATTCATTAAGGATACGCACATTTGCACGATTAATCGTTGCAGCCCTAGTCATGAGTTAACTGATTAATCGCAACTTAATCGCACATTTTTATTTGTTGTATATTAACCACAATTTTTACACTTTTTAACTTTTAAGAGTTAAAAGTTTTTAACATTGGAGTAAAAAAATCTAAAGTTTGGTTTCATGTGCTCACACAAAGCCTTCATGTGCATGTTTTTTTAAAAGTTTATTTTCGCGGGCTCATGTGAAACTTTCGCGTGTACACGTAAAACTGTATTTAATTTTTTCTCCATGTCCCCTTAGGGGCTCCGTACTAATCAACATGGGCATGGACAAATATGGATGCTTTTTGCAAATATATTTTTAATATTAGTGAAAGAGTCAGTTAAAAAATACTTTAAAAAATATTTTAAAGATTCACAAACATTCACTTAAGACATAACAGATTATATCTGTGTGAATTCATGTCAAAACAGATATTTTAAAAAGTGTAATTCTGTCTATGTGTGCATATATCAGGGTCATGCGCCTGTGTGCATGCTTCAGATGTGTCAGTCAGCGCAATAAAGATCGTTTTCAAGTCTTGTCACAACTCTTTAATCATCAATTAGGTCCCGAACATTATCTCACTTTTTTAACATCAAGCAAGTCCTGCACTTTATTTTATAATTCCTGCATGTTTTAAAACCAAAAACAAAATCTCAGACGTGCAAGTGGATGGACATGCATCATTATTGCATATTAGTAAACGTACAAATAAAGATAATTTTAGACATTTAAAGACTATCTAAGGCTGGTTCTTAATTTATCCAACAACGTGCTAGGCCTAGGGCTAAATAGAAATTGCGTGTTGTGTTAATAAAATTAGTGTCATTAATGAATTTACGTTAATTTTGACAGCCCCAATATAATATTTACCCAAATAAAAATTTTGTCATGACCCTAAAATCTGTATGACAGGAGGACAAGATTTTCTGTGAATGATTCAAATTGTAGGCACAATGCTTTAAAAGGCTTGGAATGTGGAGCACAACTCAAATACACAGCACTTTTGTGACACTTTTATGGTGCTTTTGCGTCTTTGAATCTCGAAAACTCCCATTTGTTGTAATTGCATGAAAAACAACCACCGACAGCTTTGGAATGACACAGTTTCAATAAATCCATCACATTTACGGTTATATGCATCCCTTCCATGCTTATAATGCGCATGCACGTGCAATATGCAATATGATATTCAGTGTTTCTCATTTGGCTGCCATAAACACATCAGCCAAAATAGTTACCGCGAATTATCATAAAAAGTGAATTAATCCAGAAGACTCCTCGAGTGAGAAAGCCCACCAAAGCAATTTCATTGTCACCAAGCTGTTTTTATGAGCGTATCCACATCTTTTCTCCAGTCACAACACCTGTCAGAGACCCAAGTGCATCTGTTGGCTTAATTTCATATTTCATATTCAAACATGAATGTGTTCAACTAAGAGGAAATTTATTCTGGGTTTTTCCTCTGTCTGGTGGCTGCACTGTATTGATACAAAACTTTAATTCCTTCATTATTATTCCCGGGCTTGCCTAGTCAGGAGAATTATAATGTATATTGGCATCCCACAAAATCAATTGGCAAGAAAGATATTAATTCAACCCCTATGAGAGCATGTGTTGTTATTCAGAAAATACTCACATTGCGTTATATAACATGCCTTGTATGTGTGTATTTAACTCATTAATACGGCATGGACCAACTAAACTATATGAACTTGATTTCAATTTCGCAAGGCCAGCACTTTAAGAAAGTACGAATGAAATTACGTTCATGCCTTTATCAGCAGGTTCCGGTTAGAAGTTAATAACCACAGAGTGATTCTGAATATTAAGTTTTCCTAAACAAAATACAAGAAGAAGATATAATGGATTGTCCGTGTAGACCTGGATCTAATGAAAAACTTTAAATCTGCATTTGGTCAGCAACCACCGAAATGCTCAGGATTAAGAGACTGTCCACCGGGGCCGTCCGGAGCTTGTTGCTAGGTTACAAGATCCTTGAGAAAAATCGATGAGATCTTGGCCCATTCTAACCTGATGGGACCGGACCGACCGATTTTCACACCAATGATTTTAGGCCCCTGCAAATGAGAACATGACATCTGTGTCTTTGCATATGGAGTAGCTCTTTCTATCACTTTTGGAGCGGAGACAAACTGAGGAATTCTGTGAGAACTGGGAAGACTAACTGAGAGATCAGACCATGGGAAGGATTATCTACAGTATGCCGAAGAAATCCCAAAATCTCCCTCAATCCGCTTTGAAACAGTGGAAGCCCAGAGAAAAAACCTAAACATGGGCGCTAACTAGCTGTGTGTGTGTGCGTATTGAGAAGGATGGGTGTTAGTGTGACATCTTTAACACCCCTAGAGAGTAATTCACACCAAAAATCACTAGTAAAGTGTGTCCGTAGGCTATTGTTAGCATTGCATGCTCTCCAGAAAAATCTTTACAAGTAAAGGAACCACAAAGGAGTCATATTATGGTGCAAAAAATGTTTTATTCAAAGGCTTCAGGATGCAAGATTTTTATTACGCAACATTTTTCTTACAAGCAGCCACACAAAAAGAAAGTATTCATATGAGAATTAAATGCGTGAGATTCAAGTGAATTGTCTTTTGTAGTGATGTATTCGCAAGAAGCACTCACAGTAATATATTTTATTAATGAAAAACATTTGCATCTCATTTCAACAGATCATGGCTTATTAGCTGTATGGCTCTTCCAGAACGAAAATGCATATTTATTATAATTACATCCTCATTAATATTGATAAAGGCACACAGTACATTTCACTTTTAATGTTTGTAAGTGCACAATAGAAAGAAAATGCAGAAATATATTCACATTACAGTACCAATGTTGGGATTGGACACAGTGTGAGATAAATGTGCTTTTATTTTTCCTCCCTATACCGAAAGATGTGAAAATTATTAAGATTACAGTACAATCTCATAAGAAAACCCTGCAGATATCAAATATTTAATTTTGAAAATGGTTATTTGACTGATTTCAGGGTTTGGCCGAGAAGAAAACTATTTTAGTGTTGCTGCGTATGTGTGTGCGCGCGCGCGAGGCTTGGAAGAGATTTAACCGTAGTTTAAGCGAACGATTTCCACAGACTTAATTAATGCCTGGAAGCCCAGCCGATGTTTTTATCCAATTCAACTTAAAACATATTGCATTGAAACAAATCTAGTTAAAAGCACATTACAATCACAAAAAGCCCTGGCTAAATCCGCTCGGTTTCCCTTCAAACTTGTTATTGTTTCCTCTCAATGGAGCACAATTGAGTAAGAGCAATTTGCACGGATTCGCCGCAGTCATCCCCGGCAGCGCGCCGTAGGAGTTTAGGCTTGCGTGGCACCTGGATAAGGGAGCTTTTTGTCATGCTTGTGTAAGAATGTGATTCATAACTCTTTTATCGGCAGCGCCTGCCTGCTAAGCTTATCCTAGATTTAGGGCTGCTGCACGAGTCGTCCTAATGAGGCTCCTCGGGCAGGAAAGATCCGCCGGACGCAGACGTGCCCGGCATCGCAAACGCACACAAACCATTCAGACGGGGGCAGGGGTCCTGTCTTAACCCCGGCCTCCAACATATGCGTCACACTGAGATGATGTGGGCAGATGCTTTGGCTCTGCGATGGCATTCTCCCTCTCTTAATGGGGGAATTTGTACGATACTTCGCCCTGCGTGCATCGAACTCCTTTGAAGTGTCATTAACCTTGAGGTGTGATGCACGATACGCATACTCAATTCATCCAGCGTTTTTCCTGAGACGTAGCGAAAGGATGGCTCGGTAAACCTGATTATGAGAAACAAACAAGGTTCCACCTGCGATGTTGTCCCTGCGCAAACACTCGCTTTGTTTCGAAACCCGGTGAGCTGCCTAAGTGAATTATGCTGCCTTTTTATACGCATTGTTTTGGCCAACTGTTAAAACGGAAAGCAATCCCACAATGCACTGTGATGAGCTTAGTAAAAAAAATCTAAGATGGCAAAGTGAGAAATTTAAAAGCTGCTATAGACGGTTTCATCGGACGCACGTGCGCTGACACGATACACGTTTTACTTCCGAAAATAACAAATGTTTTGCAGCATTAGGTAATCTATGTGTTTTTTTGCTTGTTATGTTATGCTTGTTTGCAGAGTTTACCAGAAGTTGCATGCGGACCACGGCAGCCGCTTGTTTATGTTGTTACTGCTGAAACTGTCTATATGTAACTTTTTTTGTTTAAAGAAATGTCAGCCAAGAACATAAACAATGTTTACTGTGTTTAAAACTGTAATCTTTACCATGATTTAAAACGGTATATGCTTTTAAAAATTTACTATAAAATTTGAATAGTCAATTTAGATTTTAAGAGAAATATTAGTTGTTTTTCATCAATTGTAAAGATAAGAATGTAAAGTAAGCTGCAATTTTATGTTACAAACAGAGATGGCGATAAAGAGGCAAAGGTTATGGATTACCAGTGTTGGGGAAAGTTACTTTTAAAAGTAATGCATTACAATATTAAGTTACTCCCTGAAAAAGTAACTAATTGCGTTACTTAGTTACTTTTTATGGAAAGTAATACTTACGTTACTTTTGCGTACTTTTTTCTGAGGCTTGATCTCTTTCAGGCCTTGCAGGTGTTTTTTATGACGTTCTGCATTCAGAAATTGCATATTTCCATCACAAAAATATCAAGCTCTGGCCTACCATCTCCGTTTCTGACCCAAACTTCGTAATTCTGCGTGACTTTGCTCAGTTTAATTCAGTACAAATTTTTTATTAAATTAATTAAACTGAAAAGTAACTTGCGTTACTTTTTTAAAAAAGTAACTAAAATATTAACATGTACATTTATAAAGTAATGCGTTACTTTACTCGTTACTTCAGAAAAGTAATATTATTACGTAATTCACGTTACTTGTAATGCGGGACCCCCAACACTGTGGATTACAGCCTCACTCACTTTCGTCCAAGCAAGATCCTTTTTATTCCTGTTTCTATAAAAGTATGCAGATATGTCGTACAGCTCCGGGTGTCCACAAACAGCAACAATGATTTTCTCCTCAATTGTTGTTTCGTATTTCTGCCTCCACTCACTATATCGTAATCACGTCACTACTAAAGCAAGCTCCTGATTGGTTAACGCACCTTGAATATCCGCCAAAAATCCGATTTATCAACTCGCCCAAAACGCTCAATTTGCGCCTCGTTATTCATGTAAATCGTGTCATTCCCACTGTCACATTGATTTAATATATAAATCACTAGCACTTAACACTTCATTCGCATCTGGTATGAATGCACCATTAAAGTAAATGTAATAATTAAACTAGAAAGTTAGTTTTATTGCTTATTTGACTCAATATTGTTCATGCTATTTCAACCCCTTCTAAAAAATATTGTCACTATACCCGATTGCTCTCAGTATTGCAGTCATTATTCATTGATATGCACTTGATATTCTCTTTTGCATTTACATTTATGCATTTGGCAGACGCTTTTATCCAAAGCAACTTATAGTGCATTGCAAGGTATACAAGGTATTTTTATCAGTTTGTGTGTGGGTTCGAACCCATGACCTTTTGCGCTGCTAACGCAAAGCTCTACCACTGAACTACACAGAAACACATTTAAGTAAAAGGAAGCTCTCTAGACTTTAAAATAGAGACGCTTAAGCAAACACAAACCAAGAGCCAGTAGCCTCAAAGAAGATGAACACATGGATGGGTGAAAGGGCCAAGTCATCTGAACTAGCACCTGAACTAGCCAGAAGGTGCAGATGCGAACAGCACCTCGTATGCATCCATCTGTCCTTCCTGTTCAGTTATATCTGTATTATTTAAAGTGTAGGAAAGCCAGGAACAGCGCGTACCACCTCGTTTCGTTTTCCATTCACACCGCCCCTGACAGCACGCCAGTGCGCTCCCTGCGCGATTCACTCAAATGAATAATGTAACTTTGTGCCTGGAACAAAGTGAGGAGCTTACGGCGGCGTAGCGCCTGCCACGGCTGCTGATTCGAGCCGAGGAAGATAATGCAAAAGACAGCGATAGAAAGAGCGAGAGGCAGAGCAAGAAGAACGCTAAGCTGCTTCATCAAATCTCTCAAATGAGACCCAACACACAAAAGCGGCTGAAAGGGTGTGCAAGTCAAGACGCACAAAAGAGACGCATCAGTCTTGCGGTGGCCTCTGTACGTGGATGCCAATGTAGGAGACAAAACGAGAAAAATGGCGGTTTATTGAAACGAAATGATATAAATGGAGTTATTATGCATGATGGTTGCACACGCTTACGGCCAAAGGCAAAGTGTTAAAAATCGATCGATAGCGCATACCTCGCTGCACAAAGTGCAAGAGGCATTGTGGGCTTGAGATGGCAAATTATAATAGCGATATTTTCCCCATTGTCTACACTTCAAGTGACAGAGAAAAAGGCACATTAATGAAGACAAACGAGTGATTGTCTTCCGCAACCTTGAAATAAACACGGTCTGGGGAAACTAAGCAGTCGTCTGACAATCCACAAGCAAAGTAAAAGGGCCATCGCAATCAGTGCTCATCTGAACACCCGTCTCACTTTCTGAAGGGGAGGGTGAAAGAGAGGCCTGTAATTCATTTACTCTGATTAAGATTAACTGGCTAGTGTGAAACTCAGCATGCTTTTCTCACATTTGTCTACTTCACTACGCATTTTTGCCTATGGATAGTAAAAGCTTCCAAAAACCATACATTTTATAAATCCATTGTGTTCCTGTATTCTCCAACATCCACATGGTTCATTGAAAGATGTAGGGATGTAAAGAAAATGATTGATTTCCTTCAGAATGTGCACCAATAGTTTTAACCAAATTATACTTGTAGTAGGGGAGAGCAGGGGCGAAACTAACATTTTTCAGAAAAACGTAATTTTAAAAGATAATGTTATAGACAGAGATATATTTTTGCTTTGGTCAATAACTCACAGGTGTGGTCTATCAATACCAAGTGTAATTTTAAACAAATGCAAATTGACTTCAATATAATTTGACTTTTAACATAAGTAGCACATTGTTACGTTTGACCCTCATAGCTGCGACGAAAATAACACACAGGATAGATTTTTGTTTTATACTTGTTTTTAGTAAATATACCTGACTATACCTATATAAATATACATATACTGTTACCTTGTTATAACTGCAAACATATTTTGTCATTTATCTTCGCAAAAATTTAAATTAATAAAATTACATTTTCATTTTAAATTTCAGTTTCATCAAATGTTTCAAAACCTGACAGTAAAAACCTTTAACTGTATAAACACTATGAAAACTAAATTGAATGATAATAATATAAATGTTTAACATAATGCAGCAGTATTGGCAGAGGGACAAAAGTAACAAGTGTTTCTTTAATCCCAGCAGGAACTCCTGACATTTGAACCCGATTTACTTTTATTTTGAAAAACTTTGAGAAGTCAAACTTCAGGATGTGTTAGATCACTAAATAACTTGTAGATTGATCAGTACTGTAACACATGAAACCAAAAACACAACGTGTTATAAGAAAAAATTGAACGCCTTTGGAATTTACTTATCATGTTCAAAAACAGCTTTCTGGACCTACACGCGCAAAACGGTGACGAAATAATATGATATTTGTCAGCTCTGTCAAGGGTTGTGTGCTAAAGATTCTGTCCTAGTTTGAATGCAAATGTAGTCAGGGCTCGGAGAAAATCACCTTGTTCCTTTGATCCGCGTAACTTTCGCCCCAGGTTCTCCTCTACATTTCAGCGTTCGTACATACGCTATTCGTACGTATGCAATTCAGATTGTACAAGGTGGCTAATTAATTTTAACTTGTACAACCACATTTGCCACACCCCTGTGATGTTGGGGTTAGGGGTGGGGTTTCATTATTGTTTTTTAAATGATAATCATATGTTTTGCATGATTAACTTCATACAAATTCATACAACTCGTAAAATATGTATGAATTCTCGTGAGATCAGGCTGTAGATTTATATGTACTGTGCTTAACAAATGTATAAGATCATCGGTCTATTTGTCTCAAAGATCATTCAGCATCATGAAGTGTTTTAATGGTGACTCTTTCCTTTTCAGAGAGTCTCCACGTTTCATTATTTTGAACAGTAATGCGAGTCAAAGTAAATCTGCGTTTTCATACCCAAATTTCACCACATCAGTCAGAAATGAGTCAAGTATAAAATTTAACCATTTAAACTTATTTTGCTATTAATAGAAGAACATGCTTTACTATTCTTTCAAAATTTCTGGTAAATAATGGTTAACCATTCCAGAAGCAATAGTGTTAGTTTCGAACCGCTGTGGCTAAAACCTTACATTGTGTGATGGTCTAATACATTTATTAAGCACTGTAGTATATATATGTATATTTGGAAAAACAACGGTGCAATACAAATGACTATAGTAACCATGTATTTTTGGGAAGACACTATGGTTACCATGGTGAAGGATAGCATGATAATGGTGATGAATTCCAGACCAAATGCAAATGCTTGAAAACAACAATGCAGGTCTGAACGAAAACCAAGACAGACTTGAATATAATTCTTTATTTCCCCATCAGTTGCACACCATTTCATCTGCCGTTGGTTTGTGTCAGAGTATGGATGGTTTTCAAGAGGAAATGCGATCTACTACACCGAATGAATTATATACTTGACATCTACTCGAGGCGACTCTAGAGAGTCTAACAACAAAAAGGCCGAAGGCCAACTGGAAACGAATGTTTAAAGCAAATGCCCATTTCAGACCATCTTAGAAACATTTCCATTTCCTATTACTTGGCCACATGCACACGAGGAGGACGGCTGTAGCCTGGGGTGTTCATTTAAACCTCAAGAGATCTTTTACCATTTTACTTTAGGTTTTCTGCATTCGGCTCTGTTCTCGCCAATAAGGCTGCCAAGTCTAGTTTGGTCAACTTTGTGCAGTCGAGCCCCCATCACGTATGTTGGTGGCTGGCTAAGACTACTGGTGCGTTCCATCTTTCACACATTAAATTGGGAATTAAATGTCTTTCGGTTTTATCTTTCAATCTAGCCGCTCTGGCCTCTTACTTTCTCTGACACATTCTTTAATGGTTTGCCCGCCGAATCGCCACCCACCGGGCTCCTTAACACACGTGTCCGAACGCTTGATGTATGAAGACTCGCACAAATTGGCAATCAGGTGAGGTTGGCTCAGATAGTCTCTGCACATCTCTGGCATTCCGACTCCAATTCCCTTTCCTGGCTCCGGTGTCTGTTTTCACCCGGGCCATGACAGGTGCTCCTGACAAAATCTATTACCTTCGCAATTACACAATCTCACTTTCCTCACTCAACCTTACTACCAGCGCCTGCCATCGCCCGCCTGTCTTTTCAGGTGATTGGCTAATTAGTGGAGTTTAAGAAGAGGAAACCCATTTTAATTTTCATTAGAGTGGGGAGAAATCCTGTCTGTCGCTCTTGAGAAGGAAAGCCACCATCACGTAAGGCCTCACCCTCTGTTATAAAGAGGCGTGAAACGTTTCATGTTGTAGTTGAGAAATTAAGCATGAAATGTTTCGCTTTTGGCTAAAGAAAATCCTACTCTTATACTTCGGGAAAAAAAACTTTTAAAAATAAGCTGATCTTCCACTAAGAACCTTTAATATTCTTCCCAGCAAGCACCAGCCTTCATTTATCATCTATAGACCCAATATTGTCCGGCTATGAGTAACCCACTTCTAGCCAAAGTAAACTTTAATTTGGTTACATGTCGTTTTTGCCAAAATAACTGTATGATATCCGAGCCTATTCTAATGAAATGCATTTAATAGCACATAATGTGAAAAGTCGTGCAATACATATGGCAAATTCCAATTTTGCATGCATACTGCATAATATGCCAGTCCTTCCCGTTCACTTAATACGGTGCATCTTTTCATGCAACTTTATGTATTGGTTTCTTTACAATTGTCCCTTGGTTTTGGGGTTAGAGCAAGTTTTTGTTACATAAAATTACATCCTAACCTAAACCCCAATTCTAACCCCAACTCCAAGTGGCCATGGTTTAAAAATAGACAAAAACATGGAGGAACCTATATATCAAATCACATCTTAAAGCAAATCCCAAGTCTAATCTTTCTAAAAAAATGTGTATTAAGTGTATGGGAAAGACTGGCGTATGATATGCATGCAAAATTGGAAATTGCACAACTTTTCACACTGCATGCCATGTATAGGCATGTCATGAGAATGCATTGGATATTCAATCTCGTAAGCAAAGTCAACAGTTATTACAAGCTGTTTTATTTATTTATTTCATTTATTTTTGGGCTATAGTTAGACGTCTTATAAATTTCCCTTTTTTTTAGAGTAGATGTCTGGGATGTGTTTGGACGGTCTTTTAAATGTAAAATTGCTTGCTGGGAAATGTTGTCATTTACTCCTCCACTTAACTTTTGGACATATTTACTGAAACGCTATATCTGGTGTTTATACCTGATCATCTGCTTCACATCGGTTTTCTGCACAACACATTTACCTGCGGGTATGACTAAAGATATATCTAACCTAACAAAGCAGGACAATGAATTATTCTGCCTTGAACTGAACCAAAAAATAAGATTAAAGTATTATAAAAGTATGCTATACGATGTTTCATGAGTTCTGAAACCATACAATAGATTTATATAAGAGTCATTAAGAAACAATCTGATAATCCATAACAGTTCATACAGTAGATACAATACAACATGGCGCCTTCAATAAAACCTTTGAAAACATGACTGCAAATTAGATTTGAGAGCGACTGTGGAGAAAAAGGTTTTCAGAATATTGACAACAATGAACTACTTCTATGATGCCTTTTTGTCCCGGTTGGCAGTGAAAATGTTATTTAATTGTACGGTAAACAAAAAGAGCACTGGACAATCTGGATCTCAATCTGCCTTAGATCTGTTACTGTATGTGAGTAAATGACGACAACATTTACATTTCTTTAATCTCATTTCTGTATTTTATATTTATAAATTGTTTCGTATGTCTTTTGAGCAGCACTTTGTTAACTTTGTGTTTGTAAAATGTGCTATAGAAATAAAGTGGATTTGGATTTACGGTAACATTACCGCGGTTAACATACCTGTACATGTTCATAATTAAATTTTGCTTGCTGATAGGACTTCACACAGTTATTGTTAAAAAAACTGGAAGGTTTACATCACTAAGGATGACTGGAGATTATAATGAGAGGTCATTGTAATCTCTTGCTCATTAAATCAGATCCACCCACAGACAGACAGCTCCGATCTTCTGCTGCGATAAACACACGTTCACCTCGCTAAAATCAATTCGGCACATGCTCGTTTGACACGTCTCTTTAATTGATGTGAAATTCGACTCGTCGTCTTTTATAAAGTAGCACCACTTGGAGGTCAAACGAAACAGGCGAACGAAAGCAAACTGATTTGAATGCTATTTCTGACACAAACACATCCTCCGAGCTCTTAAGTACGAATATGCGAGAAAGCTGATTAAAGATTTTCTCTTTAACGAAAACAAAGCTAAGCTAAAATTGTTTTCATAAGCCCTCTGTATATAAGGCGATTAGCCCAAGTTTCAGTGCTCTGCCTTTTGTTTGGGTGACATCAGATTTAGGGCATCCGTCATCCTGGACTGCTTCCTGTTGAGAAAGATTAATTGCGTCGCCCCACGCGAGCGTGCATGAACTGCATAATCACCTCGGCTAATGAGGGCTGCCATTTACCACCACAATTACTGCTATTTTCAAACCCATTCAAACTTCACACCCAAAGGCCAAAGTTTTGGTCAGGCGAGTTGCCATGGTGAGTTTTTTTCTAATTCCACTTTAATTGAATACATTAATGTGGATCTGATGGTTATTCACACAGGCTTGGGGGTACGCGCGCATAAATGTACTAAAAATAGCCACAATTACGGCTCATTGCTGGGCAGAGGATAACGGACGGAAAAACGGTTATGGGTTGATTTTTGCGGTGTGCGGAAAACAAAAATACAGTTAATTATTCTGCCATGTTCAGATTTGGCCACCATACCCATTTTGCATCCAAAAATGTATCTGGAAGTAAACGGCCTATTTATCACTGTCAAAGCCAGCATCCCTGGGGATGATCCAGAATCAACCAAACAAATGGAAACGTTGTGCCAAATCTCATTTCTTACTGGAATATGTTTCACAGTCTATCGCGACGGCGCCAGTCGGTTCTGGTGTGGTACGATTGGTAAGGTCCAACAGACAGCGTGAATAAGCCTGATTACATGCTTCAATGTAGTGGCCTGAACTCTTCTCCCTAGGACATACAGTACCAACCACACCCGGACGGTTCATTCAAATTCATGGTGCATCTCGGCACGATAATTGAGAAAGCGTCAGGTGAAACTCGCCCGGGGCCAGATTTTGAAATGTTATTGGGAAATGACAGATGGTAGCTATCCTATACTGTGGTGGCATTTGCAAGAAGACCACTTGGATCTCTTTGTTGGTCTTTAATTACCTAGGAGGCAGAAATAAGCAATCTGGTAAATATAAATAGGTGCTAGAGATTCCTGTTATTGCTTTTAAAAATTAACCTTTTATATCAAAATATGTACCTTGCATTTTAATCAAAAATTAAAATACCCCAATACCTCCATATTTGAAAAAAAAATCTAAAATGCATCTACAATTTGGTGTTTGCTTAATACGTAACATTAAACATGTGTTGAGGAAAATGTCAAGCATGAAATATACTACCAGTATATCCCAGTTAATTCACTTCCAGCCGACTTATGTTTCACAAAATCTTTAAAAAAGTGTTATTTTATTATTTTAGTGATCTAGAATGTGGATTATAGTGAGAATAAAGAATAAGTACTGGAGGTGTGCCCAAACTGGTATTGTGAATGCCAGTTTTAAAAGTGCAACAGTACATCCCTGCACATTCACCTATACCTGGGTTAACTTATAGGGGCGGTTTCCCAGACAGGGTTTAGATTAAGCCTTAGTTATATAAGGACATTTAGTAGTTTTTACAAACAAACCTTACAAAATACAATACTGGTGGGCATCTTGAAGCATGTTAAGATACGTCAAGGTGTTTTGAAATTATAGCACCTCAAACATGCATTGTTAGTTAAGCCCTGTTTGGGAAAACGCCCTTATATAATATAAGCAGAATTTACAATCATAAACAGGGTCTTGACATCTTCTTGATCTGCGTTTGTTCATCTTTGTAAGCTACTAAAACCTCGAGAAGCTCCGGTCCAGACGTCTCAAACCTCAGTTTCATAGTTTTGATGTTGCGGTGGGCCTTCCTGCTCCTTTTTCTTTTTTCTCCTGCAGAGGCCGTGAAGACCACAGAAGCAGGCGAAGGTGAACTGAGGCATAGCCTACCTGTCTCAGGACCACCAATAATCTATCAAACCTGCAGACACAGAAGGAGAGAAAAAGAAATGTAGATAAAACTGAAAATGTCATGTTATTGATATCAGCAGACTACAGTGATCTTCAAGTGCACAGTGAAGAAATATTGCTTGGAACTCTTTTGATTTAGAAATATTACACATTCGTGGACTCACTTGCTGCATTTCCATTACCCTTCAAATTGACATTGCGAATTGAAAATACGGCCAATGGAAACACGTCAATTGCGCAAAATTTTTTACGCTTGCATGACGTGCTTTTTCAGCCAATTCGGAAGAAAAACAGTTTATTCGCATTTCCAGGTCACCTGATGTATGTGAATCACATAATCTTTATTTAGAGATGATGTTGTATGTACTAAAACCTTCAAGAAACACCTCAATACGTGTCAACTCCCAAGTATTTCCTTGCCAATAATGTTTGGATAACACTCCTACATCTCTTTTGATTTAAAATAATCTACTATATTACCTCCAAGAAATGCTCCTAAGTATAAGGGGCTACTGATAGCATTTATTTGCGTGCTACGTGTTCGTTTCAGCACCTTAACGCTAACATTTTGCGCAAATCTGTAATGGAAACGCAGCTACTGAAAGCATTTATTTGCACGCTACGTGTTCATTTCATCACCTTAACTCTAAAATTTTGCGCAAATCTGTAATGGAAACGCAGCTACTGATAGCATTTATATTGCACTCTACGTGTTCATTTTATCACCTTAACGCTAAAATTTTGCGCATATCTGTAATGGAAACGCAGCTACTGATAGCTTTTATTTGCGTGCTACGTGTTCATTTTAGCACCTTAGCGCTAAAATTTTGCGCAAATCTGTAATGGAAACACAGCTACTGATAGCATTTATTTGCACACTACGTGTTTGTTTTAGCATCTTAACGCAAATCTGTAATGGAAACGCAACATCTGATAGCATTTAATTGCGCGCTACGTGTTCATTTTAACACCTTAACGCAAAAATTTTGTGCAATTCTGTAATGGAAACACAGCTACTAATAGCATTTATTTGCACGCTACGTGTTCATTTTAGCACCTTAATGCTAAAATTTTGCGCAAATCTGTAATGGAAACACAGCTACTGATAGCATTTATTTGCACACTACGTGTTTGTTTTAGCACCTTAACGCAAATCTGTAATGGAAACACAACATCTGATAGCATTTAATTGCGCGCTACGTGTTCATTTTAACACCTTAACGCAAAAATTTTGTGCAAATCTGTAATGGAAACACAGCTACTGATAGCATTTATTTGCATGCTACATGTTCATTTTAGTACCTTAACGCTAAAATTTTGCGCAAATCTGTAATGGAAACGCAGCTACTGATAGCATTTAATTGCGCACTACGTGTTTGTTTTAGCACCTTAACGCAAATCTGTAATGGAAACGCAACATCTGATAGCATTTAATTGCGCGCTACGTGTTCATTTTAACACCTTAACGCTAACATTTTGCGCAAATCTGTAATGGAAACGCAGCTACTGATAGCATTTATTTGCATGCTACGTGTTCGTTTCAGCACCTGAACCCTAACTTTGTGCCCAAATGTGTAAGGGAAACGCAGCAGCTGATAACAGTTATTTGCGCGCTCCGTGTTCATTTTAGCACCTTAACGCTAAAATTTTGCACAAATCTGTAACGGAAATGCAGCTACTGATAGCATTTATTTGCGCGCTACGTGATCGTTATAGCACCTTATTCACTACAGATACAGGGTAACAATGTAAACACAGCCCAAAAGTTGGTGCTGATTTGTACAGCACTTTACAACAATGTACACAAATAACAAAATTTTGTTTACCAAAATAACAGCACCGCGGCTAACTGCATACATACAAATAGTACAGTATAGTATAGTATAGTACAGTATAGTATAGTATGTGTAATTTACATAAAAAGGATGCATATTTGAGGTAGTGTTGCATGTTGCATGCACTACACCTGATGGTGTCAGGTTTGTAAACCCCATTTAGTGAATTCTCTCACAAGTAGATGTCATTTAAATTCATCCTCCATTTCTTTAACGCCGGACGGCATGCATCAAAAAAGCAATGGGTCTCTCAATTAAGAAGCTCAATATTGTAATTCTGAAGAGCCATAATACAGACACAGAAGGCGCTAAAGCAGCATCTCAGCGTGACTGGCGTGTTATCTGCCCTGCATTGTTTTCAGCTGTAGGTCCGCATGTGCTCTGCCGAGAGGAGATTACATGCTGAATGCATTTTGGACTCGGCTGGCTGCGCCGAGCGGCTCACGCGCTGATGAGCTTCCTGCGAGAGGACGGAACGAAATCGCAGCTATCATATCCTGTGCAGACTGCAATTAACTCAAGTACGGCTTGCGCTCTGGGAATTGAGACGTCTGAAATCTCGAGCCTTCAGCCTCGCGGCATTGGGAAGGTCAAGCGGCACGCATGTGCGGGAATGCACGAATGCCGGTGTCCAATCGCAGAGCCCTCAACAGGACGGCATGCTAGACAGATTCATATATGTATGCGGAGAGGTGCTGGGCATTTAGTCGGTGCGTGTCAATCTATAAGGTGCTCTGTGGGAAAGCAATACGACTGGGGTGGACTAAGTTGAATGGATTTGACTTTGCGGAACCGTGGTTGGTCCCTACGGTCCCATTAGGGTACTAATGTCTGAGGGCACTCCAGTGATGAGAACAACATGTGTAAGCACCTTAAAGCCGCTAAACTACAAGCATCCCCCTCTTAGACAAGCACAGGTCTCCATCTGCATGTCTAAGGGTCCTTGGTTTAGTCAAACACCTCATGAATTAGTCAGACGCTCTGCAGTGATGTCAAAGCAAATATGCTGCAAGAAATAAAGGTGCTACAGTACATGATGCTATAGACCAAACATTTTTTGGCTGAATGATTCCACAAAGCACCTTTAACATCTGTTTCTTTGTAGTGAATAAAGGTATTTTAAGGCCATTAAAAGGCATGAAAGAAATAATCTGACTAAACGGTTCTTTGAGGAACCAAAAATGGTTCCTCTGTGGTATCGATGTGAAAAACCTTTTAAAGCACCTTTATTTTTAAGAGTATGGTGAAACATTTCTACCTTAAAAAAAGTTATGTACCACATGAAAAAAATTACTGCAAAACATTGTAACACTTATAAAACAAAAATTTTTTGCAAACGTGTTAAATACTCTTTATCTATTTTGTTGCATCATTTTGCTTTTTTTTTTAGAAACATTTTGCAGATTTTTTTCATGAACATTTGACGCATGAATCTCATCATCTACTACAATAGCATAATATTTTTAAGTGTGCATTTTTGTTAGTTCATATTAGCTTAGGGTGACCATACGTGCCATTTTTCCAAGACACATCCTGGCCAGGATTTTGGGTGTATCGCATTTGTCGACCACATACGTTATCAAGATTTATTATTCCAGGTTCTATTTCAGAAAAGCAACCGTTACATTTCATGGGACGGATAAAATTTGTATGTCTTAAGAGAAATAAATGTTCATTTAATAATGTTTTTAACGGAAATGTGAGAACCTCAATGACGTATGGAGTCGAAAAATGCGACTTCCGGAGGATGCACCCGCAATCCTGGCCAGGACATGTCCGGGAGAAATGGCACGTATGGTCACCCTATAAACTATTGTCTGAAATTTCAATGCATGTGCACCTTTCACAAAGTTTGTCTTCATTAAAACTTTTACTTTGGCCTTTGGTGACCACATCACATTTTTAAAAACATGTCTTTCATCTAAAAGAAAACAAAATATGTAAGGCACTTGGTTATTTCGAGCTGAACGTTCCTTGTAGGGTTCAGTTCAAGGCTAACATCCAAGTAAATGTGGCACGTCTGTGATTATTTTCAAATCGAGGTCAGTCCAGCAGGACTTCTGGGAGATGATCAGTGCACACGGCACTCAAGCGGCGCACTTAGCGGTTGCCAATTGGGCGGAAAAAGCCCTGGTTGCTGAGTTTGCAGCTGAATGTTGTTATTATTGCCATTATTTTATGTCAGGTACGATTCCGTGGCTGCGACAAAGCTGGAGGAAGCCGATAAAGGAGGCGAATGAACTTACAAACACAAACACGCACAGAAAAGCCGTAAACAGCTGCGGCCCGCTTTTATCTGACACGGGAGCTCTCACACTTTGACAAATTAGGCGAGTCTTCCAGGGGCTCGCGGTACAGTGCGAGCACGGCTGTCGGACCGTCTAAACAAAACAAAACAAAAAATACCTCAGAGAAACGCAAAGCTCAGACAGGTCCTGATTTTTATTTGTCCAAATCATGCTCCTTTTGGATATTCTCCCAGGTAGTGCTGCCACCCCTGCACTGATCACAATAACAAGCAGAGGTGATCTCATGCCTGAGAGGAAAGAAAACATTAACATTTTGCTTTCCCCGCGCCGCTCCCAATGAGTCTAATTAAAAGAGGGAAGCTGCGGATAAATACTGCAGGCTTCGTTAAAAACAGTCTGACTCAGCAGACGGTCGCTGTTCTTTTGACGCTCCGGTGAAACTGCCAGCCACGGGGACAAAAACCAGCCACGGTGCGATGGGGGGCTTGCAAACATACAGACACAGTGCCCAAGGGCACGGCATGTGTGTATGTGTGTGCGACAGCAAATGGGAACGGGAAAATAGTCATGGATTATTGCTGGAGTTGTGTAGGAGTGCCACATTCTGAATGCCGTAATGTTACCAAATGTCACCATTTGTCACGGTCCCGTATACGGGACACCTGAGTTTACTTCAATAATTTTAAATCGAATTATGTTAAACTATGTATCGTTGGAAAGGTCTAAGCCTCTAGAATAAATATTTCAACAGTGTTTTATAAAATAAATTATGTAGGGAGAGTACGCGATCCATTTATGAAAAGAGTGTGTCTCAAAATATTGATAATCCTGCTAAATGTCAATGTCCCGCCAGTGGGACTTTTACTAAAGTGTTTTGCATGTGCATTCCTATCTAATCATGACAAACTATATATCATTGGAAAGCTCTAAAGAGTGAAGTTTTCATATTTAATCAATTTTGGGAAAATGATGACATAGTGAGAGTTTCTAAAATGTAACGGGGCCACAGGCATACCCAAATTGTTTTTACATATTTATAACACTAATACCTATTTTAACCATAAACAATCTTAACAAACTATATGCTTTGAAGAGTGAAGTTTTCATATATCATCACCATTTTGGTAAAAATAATGTAATGAGAGGTTTTTGTTACAAAACCCCGCCCCCCATAGGGATGCATAGTAATTATTATATATTTATTACACACTATATACTATTATAAATCTGCAAAAAAGATGACAAACTATATATCATCGGAAAGCTCTAAAGAGTGAAGTTTTCATATTTAATCAC
Source organism: Misgurnus anguillicaudatus (assembly GCF_027580225.2). Classification (NCBI taxonomy): domain Eukaryota; kingdom Metazoa; phylum Chordata; class Actinopteri; order Cypriniformes; family Cobitidae; genus Misgurnus; species Misgurnus anguillicaudatus. The sequence continues at coordinate 33,950,966 of NC_073350.2, read as the reverse complement.
AATTTTGGGAAAATTATGACAAAGTGAGAGTCAGTTTCTAAAATGTCACGGGGCCACAGGCATACCCAAATTGTTTTTTTATATTTATAGCACTAATACCTATTCTAACCCTAAACAATCTTGACAAACTATATATTGTTGGAAAGCTCTGAAGAGTGAAGTTTTCATATATCATCACCATTTTGGGAAAAAATGTAGTGAGAGTTTTTGTTCAATGAACCCGTCCCCCATAGGAATGCATATTAATTATTATATATTCACTATATCCTATTATAAATCTTTAAAAATGTTGACAAAGTATATGTCACTGGAAAGCTCTAAGAATGTAGTTTTCATATTTCAAATCTTTTTAGCAGTAATAACAATGAAGTGACAGTAATTTATTAAGTTGTGACTAAGAGTATGCAGCAAACCGTTGACACCTAGTGGCCGTTGTTGGTAAAGCGACTTACACAAGTGAAAACATTGGTTTCCTCCAATGCTTCAACCAGGTGAGGTTGGCATTCATTTAAATCAAATTTAAATTTCATGTCGACTACGATGACATAAGGCTGAACATTAGCCTGTTTAGGACACGTGTTGTTCATTAGAGCGCCCCTAGTGGTGCGGTGTTTAAAAATCCCGTCAGTTTGGCCATTAGCCTGTAACCTCTCCTCAGCCGAGTTTCCACTCTGTACCCAATGGCTTTGAACCCTATGTGACATGGTGGAGGAAAATCACATAGGAATAGAAAGCCATAAAACACAGCAGTGACCAAGTGAGACCACCGAGACAGGCCAGCCGTGCTATCTTTCCTTCATTTCCGTCGTACGTCGTGCCCACCTCAGAAGCACTCCAGAGGGGCTCTCAATCATTTTCCGCGTGCGTCTGACAAGCCGACTGAACGGACCAGTGCTCCCACAATCCCTCAGCATCGGTCTGTCTACCACAGAGAGGAACTCCAGCGTGGGTTAGCTGGATGTCGTGGACTGTGATAAGACCTCAGACCGAAACACTGACAGGAAGACCATGAGAAGATTGTGACACCAGCTTCTGGGATTCAGAAGCTCACCAAAAGTCAATTTCTCGGAGAAACTTTCATATTTCCTGACAGACTTGCGAGTGAATAAGGTAACACTGGTTTACTTGCCCTTGAGAAATTTGTCATTTTTTTTCCCGTTTCACATACTGTAGCCCTTCTGAGGGGTTTTAAAGGGATAGAAATATATAATCTGAAGCATTATGAATCTTATAATGAAATTTTCATCAGCATAACCGAGATGATTCACTGTTGGGCTACTGCACGCAACAACAAATCAGCATTTTATTACTGCCTTGGTATCTTGTTTTAGCTTTTCCAAAAGATCAAAGGTACTATTGGAAAACTATTATTTCTAATAAAATTCTATTAAAGATGTTTACAACAAGTTTTACTTTCATAAGCTGATATATTTTTGAGTAAAACCGAATATTTAGTGAGAAAAAATAAGTAGCATAAAAATTAGATATTAATATTTTTGTCATGATCGTACTCTGTCAATATTAAAGATTTAAAATCATTGATTTTGAATAATTGAAGAAAAGTAATCATGAGAACTATAAAAGATTATTTACAGACAAACATTTACTTAAATTTTTAATAATGTCAAACAAAATGTATGATTTTTGTTTCACAAAAATAAAAAAATAATTATTATTGTTTATTTTCTTGATTTTTAATATACAGTTCCTGTCTATTGATTATTTAATATTTAAAATATGAATAGTTTATGATTATTTATTTGTCATATTGTAATAGATTTTTACAGTAGGTAAAAAGCTAAAATTTAAATGACTTTCTGTTTACACGGGTCTTACCTTAAAAACAAATGTGACCCTGCTAAAGTATCAAAGTTTGATTTTAATATTTTTGTCATGATCTTACTTGGTCAATATTCAAGATATCAAGGTTATATTTTTACCAAATGTTCTTTACATTAAGTTGGATGATTTTATTTTGAAAACAGTAAATCACATAAAAATGACTTTAGATGGGTTTTAACAGACCTACAAAGTTACAAACTATCTAGAAGTTATGTGTTACATCCCAAATTTAGTAAGACCTTATGAACAGGTGCCTCAACCCTACCCGCAAATATTTATTAAAAAGTAAACGAAGATTTAGATTAAGATTTTTCACATTGACTTGAATGGTAAAGAACAGAAACAATGCTTTACAAAGACAGACGGACACAGAAATAAAATAAGGAACAATGGATAGATAGATAGACAGACAGACAGACAGACAGATATTTTGTCTTTAAAATAGATTGGTGTATTGTTAATCCTCACTTCCTATTCAACACAGAAGTTCCTTTTGACTTTTTGAGCTCCACAAAAAGAGAAAATAAAAGAAAGGAAAAAAACACATTTAAGTCCTTCAGGATCCTGTGGGAGATCAGTTTGTGCAGAAGGGGGAGTCTAAGCTGATTTATACCATTATCAAGATCTCGGTGGCAACAGACAGCACTCTTATTTATTTATTTTCAAGGGAAGACAGAATGATAAGCCGTGGTTTTCCAGCCGCGGATGTGAGCGAACAAATCCGACAGCTAATCCTCACGGTCAACAGAAAAACAAAGTTTGACCACAAGCCTATTATTGCCATCGTCCTCTATAATTTAAAACTATCCGTCAAATCCCGGAGCGCTCCGGAATATGGCAAAAGGGCACGGTACAATGATGTGATATACAGTTACGGGTCGGCCGTGATAAATTTTATTACCCTTTCTCTAGCCGCAGATCAAATTCCGCCACAAACAACATTGTGTTTCGATCAGGTTATCGGGCGATCCACAGAGAGGGCGATTGATTGGTTTTGTCTTGTGTACGTCAGACCTTTCAAAACGCATCGAGGGGGAACGAACAAGCAAACAAAAAGAAGTCAATCTCTCTCCTTCCGCCGATCTATTTGGCCGGTGAGGAATGAAATGGATGGCAGCCAGAAAAAGCACGCGGTGAGACACCAGAAAGCGTCTGCTTAAGAAATAAGGCATTGATCAGTGGTGCAGATCTTTCTTAAACCCGACAAACTGAAAAAGAGTTGAGATGAAAAGGGCGAAGGGTGGAGATGTGTGACTCATACTCTCTCTCCAACTCAAAAAAAGGAAAAACAAAACAAGGTCATGAAGAACGGCTACACTGTTTGCAAAAGCACTGATGTGGTAAGTTTTACCCTTCATCTCAGTAGGCATTAAGGTTAAGAGATGGTCTGATACTTCAGTCGACGGCGCTTCAATTCACAGCCCTATAAAACAGATCGGGATTAAAGCATGTGGGAAATCCACAGACTGCTTAAAAGAAATCTCATTGAAAAGCTTCAGGATTTCACAAACAACGGTAAAGATGTCCATGTTTATTCCTTTCCTACGTGCCTATGATTCAGGTGTACATGGAAAGTTATTTTCATGACATATTAGTATTCATATTTTAGTTCCACCTGATTTCTTTAGGTTAGACCAACAAATGAATTTTAAGGTCAGGTACATATTTTTAAGCCTTTCAAGTGTGTTTTCTAATACTACAAATGGCCCACATAAGCTATGAAAGCAGATTTTTCAAGTGCACGGAATGAAGATAAACAGACCTTTAAGCTGCGATTCGTTTTCCTGGTTTTCCCGCACGTCCTCTTTTCCATCGGCCTTTAACAAAAACTATTTTCTAAAACACAACAGAGTTTTATTCTAGTCTCTTTCTCCAGCCAGTCACCTCCAAAACCAGCAACTCACTATCTACAGGTGAGCACAACCATCTGGCCAAACTCCCCCCACCCACCCTGTGAGAAAAATGAAAGATCAGATAGATGTGTGCGAAGAGGAAAAAAGCTTTGGTTGTTCAAACACAAAAAGCCAGAGAGAGAGAGAGAGAGAGAGAGAAACCGGACAGAGGCAGTGTTTGTGAAAGCGCTATCTCACTGAGGCATTTGAGGCACCAGGGGGGCAGGTATTACTATCCATCTCTGCCCTCGGTCCCCTCACGCTGGGGCCGGGCCCCTGTAACAAAGCCTCCATTCAAGATACATACAGCGCTGCTTTTACTCTTCCTTCTTTCTTGAAGAATATAAGCCAACCTAACGGCTCTCTGTGAATGCCACTGCACATCAAAACTCACATAGACGAGGGCTACCTGTGCGTTTTGGTTAAGTCGATGAAGTGACGCAAATAGGTAACAACATGGTGCAATGTCCTCTTTTCAAATATGACCTTAAAACACAAAAGTATTTGCTGGATTCAACAGCTCCCTCTAGGGGAGGCAATTGAAATTCAAATCATTGCCAAAAGAAACTATTCAGGTTTGGGGTTCTTGTCACCTGCAATTTAGCTGACACATTTCACTTGAGGCAGGTTGTGGTAACCAGTGGTTTATATCTTACTCAGAGATCACTCAGTTGGGTGGTGAAAACAAGGGAGGGCGATATAGCTAAATTATGTATCTTACATTAGATTTATTTATAGCAACATTTAAATAATAAATATATTTCTATATCTCAATATGTATGCATTTGCCCTGAAATCAAACAGAAAAGCTGTACAGCCAATTTTATACAGGATTAGTATATTTAAAATGTTGGTTGAATTTGTTAACATTAGTAAATGCACTAGATAACAATGAGCAAGTGTTTCATTTCTTAATCTTCGTTAATGTTTGCTAATGCCAATACAACTGTTCATGTTCATTGTGCATTAACAAGCAATTACAACTTTTGATTTAAACTGTATTAGTAATTGCTGAAATTAACATGAACTAAGATTAAATGCAGTTGAAGTATTGTTCATGTTACGAATGCATTAACTAATGTTAACAAAAACAACCTTACTATGAAGTGTACATAAAAGGTTAACTGCAGAGGTCTTAAACTACTTTTCTTAAAAGGACAGATTTTTTATGTAAACATGTAAATTTAATGCGAGCCAAACTTTTCCCCTATTTTTTTACCTTTCAAATATTTTTAATTTGACCTATTATATATATATATATATATATATATATATATATATATATATATATATATATATATATATATATATATATATATATATATATATATATATATGGTAGTTATAGGTCATATATTAAAAAATATGCATTTTTTACAAAATCCACACTTCTTGCACTCAGTATTTTGCCTTTTAACTACTGAAAACTCATATTTTCTTTTTTAATATTTGAAAAACAATTGCAGTTGAACATTGCAAGACCCAAATGTTAATAGTTCAACTATGAACGTTGCACAAAAAGTGTAAGTGTAAATAATCAACACATGTATTTTTGAATAGCACTATGCAGAACTTCTTTTGTTTATAATAACTGTTTAACTTTCATAAATTGTTACATTTCATGTATTCACAACATATAACCAGTCTTCTCCTAATAACTAAAATTGTACTTCATGTTTTCTTTTTTAATATTTTAAAGATATTTAGGCTAAACCGCCTTTCCATTGTATGCTACATTCGGACACGACTGCCAGAGTTTGCCCCCTAGTGGCAGTCGCAGTGAACTTTCAGTTTAATCGTAAATCCGTGTCAACATGGGAGAGAAGCTCATTCCAGCGCAAGAGCCTTTAATCTACGAATATATTATTTAAACTTAATTTATTTATCAGTAATCAGTCGTTACTGATAAAGTTTAACAAAAAAGGATTAATAATTTTTGTTGATTGATACACACAGAAATATATCGCTTCCTGTCGACGTGTCACATGCGGTGTAATCGCACAAGTTTTTTTTAATGCATCAAAAGCTCAAATTGGGTCCGAAAATATGCACTCGCAGATTGTTGGCACCCCACGCAGCCCCTTTCGAACTCTCTTTCGGGTTTATCGGACATCATTTGTCGTGTACAATTGAAAGGCAGCTGCTTTAAAGTAACCATGCTGATTTTAAATCAGACAAAAATGACCGGCGAACCGGATAAAGATGAATGGAGGGCCGCAATTGGCCCGTGGGATGGCAGTTAACTAGTTCTGGTTTACCACAAGAATATATGATTTTTTATAGAGTAAAAAGTGAGTCACATGACTTGCTGTCACAATCTCCAGCTAATAACTGAAAATCTTAGCCATATTCAGGATGTCACGTTTATATTCCCAACAAAGTTATAGCATGAACATCACCCAACGCTGATTAAAAACCTAAACCAGTATAAGATGGCAAACCAGGCCGTCTAATCGTTGAGTGGCACCAGGAAATAGCAAATTGATCTTTTTAAGGATTATGCAGAATGAGGATATGAAATAGAGATAGAGGGAGTGAATAAGGGACTCTATCTATTCAGCTTTTGTGCTTTCTACAGAACAGCTGCCTCCAGCATGAGCTCTTTAGAGATCTGCACGACCCTATTGATAAAACCACACGTAATTATATACACATGCCTTATAGAACAGCTTATCCGTTCCTCCTTAATAGTCACAACATAATTATACAGCCCCATTTATCAGTCTCACTAATCATATGGAAAGATCCCGCACGCAGTAAAGCTCTCTTTCTTCACTCGCGATCAAGAAGCCGAAATGACAACATTGCGTACGTAAGCCTACTTCGGACCCCCGTGGAGACCGTCAGAGATGTTGGATCTGAACGGTCTTAAATAAAAATAATGTTGCGACTGTTTTTTTCCTCTCCCCTGGAGGATCATCTTAAAGTGCAAAGCAGCGTAACCTGCTAAGAAAAGGTCACGGTGCTCTTACAAAGATGCTACAGATTGAAACAAAAGAGTTTCACTGCATAACTGGCGATACTGAAACTAGATGAAGAGGGATTGAGTGTTTCAATATAAAGAAGGTCTGTGTCAGTAAGCGAGTAAATTCATTGTGATTTAAAGATAATCCAGAGTGAACCTGGTGCCTGATATAGACTGTATAAAACATGGATGTAGATGATGTTAAAAAGCATTTTAAAGCCCAAAGGGGACGGAGCCGGCCGTCACCATCTTAGCAGCGCGTCACTACCGGATAACCAAAAATGGGCAAAGAGGCGGAAAGTGGGAGGAGCTGAGGTGCCTGGTTGCTGAAACCACACCCACCTAGCTCGATGATAGTAACAGCAGCAGCAATGCACCTGTCACTCAAGTGGCCACACCCTTAATTATGCAGAACTTTAAGGCTTAATATAATTAAAATGGATGAGTTACAAAAATGTGACAAAATTAGCTCTATAGACCAAAAAACACTTCTTTACCAGGGTGTAAACATTAGTTTCTGCTGTAAAGTTGGGCATTTTAAAATGGACATTCACTCCCTTTCGGAGCCTGTCTCTAGCGGTCAGTCGATGAATTGCAGTTTAAGTCACTTCTGCGTTGGATTAACGAGAGAAACCGGAAGGTTCTCACCTTGGTGCCTGATCAGATTTAAAGTGAATTATGGGGAATTATTTGGGGAATTTCTGTCAATATTTTTTAGAGATGGATAAAGCTCATCTTTCAGAATTCAATTCGGTATACAAAAAAAAACTTCATAATTTGCACCCTTAAGATCTTGGTTATTTGCCTACAGTAGAAGCAGGTGCTAACATTCATCATGACACACTAGATGTAAATTAAAGAGAAACTCAAAGACATTTCAAAAGAGGTGCGATTCCCTGCCAGCATAAGGATCTGTTGCTCTTTTATCATTTCCACACATGCTGTCTTTTTGCGAACATACTGTTATAAACTCATCATCTACAGATGTTTCCTGAGTACCATAATTTACAATCAAGCTAATACAGTATGTTACCAGTTCACTGTAAAGTATGTCTGAGCAAGGTCATAAGTTGAGATTCCTACCGCATTTTATCGTTTTGTTTTTCTACATTGTCACTTTATATGGTAATCAAGTCTACTGTGAACGCAGAACGCTCTCTCTTTTTCTCCTAATGAGAACGTCCTGTCACCCTTTATAATTCAGGAGACAGGAAGGTCAAGGTGATATAAGAACGTAACGGAGGAGGAATATAAAGAAAGCCAGCCGTCCATGCATGCACATGTTCCTGCATTAGGACCAAAAGCGTCAGAACTTTTAATTGGAAAAGAGACACTAAATTTTCCTCGCATGAGCCCACACATGCACATTCGATATTAATGGGCCAAATTGCTTTGTTGTTGCCAGCTGTAAATAACCTACGGCTGGACTAATGAACTACATAACGTGCTGGAAGAATTGTTAATTACAATTATTAGTTATAAAGTATCAAACCATGGCTGTTTTATGAAAGCGATAAGCCAGCGAAAGCTCTTAAAAAGTAAAGATGCTACAAAAGGTTATTCACGGCGATGGCATATTTTAGTTCCTAAAATAACTATTTCTTTCTAACCTTTATCCACTACAAAAAACTTTTTATGAAACAAGATGTTAAAAAAACCATACAGCCAAAAGCGCAGGGTTTTCCAACTAGAGTTCGTGAACCCCTGGTGGTTCGCAGGGGAACTGCAGGTTAAAAAATAATCAATTACTATTAAATCGTAAAGTGGAAATGATTCATTTTTAAAATAAAAAAAAATCTAAATAAAACACATTTTTATTATTTAATCTGCATGTCATGTGACGATAACTTCAATATATCACGCAAAATGGACACAAACAGTACGTTTTATGTACCAATAAAAAATGCTTCATAAACACAATGTTGGTGTGAAACGTGAATGATTCAACAGACTTCCTTTCCTACGCAATTAAGATCAGAAGTTATCACGAGGGACTGTATTTATAGCGCTCTGGCACGAATCGAAAGTGCCAATCCGCTTCTTTTGGCAGAGCCGCACGCTCCACGCGAGGAAACTCCCCACCAACTGTGGGCCCTGTTAACTACGCAAGTAAACACAGAACAGGAAAACAAGCCACGGCCTTTTTCACAGTTTGCTTCTGACAGAACAGCAGTGGGTTTACGCAACGAAGAGGAGGAATTGAAAAACCAAAAAAAAAGCGAACAGGAGCAAGAACTCTCACTTCTAATCAAGGCAGCCGCCTTCTCAATCTCTCGCAGCGAATCCCCAGTGACAAAACACAGCACGCTGCTCTACGCCCTCCTTTCAAAGCACCTGACCTCCCACCAACCGTTGTCCTCATTCAACGATTCATCCTCTCGGTCTTCCTCGCTGTCCCCACTCCCCCATGCCCTCTCTCTCGAATGGATGGGCTGTTGGCGATTCATTAATCTTGATGCAGCACCTGCACTCTGGCCGAGCGGGAGCGTCCGCCGCCAAATGTCACATTTCATCGGATTAAATTAGCTTTATCTCTGGCAAATGCCTTCCCCTGCAAGATCACGCAGATTTCTTTTCGCACCTCCCAGGAGCGACGGGGACCGGCGGGGGAGACATCATCATGTATCCATTCACCTCAGGACCGTTAGCGAGGAGTTGGACTAATTGATGAGAGAGAGAGTCATTACCAGGAAAATGAAAGAATAGATAAATAAGACGAGGGAGGGAAGCAAGCCGGTGGGGAGTACACATCCCCTTCTCTGAAATGAGTAACAGCCGGGGAATGTTTGAGTGAATGGGCCTCAGTACGAGCACGCTTCTGTATGCTAGAGGGCTCTCGGCATTCAAACGTAGTATAGTTAACTCGCCCCTTGCTTGCTTTCTCTCGCTCTCTCTCTCTTGATACGTGAATGACAACTGCTATGCGCCAGGCAGGGTTCCCCTATCAACAACACAATCACGTCACGTTTGCCTGCCAAAAAATGTGCGCGCACGGCGTCACGGTTGAAGCGAGGTTGAGACGTTCCTGCCAATGTTAACAAAATGCTTGTTCGCATAATGACATTTGGTGCCAGGTTAGAACAGGCAACATTTACCCAAGGGCGCGTATCTCGGCTTACAGATTGCATATTTAATTTCCAATTTCCTTGCTTATTCATTATTAACGCTGGGGAAATAATTTTGATCTTATTTGGACTTATTTGGCACCCTTAATGAAAGAGATTGAAGAATGTGCCACGCCCTAAATACGCAGTTGGGCGAAGGAAGTGCGAACGATGATTGGACGGGGAGGGCAAGTCACGCCACCCGTCTAACGGGCGACGCCCACAGCAACAGGCAACAGAACGCTATGGGATGACGTAATGCTTTATAGAAATCAAATTGGCAATTTAAAATCATTTTAGTAATAACAAAACGCAATATTTTAAAAGCCACAAAAATCGTCAATATTGACTAGAGTGTAAAACCCTGATCGTAACTTGAAAAATATAACAGATTAAACAATGCACTCTTTATTGAGGTCTATATCTAGGGCAATATCTTGAAAGCGGTCCGAGCAGCCTGGCAAATGGGCGGGTTTTGAGAATAGGGAGAGTTTTTGAAAGGACAATAGGTGACTCTGAAACATTGTCTGTGGCAGGTGATAATCTCTCAGCGGTGTCTGACTCCGACAGCGAGGCTGTCAGCAATGTCATCTTAAGTATCCGAGCGAGGAGGTGTGGAAGAATTGCCATCTCTAGACGCGGGAATTTCTGTGAACCGCCAGACCCTGTCGCCTCCGAGCTTTCACTCTGCCACTCTCAGTATTTTTAACGCTACAATCACTATTTTTTTATTACTCGCTGTCTATTGTTACTTCTGGACTGTATTTTGTGTCACGCAGGGTGAGAAGAACTACCCCTCAACCTCTTGCACTCTTTGTTGAGGCGGACAGGCATTCACACGAGAGGACGGCATTCAAAAGACCTGCTGTTTTAGAGACGACAACACATATCGCCTCTCCTAGGTGTCCGTCCCCACAGCATAGAGGGGATGGATCCAACCGTAATGTGTCTCAACCAATTGAGCTCCTGTCAATCGTCTCTTGCAGCGTGTGTCTAACTGCCCTCCCCTCCTTCAAACACACACGCATCACACTTCCCATCTGAAAGCAGCGGGGAAACTCTGAATGCAGAGGGAATCCTGTTTAGCCGTGAAAAATCCACTTACTGTTCTGCAGACGATACCTTTGGACTGTCTAATGCTCCACTTGTTGTCTTATACGAGCTTTAGCTAAACCTGCTGTCAATTCGAGAGGACGCATGCAGTTCTTATTGTCTTCTACCGTGCACCAAATGAAGATAAACTTTACGATCAATGCAAAAACCAAACAGCTGGAAAACAACAGTGCAGGAACAAAGAGGTTTTATTGCGGCTGAAAATAACAGTAGCACACTAAACCGGAGCATGATACAGTACTATACAAATTAACAAAATGAATAATAGTTTATAAAGCTATTCATATATGTATGTATCTGTAATAGCACAAACATATATGCATGTTATATGTATATACACATGTAGAAGCATATGTGAGCGTCCGGTAAGAGATGGACGTACGGGTACAATATATGTCTCTGATCCGGTTTAGGGATGAGGACATCCTGATAAAACAACCGATACCATTTTATGGGACAAGTGCAAAAAATCTAAATCTGTCCTATTTTATTACCTTTTCTTGTTTAAAACTCATCTTTTCTTTGTCTGCATTGCCTATTTATTACATTTTATTAAATTTCAGTTTTTACACAAAAGCTTGACTGTGCGTAACACCTTTTTCTCTCTGGATTCTTGGTGCCTGTCCTGATTTAGCTTGGGATCTATTTCCGTCAAGCCCTGGGGAAACACCTAAATTTGCCATAGTAAAATAGGTGTGTGTGCATAAAAGTAAAAGTTTTTCTTAAATATATGTATTCATAAATGGAGGAGTACATATACAGACTATATATATATAAATATATTTATGTTATGTGGCTCTGCATGGACACAAATTTAGCAGCACTGACTGATTCTCATCTGCAGAGCGGTTTAAACCCTTAGGGGTCTTTGCAAACTAAACCTGAAGATAAGGCAACACGGCACCGCTCCAACACACACACACACTTCAATAACCAGCCCAGAACAACCTCCGTGTCCCAAACCAGAACCCAACAGCCACACACTAGTACAGCGTATACTTACACTTATAGGTACAAAACAATGAACAAAAACACAAAATCACACTCAGCTCATACAATAATGGAGACTTTGAGATGAACACACATGGAGACATAGTGATAGATGTGGACGTTCAGACAGATGCCAGGTAGAACAATTGGGATGCGTTTGACGGGACTCACCTCTGCCTTCCTCAATCGGGCAAGCGGTGAAACAGACTGGCTTCCAGAGGCACCGTTGCCGCACACAGAGACAATGAGGCGAGAGAGAGAGAGAGAGAGAGTGAGTGAGTGAGTGAGCGAGAGGGAGGGAGGGGGGAGAGAGTGAGAAGTGGATGAAGGAAAGTGAAAAAGCAAGAGGGAGTCGGAGAGGTTCTGAAGTAGACGGCCAATCAATGTAGAAATCAGTGTGAGGATCTGATGAAATAGCCGCGGATTAGCGATCAGCAGCTTTCGGCTACTGGCGAGAAGGGTGGGGGGGCAAAGTGCCCCAGTGAATGACTTAACGTGGGGAGGGGGGTGAAAGAAAAGGCTGAAGAAAAGTACAATGCAGAAAGAGAAAGGGATCCCAGACTTGGCCGAGTGCAGAACGCAAATTTGGGCAAACCTTTTTCTTCAAACTTGGCAATGAGTAAACTGAACAGAAGAGGGTGGAGAGGGTAATTCATCGACTTTAAAGGTGGTTGTGCATCTACAGTGCAACTTTAGTTTACTGTTTCAAGAAAAATCAGCCCCTCCTCGTGACATCTTTGCTTTAGATGGGTTCATCAAGATGTGCTCGGGCTTCTGTCTTCATCCATTTCTGTTCTAAAAATATAACCTCTGCTTTCATCTTCTTGGAGGTCTCTTTCTTCATTTCTTTTTCTCCAGCACATCCGGATCGCTAAGGCCCAAGGCTTGGGTGCCCCCTCCAGAGATAATAAAGTGATTTGGAAAAAAATGGCTCCAGGTGTTGTGTCCGGATTGGTCCGACTTGATCCTGTGTCTCGAATACAGTGGAGTCTCCGGCTCCAATTATTTTGGTCTCAAAAGGAGAGAAAGAAGAAAAAAGCTCTTTTAGAGGTTTAGAAAGGAATTCATTAGACTGAAAAGTGCTTTTCAGCGCACAGTCCAGAGAATTCTTCACAATATGCACCCAAAACGTCCCAAACACGGAGACAGTGGGAGCGGAGGGGCATGAAGACGCAGGCGAGAAACAAGTAATCAAATGAAACAACGGAGAAGAAGTAAAATAGAGAAAAAAACAAGAACGATTGGTTGTTCTTCACAAAGTATCAAAGACATGTTTTCAGCACGGCTCTTTTCTTCTTTTGGGCGTTCCGTCTCTGTTTGGTGTTTTCCATACGGGATAATCCATCAGACGGAGGGGACCGGCCAGTGAAGGGGCTTCTGCGGGTGCCGCCTCTGTCTTTTCGTTCTGTGTCCGGACACAGCTCTCCTTGCTCCGGCGTTCGTCTTTGCCTCTCCGGGCTCGCCGGCCGATCATTTTCTTTTCCTCGGCCGTGACAAAACGAGTAGGATAGCGGTGTGTGGGAGAGCTTGAAAAATGAACAAGGGAGAGAGATGCAGAGAAAATAAAATAATAATAACAATAGTACAGCAGAGGGAGGCTGACATGAAAATGACAAAAAGAGAACATGATGAATGGGTTCATTTGGAGATGTGGGTCTGCCAGTGGAGGACGGCTAAGGGGGAGCGGGAACGTTGCGGGGCGTCCCGACCCACTCTCACTCCCCCGTGCCGCGCAGAAAGATAGAAAGCGGTGGAGGTGTCGGTGATTCAGTCGACAGCCTCGTCTCTCGCTCTTTTTTTCTCTCGCTGTGCGTCCAGCTTACCGGAATCCTCTCCAATCTCCACCTTCGGCCCCTCCCTCTCGCACACACGTTCAGTTCATTATCATTCACTGGTTCTTACTGTGACACGCTTCAGTAACCTACTCAGTCAGACGAGGCAGAAGACAAACTGAATTCTAATGCAGGAGAGAGAGAGAAGAAGCTGAGAAAAGAATTGGGAAGGGGGGCAGCGCGGACCAGCAGGTGTCCTCTCTCTCACTTTCTGGTCCATCTGTCTGTAAAAAGAAGCCGAGCTCTTCAAGAGGCTGTTCCACTTTATTTTGTTAGTTTCTCTCACACACGACCTCAAAACACTTCAACGAAGGCCAGAGTCGTATAAGCTTTCAACAGGTTTTGATATTTTTAAGGATTTTTGTCGAGGTTCATCCTTATAAAATGTGGCCATGGTTATCAGTGTCCGGGAATAACTTATCAATTTATATAGTATGTTTGATAAAACTTTACATTCCCATAAGAAAAATCAAAAAGGAGATCTTTCTCCTAGACAATGAGATGACATGGAGAGCAAACTCAAGCTGCTATAGTGGTCTGCATCGCAGATATTTCTCCTGAAAAAAAGATCCTGAGAAATCTCACAAATGTCAGAAGTTTCAGAAGAGATCTCAACAATGTCACAAACTGAACTTAGATTTGGCAAGTCAATATTATTTAAACAAATTAGCATCGCACACCTAAAGTCAATGGATAGGTGCGTAGGATAAGACGACAAAAAGTCTCATAACATACAACAAACAATTCCCGCACACTATCTGCTTGCTGAAAATTTTAATTATAGTTGCGTTGCAACGTTTCGATCAACTGATCTTCATCAGGCAACTACAACTAGGTTGCCTGATGAAGATCAGTTGATCGAAACATTGCAACGCAACTATAATTAAAATTTTCAGCAAGCAGATAGTGTGCGGGAATTGTTTGTTGTAAGTCAATATTATTGAAAATTGGGAACGTTCCCATTGCCTCACTACAGCGACACAGCGCGAGTTGTTCCGAAAAGGGAACTCAAACACTTATCAAATTAGCGGCTTTTACTACACAAAGCCGTAGTTCACTGACAAGCTGGGCCATATCGCATACATATGGCAGGCGAAATGTCTGCGATAATTAATGCGAAATAGCCCCAATAGTGAGCAAACTACAGCTCTATGTAGTAAATGTCGCTCCATCTGAAAGCAGGGGATGTCAGTTTACTAATAATCAAAGAACCGCCTTTTTTGTCAAGATGCACATGACAATCACATGTGATTTATCGTGCAGCCCTACAAATGACATCTCTCTATATCTCAGTACAAGATTAAACTAAAATTAAAACTTAAGTTCTTTCTGTGAGTTTTTGCTTTAGATAAAACAATTTGTATCTCCAGTGATTTGCCAAAAGTTGGAGATAAAATCTCCCACAACCGATTCACCTGAGCTATACTACCCACATTCACTTTATACTTCTGTACTCTTATTGTATGCCAACCCCAATGACACAGAACAAACTGTGAAATCGTTTCTGTCATGAAAGACTATCCTCTGATATTTTGGCAGTCACCACCGTTAATTTTTCTAAGAGTAGAATCTGTACTCACGTGAGCCTCCTACATGATTTACTGTCTAGTTAAGCTAACTCACGGTGAAGTCTCTGCTGAAGTTCGACCAACGCAATGCTTAAACTCGACATAATTAGACAGCTTCAAACTCTCTTAGCCACGCAAATCCCACAAAAGGGCAACTGTGCGCTATTCTAGGGTATTTGTTATCCGTGTTGACGTTATGAGAAAGTTTGCTTATCTTAAATGTCAGAATATAAAGGGATGCCCCCACCCGTTCCTCCAGTGGATCCAGGTTATTATTATTAAAACACTACTGTCATTCACCGTATTAAAAGCGAGTGCCCTTTTCACAGATATGATTGACAGAAGTGAGGGGCCAGAAGGGCGGGGAGGGGAGAGACGGGGGATTTGAAAGTGACAGCAAACGATTTTGTCTCTCTCTCTTTTTCACCGACTCGCTCTTGGCGCTGCTGTGTATACAGACATTATAAATGCAATAAAACTGTCATAGCGCGACCGCGCCCGTCACTTCACTTGATTCCCACAGGAAGCGATTAAGGTGCGCGCACACACTTCCATTTCCGCACCCACACGCGCTCCTATACCATCTGCGCTCAGCACCCTTCACCTAACCCCCGTTTAATTAAAGCGGGATTCGGCGAGCGATCACACACAACACACTCCTGTTTGAACGGTATGATATGGGCCCGGTGACAGAATGACTATTTACAGCTAACCTTACAGCGACGATAGGCACAAGTTACACTCTTTGCAGCGCTTTGAGCCGGACCAATTTAAGAACTGCAAAAGTTGATGCCATCACAAAGTTGAAAAAAAAACAGAAGCTGGCTGACAGGTACTGAACCTCAACATCTCAACTCTTTTACGGTAAACAAAGCGTTACCGAAGGATCAACGTTTCTTCCCTTTCCCGTCTCGATCAATGCCTCTGTAATAAAGACAATTAAAAAAGGATAAAAGCAAAGGTTCAGAGCTGCCACCCCCATCGACTGAGCCCTCAGCGAAGTTTATCGTTGAGGATTATTAGTAAGGACACATCACAGAGCCGTCCCACGCTCTCCGGTGTCTCCAGACGCCAGCTCTACACCTTGTATTCCCTTTCATGAGGCTGCTGTTAGGTTACGAGCTGATGAAAGCCATCAATGTAATCCTACACATCATCTTCACTTTACCGCCGTGACGCCACGGTCGCAGAGAGAGGAAACGATGAGCCGTTCAGAGCGAGAGGCCTTTGAGCGTGTCAGACGCATGCCAGAGATCATGAAAGTCCACCGACTGCCTTAAACAGGCTCTCTGACTCACTTCAGCTTTGTTTCTCTGCAAGCATTTGTTCTTCTTCTATCAACACAATTGTTGAGTTCGAGCTGTTTTCCGGCGTCATTGGAGCGACGGCGTCTGTCGGCTTTTTGTTAGCAGATTGGCACAGATGAGGTCGCTAAACATCACAATGGTGGCCCTGCAACTGTGAACAAAGCGAGAACATGCTGTATCAGCCATATGTTTCATAAACAGCAAAGTATGAAGGGAAACATTCGCATCTTGTGTTGTTTCCATTATAAACATTGATTGAATTTTTGTGATGCATCTCAGCAAGCAATTTTGGGTTTCAAAGACGTCTAATAGCTGTTCAAACACAGCCCAGACGTCTAGGTTAAAACAAGGCATAATCTGGGCTGTCAGGGAAAATTTTAAAGACGTCTAACCATATAGCCCCCCCAAAATGAAATAAAATAAATCAATAAATGAAACCCAACACCTTGTTATCACTTTGCTTAGATAATGGAATATCATACATTTCACAAGTTATTTTGACAAGAATGTAACCAAATTGGGCCTGACTATATCGCGTCTTAACCTAGACAGTGAAATGACGGCTATTGCTTGTTGGGATGCGTCTTGAGTCTTCAATTAGCAGTAAATCTACTTTTTCTAAGGTTTTAACCTGATAAGGATCACTGTGCCGTACATGGCACACCCCCTCCCTTGCACGTGAGGCTGCATGAATGTCATTGTAACTTTGAAGCATTAAATCTTCAAAATATACACTCGTGCGGCACATCGTTTGAAAGATTAGACTCTCAGGATTCCATTAAGCGCACACAAAAAGCATAATATGATTTACTCATGAAACTGTAATCTAGTTGTTAGTTACCTGAACCGGGCAGCGCCAATTTAGGTCATTTACTTACCTTCAAAATCTTCCCTTTATCCACTTCGGTGAAATTGTCCAAAACAAATTGTTCATAAATCCCCAAAAGTCGAAGGAAATTGAATATCCAAGCCTTTAAATCCCGAACTATTTCTTCGCCTCACAATCTTGATGTTTCTGACTGAATTATGATATAAATACTGTAAACAATTAGTTCACTAACAGACATTCGTTCGAATCTCACTTTTCATTCACGATTTATAATGAATATATTCGGATGTCACGTTTATTGTGCAACGTCTGAGGAACAAATACGCCCCCTTGTGGAATTTCAGCCATTTCATAAGAGGCTACAGATTAATTCTACAGGTACTGTATGTTATTTGGTTTTCCAAATTCAAAATGTCCAAATAAATCTGCACATTTACATATTTCTGCACATTGGCTGTATGATTTGACATCCAGCTTTGCAAACCTACAGTATGCCTTAAGAGGAAAGGCTGCAAACATGTATGTATGTACAAGGAAGCAACACAAACTATGCTAAGAGACATGAAAAGTGTTAATAATCTTGATGGTGAATGTAGAAATGCGTGAAAAATGTCTAACATCTGGACCAACAAGAGTGCCATTGCTGTTAGCAAACCCAAACTGTTGTCTGCAAATCTTTGTTTTTAAAATGTGCAAGAATGGATATGAATATTAAAACGTTTCCTGTTGTGTTTTTCTTACTTGAAATTATCAAAGCTCAGCAGGAGTCAGATTTAATCAAGTGCCGTCTCCCTCTGACAGTCCCACTGTTTCCAAAGCTGCCGAAAATCAAAGCCGAGCAAGAAATGTTAACGTAGAAAAACTCAAGTTTTCTGAAGAATGTGTTTTAGAAATGAAGCAAGGACAGAAACTCGTTTTTTATTTGACCTCCAGGACAACTTGAAAACACACAAGAAAAAAAATCTATTTGTTCAAAGCTGATTGTCAGAGGTGAACCATTATTTTGGATTTGAGATGAGGACTGTAGCCGTGAATGCAGCTCAACCCCTGACAATTCTCTTCATTTTCTCAGAGAGAACCGTAGCAGAGGCATTAACTGTGCCCTACAAAACCATTTGCATACAGGCAATTTTCAAATCCATTTGTGAATAAATACGAACCCAGGCGTTCGGCAGCTGCTTCTTTCATCAATTCCCTAATAAACCACGGAAAGGATGAGCGGGGCGGAAAAAAGGGATCTTATTAAGGCTTTGTATTAGTCAGATATTAAAACCCAATCTTTAATGTGAGCCAAGGGGCATTTTCACATTCACACTCGATGTGTAAATTTCCCATGAATCACTCAGGGCATCACTTCACACGCCGGCTGAGGGAAACCCCCCTCCAGGGAAACAAGTCAACTCTTTCATTTCGCAACTCTTTCTCTTTCTCTCCGCCCTTTCTTTCCCGGCCTCGGCTGTCTTCTTTTTTTCCTCCGCTTTCATCAGCCTGGTGTCACTTGAAAGGCAGAGGAAAGAAACAGAAGAGGAGAGGCCGGTGAAGTAGGAGTTCCTTCAGAAGATGCTCTGCATGAATGCGGCCAAGTGCAAAAGTTAACCGAGTGAGTCGGGTGCAGTCAAAGCCACTTCTCACTGCTATCTTTCTTTTAATGCAGAAAACTAGTAAAGGCTATAACTGGCTAACCTTGTGCCACCCAATCCCATAATGCACTCGGCCCCGCAGCTGCACGCGTAGCAGACACGGTCTGCTGTCGATTGTCGCTCGCCCTTCGTCTTTCTCGCCTGTCTGACTGAAGGACTTTGCGGTGTGCGGAGCGGGAAAATGTGATAGAGGCGCCTGTGTGAAATTTCTTTCATTGGGGACTAGGTTGCACATTTCGCCCTCTTTTTCTGGAAGCCGCGGCTAATTTTACGCACCCTTATCTGGCCCCATTCACTGGCGAGGCGCCTGCTTCTGCATGGGTCGGAGGCTCTGGGCCATTCGCCACGCTAAAAGAGAGAGAGAGAGATGGGTGAAAGAGGGAAGAGGAAGCCTGCAGTGTTCCTTGGGGTCTCTGTTCAGAGGATGTGGGGTGGCTCTCCTCCTGTTTCCATGGCAGCGGCTGGCTTATTAGAATCCCATTCCAGATGCGCCACAACAGCATCCCTGCCCCCTCTGTGCACAATAGCCTCCCCCAACGCCCCTGACTGTTTTCCAATGGTTAAGAAACTTGTCAAAAGTGAAAGATGGCACAGTGCGTTGATAAATGAAGCGTAATGGGATAACCACCACATGATTTCACACTCTGATAGCCTGTGGCACTGCCACCATTTAGTGCAGCCTGTTCCTGGTGAAACGTGGGGAGAAAGCACCGTCACATGAGTCTCTCCTGTCACAAATATCCCTCTGGCCTTAACCTCCACAAGATATGACACCTCTGCTCGAGTACATCCAGCACTCCGTCTTGACAACGTCGCTCACCGGCAAACGGAACGCACCCGGGCTGTAACTCACAGAACCTGTCGAGGGCGTGCGAAGCGCCCAGTTTTGTGACATCTTAGAAATCTGTCACATTCCCGGCTAAAGAATAAAAAGTGATGGAAAATAAGGAGGTGATTTAGTGAGCTATTATTGGGTATTTTTGTTAGACAGCCCTTTTGGGCGTCGGATGGCAAAGTGTGGACCTGGCGCCCATTAGCCGAACTCAGCCATGTGCATGTCATGGTCAATAAGACCCCACTAAAATGTCATCGCCCTAATAGCTACTTACTACCAGAGCACACACAGGACCCATCTTACCGCACGCTTCACTTATCGTGACGGTTTGGTGGCGTCCCATGCAGCTTAGCGGGAGATAATGGCTTTTCATGCATCGCAGTTCGGCTCTTGGAAAAGAGTGGCCGACTTATTCGGCTCTCCGCCCGCTCTTTTCATGGGCACAGTTAGTACGCTAGTCTTTCCCTCTTCCTTACTGTATTGTACAGAATGGTAAGCGCAGGGAATAGGGATCCGGTGATGAATGATGGCCAGAATACTAAACACTCCGCTGGGTATTACAAAAGCCCGTCTTACAGGCGGAGTTAAATTTGTTTGTATTGCCGACTCAAATGCCGAGGATAAGCGAGAATGTGAGGAGAATTTTTAAGTCGGCAGATGTGAGGCGACCTTGTCAAAATAGGAAGGATGGCCATTTGCAGTAGGGAGAGCGTGGTTATAGATATAATGCATTCATGCGAGAATATCAGCCTGGTATTGATGGGGGAGATGAGCCTTTGCTATTTCTAATGAGCTGGAGAAAATGCGGAGACGTGTGAAAAACTGCAAGAGCCGTGAGAAAGGAAGAGCGTTAATGTAATGGTCATTGTTAAATTGATTCTACCAGTCTGAAAGATAACAGGGCTATTAAAAGAACGAAAAAAAAACAAATAGTTACGCTCCTGAATGCTGATTGGTCAATCCCAGAGGAAAGTCTAATTGCTCGACGCTTGTCGCTTCACGGGTCAGGAGACGAAACAGAGCTGAATCGAATAATGAGATTCGGTAAAGAAAGCTCACCAGAATTCCAGAATTCAGACGTTTACGCTTTAACAAAGCATCAGTGAAAATTAAATAGACGTCTAACCATAGCCCAAAAATAAATGAAATAAATCATTAAATGAATAAAATCAAACACCTTGTAATCACTGTTGACCTTGCTTACAAGTTATTTTGACTTGTAACCAAATTCAAGTTCATTTTGGCTAGAAGTGGGGTCCTTTTCTACCG
Organism: Misgurnus anguillicaudatus; assembly: GCF_027580225.2. NCBI lineage: Eukaryota > Metazoa > Chordata > Actinopteri > Cypriniformes > Cobitidae > Misgurnus > Misgurnus anguillicaudatus. The sequence continues at coordinate 33,929,780 of NC_073350.2, read as the reverse complement.
AGCCCTAAAGTTTTCTAAAGTTTAGTTTATGTGCACGTGAAACTTTCTCGTGTGCACGTGAAACTTTTGCTTTCACGTGCGTATGCGATAGTTTCACATGCACGCACAATAGTTTCAAACTAAATACGATAGTTTCACGTGCGCAAGCAAAACTAAACGCGATAGTTTCATGTGCGCATGCAAAACTAAACTTTATTTATTTTTTGCTCCATGTCTCCTTAGGGGCTCCGTACTTTTCACACAAAGATTATGGAAAATACATGGAAAATGCGTCCGGGATTTGTCACGGATCGTTTGATTTTTGGTTTACTCACACTGACAATGATTTTGCGAAATCTGTGCGTGCATTCACACACATGCCGTGAAGATCCCGTAAAGACAGTTGACATATTTTTTCCACAGCGTCTGAAGTGTTCAATTCCAAATTGTCTCGAAAAACCAAGCATGTGCATTTTAGTTTATGACGAGATCATAAGGAGCGTTGTTCTATCATGCTGGTGAATGATCTCTGCTTCAGTCCAATTTGCCAAAATTTCTCATCATGAATGTTAATCTGTATTTACCATAATTTTCGGACTATAAGCCGCACCGGAGTATAAGCCGCATCACTCAAAAATAACATATATAAGTCGCAGTGGACTATACGTCGCGTTTATTTAGAAAATTATTTCACAAAATCAAAGCCAAAGAACAGACATTTAATCTGGAAAGGCAAGTTATATAACTAAACAACAGCAGACAGAACAGCAGGCTGAATAGATCTGTACGTTAAAGTAATATTATCAGTTATTTAAACCATAAACCATAGCATACAGAACTTGGAAGGTTGAATAGTGTAAATTAACCAAACATGCCAACTAGCGTGAATTTCGCAGACTCATCATTCCACATTACTGAATCTATTGAATTATATAAATACAGAAGCAGCATATGGCGGACTCTCGCGGCTGTAGATGGTAATGTTTTCTCTTGCCTCATAAATGGCAAAATTAATTCATACTGACTTACAAGGCGCACCTGACTATAAGACGCAGCACCAGCCAAGTTACGAAAAAAATGTGGCTTATAGTCCGAAAACGACGATAAATCCCTGTGTCAAAGTGCTGAACCATAATTTCTTGTTGTGATGACACACGCGTCCTCACTACGGCACTTATGACATTGTTTCTACCTCTTGTTCACACAGAATGCTTTCTGTCAATGTTATGCCAATGGTTTACTTTATAGGATCGATCCCACAACATTTATGGGACGTTTTTGTTCACAGAAGCCTTTTATTGAAATTTTCTGGGACCAAAGTGCTGTGTGAATGGGATTTTATAGCCGGACTATATCGGTTCTATAGCTAGATGGTAAAATTACAGCTATTGCTTGCTAGTAGTCACCATATTTTAAAATATCTCTTCTTGTATTCTCTGAAAGAAAGCCAATCAAACTGAAACAGACGACACAAGGAAGTAAATGGCGACACTTTTCATTTTTGGTTGAACTATCACTTTAAATTGCCTCCACCTTGTGCTCACTAAACTTGGTGGTAAGTTTATAGCGTATATACGCAAGCATCTGCCTTCACAGGTAATAGAAGCAGCCGATGTATTCTCCTGGTTTATGTGTAAGAGTGACACTGAAAAATGCATAATTCATTTTCATTTGTGAGAAATAAATTGGGGAGGGGGTCGAGGAGGGAGAGGCTGCGCTCCAATATCACGCTGAACGGCTCTCTCCGAGACAGCTGGATGCACGTGGCTGGGTAATAACATTAAATTGGTTCTGTCAGGTAATTTCTACAAGTGTTAGGCACACTGGAGGCTGAGGTGCACCGCAATCAGAGGAGAAGGGGATCTGGGGGGGCATCGCATCACGACTCATCCTGAACTCCTCTGCGGCCGCCTCCTCTCTCCTCACCGTCTGGCCTCCACCAAAGTAATTGCAATCTGGGCTTGACGCTGTAAATATTGACCCTCTTGACCTGTTTCTCTGATGGGATTCTAACTGGGGACGTTACTTTTGGATGTGTGTGTGTGGGAATGTGTATGTGTGTTAGTGAGATAGATATACTTAAATTGAAAGATCAGACATATATACTGGTGCCATAGATTTGAAGATACATTTTTAGCTGGATATGAAACAGAAAGGATCTGTAGATGTTAAAGATTCTTTATATTTCTTCTATTTTTAAGAGCGTTTGGATGTCATGCCTAAACTCATCATTTATTTATTGGAGGATATCAATCCAGTTCAGTCTTTATGTCCATGTACACACTGTAGTCGAATACAGATGTCACTTCTCTTGAGTGCTGTTCGGTTATTTATGAGTTTATTCACAACAGTTTTAGGCTGTAAAAACTTTTTACATAACATCCGCATAGCGCACACAGAACCGAGCCAAATAACCAGTTGTTTATGCAGTAACATCACTCTCCTCCGGTCATTGACAGCTCGTCTGAGGAAATTTAATATCAGTCTGTCTTTCTTACCCACAGTTTCTCCATCCAGCCCTGTGAAACAATTTTCAAAAGAAGTGACTTGACAAATAAAAAACCTTTGTCATTAACATCTCTACTCAATATCCATACAGTTTTATTGCTTGGTATTTCTCATGTCTGTGGTAAATACAGTAAGAATGAACTATAGATGGATGTTTTACATCCTCTTCGTATGAACTGCTACCATCTTTACGAAGGTATAGGGAAAAAGAAATGCAGAATTTTTGATGCAGGCACTAGCAGCAAGGGCATTGCGACGATGTCGAGCCCCATATACTGGAAAACAACGACGGCTGATACAGCTAGACGATCAATCACGTGGGTTTAATGTTTGCAACGTTAGAATTTATTCAGCAAACATGTTTCTATCTCCCATTATTCGCAATCACTTTTTGACGAATAAGTCAAAAACCACCTCAAGTGAGCATAAAACTTTTTTGCAAATTAAGTTTGGCATTTCCATCATTCGTTTCTAATGCAATACTTCAAAATGCATATAAAATCAGCGTGATGGAAAACTACTAATTTCTCACTAGAAATGCAATCAAAATAAAACTTTATTTACACTAAATATGTGCTTTCTTGGCTGTCATTTTTTTTTTAACTCGACCAGGTTCGACCAATCACATTCCCTGCGCACGCCCATGCATAAAATTGTGGGATAAGACAATAAAGATATCTCAGGAGTTAGAAAGTAAACCAAACATTGGATTTGGACATGCTTTGATGCCCTCATGCCTTGGAAGCTTTCTGATGCAGCCATTGTTACATTTTTGGAGGAGCGCGGCAGTCTACGTCATTGGCTACAGCGTAGGGTTCGCCTCTATATGTAAGCTACGGCGTACAGTTGATGCAAAAGTCTAAATTGGGCTTAAGTGTAATGTTTAACATCTAAAAACATGTTTTCCTGCAAGAGATTGTCCCTGTCACTACAAATTCTAGGAAATAAAGGTTCCTAAAAGGTTCCTTTCTCGAGCTGTATGGTTCAATAAAAAAAGAAAAAAGTTTTCTGTTACATAAAATGCTCTTTGTAGTAATAAAAGCACACAGTGGTGACTGAATTACAGCTTATGACTGAATTGCAACATGCTTCTCTGGGTAATGGATTCATGTTTTACAATATCCCCAAAAACCCTGAGCGTCATTAAAAATCAGGGCTTTAAACCAGATTTTTCCCCAATTGGTTCTTTCCAAACAGAAACAGTATTTTAACATTTCTGGTTTTCGGTTCAACCCCAAAATTGATGTTCCTGAACTGGTTCAATAAAAAGATTAGGTTCCTGATCCAGTTACTCAATAACGTTCCATGTCAGCTGTTGGACATACAAATAAGTAGGCTGATCATTAGGACATTAAACTTAAATTATTAGTCTACAAAATTTTCCTTAAGTCTCTATCTTATCATCAAACATTATAAAAGGCTACATTATGTAAACGGCATGACTGTATATATGACATTATACATGAATTAAGACAGGGACAATTTCTGCCATTATTGGCAAACAACTTAAACAAATGATTTTATTAGAAAAAGAATACTGTGGTATTTCGAGATCATTTTGTGTGTATGTGTCCTGTCAAGAACAGAAAGATTGTTCACTTGCTTTTTGAAACGCGTCTCTCCGTGTATGCACTTTTGAGTGCACTTAAACACACGCACACACACAGACAGAGGACCAATTACAAACGGCGCTACGGTAAGAAGATATAGTATAAACAGTCGGTCCACACAAAGTGTAAATTACGTTGTTTTATAAGACAGAGTAGCGCTCTCGCTCAAGATTATACATCAAGAGTTCTGATCTTCGAAGGGCATAGGGATAATCACGTTTGATTGGAGTTGGACCAGACACATTCAACCACATTTGCATCTGTGCATACAGAAACCTGCTCACTTTAGCACCTTTTTGTGGTTAAATTGTTTAAAATCACTTAAGTGTTAACATTTGCAAGCTTTTGCTCTATTTAAATTTGCGTATTAATCCGCGAATCTCATGCAAGCCGAACTGTGGGTCATGATCTGCACGAATCACGGATCAACTGCGATCCGTTACACCACTAATTAGTATTAAAAAAACAATCATCTTGAGATACTTGGTAGCCTACAATATTTACCTCTTATGATTGAGCATTAGAGACTTGGGCTTGAGTAGCTGCTTTCTGGTGGCAAGCTTCTCATTTCTCCGATGAGTCAACGACGATCGGAAGTGAACTTCACTGAGTCATATTGCACAGAAATCTTGTCAAAGAATGAAAAAAATAACGGCATTAACCAGTTGCCATTATTTTAAATAAACAATTCTGTTTCAGAACATATATTTTTTGAAAGTTTCTGGTTTCGTTTCTGTTCCTTGCAAAACATCAAAAGTTTCAGTTTTTTGTTCTGTGAATCGGTTTAAAGCCTTGTAAAAAAATCAATTGCTGCTATCAGGAGGATATACCGTATATAGCTGGCTGTATTTACATTAGTTATGCTATATGGCTGAATTATGTTATGTTGCATCAGTATAGTGTTATTATATTATATTCTAATTTTCTTTCCATGACATAAATGTGTCCTGACGTGACTGATAATACAAAGTAATTACATTTTTAGATATCCTTTTGAAATTATTGCACTCAAATCATCACCTCATAATGAAATTACTGTAGTTATCCTAAAAATAAATGATCTGCTGGAACCCCCTTGAGCATGAACCAGTGCTCAACAGCCAATCTGCCACCAATCTGCTAAATGACATGACATTTGTTCAAAATCGTCGTTATTGTAAATACAGACTTCAGACTAGAATGTAAGAGAGATGGATCTGTTTGGGAAAACAGAGCATTAAAACAAAAATACTCAATTCTACCACATGAAATAAACTGTTAAGTATGGGTGTAAAATATATTTATTTATTTAAATATTTGTATAAAATATGTTTTTCACATAAACACATCAAGTAACCTGTTTGGTTAACATTTTGAGTCGGGCCAGCTAACGTTATTAAACCATATTGAATAATAAGTATTCATACAGTACAGTGAACGTATTTATAGAAAACAGTATCACTGTAAAAAAAAATTTGCTGCCTTTATTAATCAAGAATCATTTTTGTTTAATCAAGATTTACAACTCATTTTAACTTACTATTATTTATCTTAAATAGAGACTTTATAAAAAAATAGCTGAAATAAGTCAACTTCATTTTATTCAAGTTTGTTACTCATCTCTTGTCAAGATAAACAATAGTACATTTAAATGTAAATCTGAGTTAATTGAACAAAAATGAAAAAAAAATACAGTATGGACATAAGGGAGAATAAATTATTATATAATTAATTATACAGTAACTATAAAATCATGCACATTTATGTTCTGTACATAAACTTGTATGCATTTACAAATGTAGTATGATTGCATGCTGATTTTTACGTTGCAAAAAGAAAAATATAAAACGCTTTCGAGCCCTATTTTAAAGATCTAAGCATACGATCTGAAGTGCATGGCGCAGGTGCATTTAGGGCATATCCGAATCTAGTTTAAAATGGTTGGTGTCTTGCGTAGCCTGTGTTTTTCGCTGCTTTTTCTGGACAAAGCCTGCCCACGAGCTGTTTGACCGACATGTCAAACAACCAATCACATTTTGTTTCGTCTAGCGTCACGTTTCGGACTCCCCAAAATAACGAGCCGGCTGGCAACAAGTCAATTATTGAAATAACCAGCCAATCGAATAGCATCTAAATAAACAACATTACTCACCATAGAACAACGTTGTGCACTTCATCAACAGCCACACCAATGAGACGCTCCCGTTAAACATCTGTTTGAAGCATATCTCTCCACTTTTTAACACCTGCAAGCAATTCAGGAGAACCAAACTTTTTGACTCCACTAACTGCCTCAAGCAAAACTCTTGGACGTCTTTTAGAAAGTCTATGCCGCAAACTTTGCAATCCAATGTTTAGCTGATCATGATAACTGCTCATTATTATCCACGTGAACCTGACCGATTCTCTTCCTCAATGGAACATCAGAGCTTTGTTTTCCATGGACCAAAACTAATAGTGACACTAGTGTCTCCTGGAAATCCGGTTTATTTCAACCAATCAAAAGACGACTTCGACATTCCCAGAGGGTTTCCAGGAAAGTGTACGATAAACATCAGAAATTTAGCCAACATTCTGGGGGTGTGACGTCTGAGGTTGAGACTACCATGCGCATGATTCACAAGGGTTGGCATCGCTGCAAAGAACCTTTCTAGCACCTTTATTTTTAAAAGTGCGCCAATCCTTGTTGTTTGTCTACCTTGCAGGATCTACCACTGACGGCTGAACTAATAAAGCCCTGTGATGACGTTTGAGCTAAAACAAGTTGCTCTTTTGGGAAGTTTATAATGTTGTACTGACACCAGCGTCTCCTATTACTCTTGATCTATGAGCTCTGTAAGGTCACTTCATCCCCGTGGCAACACCAACGTCACGCTGTTTCTTGACTCACAGCTTAGACAAATGCCACTGCCCGCTACCGATCTCAAACAAACAATCGCTTCTCTTGGCAAGCGGTCCTTCTCTTCATTAATGTCAGGCGCACAAACACTAACTCTGACTGACCTGAACACCAACGCATAAACAAAACAAATAACCATCAATGCAATCATGGCACTTTGCGGCACTGACCCACAGGTGTGTGTGTGTGTGTGTGAACGGCAAGGTTTAATAATATGATCACTTTCTTCCTGCTTTGCACTCAAAGTCAAGCCATGCTGAACTTCCAGCTCCTTCTACCAATATTTAGCTATAGCTTGCTAAAGCAAACGTCACTATTAGTATTGTTCATACACAAGCGTACATGTAAGCTATACATTCTGTCCGAATGTCTCTGTGTTTCCTGGGATCAAACAAATGACCTTTGCTAAGCTCCACCGATTGGATGACACCTTAGATTATGTAGCTATCGAGTAGGATGGGCTCATTCCTTATAGTTAACATGCAATTTTCACCAGATAAAATTGGCAAAGAAATGTGCTTCACATTTACTTAAAAATCTCCAGTGCTCTTTCTCTGTGCTGTCACAGCCTGATATTTTTTGGTCTAGAACCATCTATAGATGTAAGTGGAAACAAAGGAGATGAGTCCCAGTGAAGCAAACTGGTTGAAGCTGATGGCCACACTGAGCTTTAATCATGTTACTGATGTTTAACATCTGAAGCATTCCAGCAAAACACTTTATCGGTTTTACTGAATCGGATATGGCAAATTAAATGCATATATAGTGGTGTACTCTAGCATTACTATTATATTGCTAATAAAATCCACCATCCCTTCATATTTCACTAGATACTAGATACGGTGCAGTGATATGGATTTACACACCAAAGACTTCAGCGAAGCGAATATGCACATTGTGTTACTTGCTCTAGATAACTTGCAAGATAATTTGTTTTCGTGTCAGTCTTGCGAATGAAAGCAATGCTCACATATATTTTCTGATAAAACTGGACAGGTCAATAAGCTCGTAACTGATTGCCTTGCGTAACAATGTGTCATGCAAATTTCACACTGAAGTTTTTAACTGGCATGTAAGACGTGTTTGAGGTGAATATTGCATGTTTATAGTTAACACGTTGCCCAATTTGCATCATTCACATCGCTCGATGCACATATTTGCGTCTTTGAAACAATTTTGTATTTAATCGACTTATTTGGTTTTACAACATTTTCTTAGTTTTTTTGTCTGGTATTCCAGTTAAATATCTAAACAACCATAGATTTACTTGAGAATTAAAATCCCCAAAGTCTTGTTTTGTAAAAAAATCTAAAAATGTTTTTGATTTAAACACAAAACACATTTGTCAATAGGATAAGAAGAACAAGCTTTTCTAAGAAAGTTTAAAGCATAAACCACCACAAAAAAGTGATATTAACCAGCCAGCCAAATTTTAATGTAAAAAGTTAAATAAATAAAGTTAATAAAATAGGGTTGTGCCGATAGACGATAGTTTTGTGTATCGACGATCGTCAGACATATCGCCAATAGCGGGCTTTCATGACGATAGTTGGTGCTTAGTTATTATTAACATCATAGTTTCGCATTTACATGCGTGTTGCATGCTTTTCCTCGAGATGATTTGTGGGCTTCACTTTGCACGAGAGAGCTTGGTTATACGCATAATTACCTTCTCGAACGCACCTAGATTTAATGTGCGCATCTTGGACTCTTGCTCAGACCCGCACGGCACATCTGAACTTGTGATGGCATGACTCAGACCCTTCATCTGCTCGCACATGAGCTTGTAATACGCGTGGCTTTGCCACTTCCTTGCACTAGGAGGTTGTTAAGCATGCAGGGTTTTAAACCAGGGTTTTTATACCTGCTCTCTGACACGCAGGAAATTTCAGAGGGCTCAGAGTAATGGCATCAGATTTAAGAAGGTTGCAAGTAAGTAAGCTTTTTTTGTCCACCAATCAAGTGACTTGTCATAAATGAATAAAAAATGAACAAATAAATAAATTAGTAAACCATTGCCCCCCCTGGTACTATTGCGTATCGGCGATAGAAGGCTGATGATAGGACGATCTCAAAATGGGGCATATCGCCCAACACTATAATAAAATAAGTTATCAAAATCTTGGAAAAACAGGCAGGATTGTCTTCTCTCACATGCTGGGGGTGTGTCCACTGTCTGCGCTGAAACCACACCCACTAGCATGAAAGCTGCCATCTCTCTCAACTTTTAAGTACCGCTAAAACCTGAATTAAAGCTCACGATTGTGTTAGGGGCGGAGTCATGCTCTGTGGCTCCAGTGCATCATCGAGACACCGCTTAAGCCCCGCCTGCACTGAAACCACACCCACTCGCATGAAAGCTGCCATCTCTCTCAACTTTTAAGTACCGCTAAAACCTGAATTAAAGCTCACGATTGTGTTAGGGGCGGAGTCATGCTCTGTGGCTCCAGTGCATCATCGAGACACCGCTTAAGCCCCGCCTGTGCTGAAACCACACCCACTCGTGGGAAAGCTGCTATCTCTCTCAACTTTCAAATACTGGTGCAACGTGAATGGAAGCTCACAGTTGTACAGTATTAAGGGCAGGCCATGCTCGGTGGCTTCAGTGTGTCATCGAGCCACCATTTAAGCCCCGCCCAAATAATCCTGAACACAGAAATGGAGAAAAACTATTTAATGGTGTAACACCACAATTCAGTACTACATAGTTCACAGTGTTTGTAATATGTTTCAGCAATACATTTATAACATTTATAGAAACAATTCTCTGAAATTACTTAAGCTGGTTTAAGGATCAAATGTTTCAAAAATCCTTTTTTACAAAGTGGCGCTTCACAAACTGCTTGTACAGAATCATTATAAATAACCAAATAAAAACTATAATTCCTTCAAAAATTGAGATGTTGTAGTTTCATAGACAAAGCCCCTCAATTGACAATATTATTTGCTTTGATACTCAAGTGGTGCTGAATATCCTCTCCAGACACCAACAGTTCCCATCATATGGCACTGTTATAAACCTCAACACTTTTGTCCTCTCAGGCTCAACTTGAACCTCTTATGTGCCACAGGTAGAAGTAGGTGCAAATAACCGAATTCCTTTTTATCCCCTTCCTAACCTCTTTCACACTCGTCTCCTCCTCATAGACAGCCAATCAATACTTTATCAGCAGCCAGACAGCCAAAGCTACAGCCGCTCCACCACAGAAGCAATTAGTCGTTCTAAAAAAGACGGACGTTTGTGTTCATTCGAAACAAAAGCTAGCGATGAACACGGGCTGGGAGGGAAAAGAGAAAACAAACTCCGTATCAAGGTGTTTTTGTCACATTGCATTTGGATGCCAAGCGCTTCACGCCAGACCCTAATGGATATTGAATAGACAGCGGCACATTAGGAGACCACAGCAAACAAACAAATAGTCCTTATCAGGGCTGGCTATTCATTTGAAAAGCATTGTGGGAACCCTGAGGGGACCCTTGAAGAGAAAACAAGCGAGGGACTGAATTAGACCGCCAGGGAGAGAGAGACGCTCCTTTGTTCGTCCGTCCCGCTTGTATTCGCCCGCGTTACATTTTTCCTGCTACGATCATTCAAAGCTAATTGGGTGACAGGAGTTCTGAGTCGGCAAAACCGCGTGTTTGCTTTGACACAAAGGAAAAACTCAGCGGGACAAGATGGCGCGTAAACAAGCGTGACAGTCAGCTTCCTCCATCGCTCCTGACGCTCTACTATTCATCTGATAATTAAGACGGATGACTCATTATATTCGCGTAAGCTATGTGTGCTAAGGGAAAAGACGGAGAGAGAGAGACGCGTGTCGGTGTCAGTTGTATAATTGATGCCGGAGATCTGACGCCTCACATCTTCCCTCACATGTTTCAATGAGAGTCGGGCCTTTCATTCACTGATGACACACAGGAGGCAGCGTGGGTAAGCCCGCGGCACAATCTACACTATAGCCTACGCGCTTCCTAAATGGAATCGTATACTGTACTTCAGCACGCTCGTGTTTAAGTGCACAAGAGTCCATAAAAAACACAGGTTGAGTCTCAAAGGGCAAGCCAGACTTTAGATGGCACATTCACATGACGCCCACAATCCAGTGTGATGTATACTGCACACAAAAATGGCAAATGTCGAATGAAATGGTTAATTCCAAGTGAGCTGTTTTTCCTTTGAAATCAGGACAAAGAAGGGTTTACAAGCCAGATGCTATGAACAATAAGTGCTTTTTAAGTGGAACTTAATTATGAAAACAAAATTATACCCTACTGTATAACGGTTTACATCTAGTTGATGCACCAACTTAAATTGGTAGAAGACATATATTCACCTTTATACATTTAATATCCACATGCAGAACTCTATATTCTGTTTTGGTTTCTGTATTATATCTCATAAATAATCTACACCCAGCAAACAATAGCCATCAATTCACTGTTTAGGTTAACTATAGACTGCACATAGTCCGGCTATGAGTAACATACTTAGCTTAAATAAATAGAATTTGGTCACATGTCTTTTTGCCATATATATATACGTTTATTACATTTTCACTTGCCTTGCTTTAGCGTAGATGTCTGGGCTGTGTTTGGACGGCTATTAGATGTCTTTCCACTTTGGTGGGTACAGGGCAATTGTTAGAATCGCCACAAGGCTACAGATTTTCTCATGTAGTGAAAGCATTTTGTGCAAATATTTTTATATTCACTGCCGCCTGCCGTGAAGAGCCGTGCCCGTGGAAGGGGCAGGATTTTGTGCACACAGGCACAGCGTGCAGACCGCCTCCGCTCCACCTGTGAAACCAGCAGCATTTTGCCGCTTTCTGCGTGTGTCCTATTGAAAACAGTGTTGCCAATTTAGGGATTTTGTTTTCATGGGACAAATCTTGCAACTTCTTCTAAAGTTAGGGTTTACACCAAACACTAGATTTTCAAAATCTTGCAGTGTCTCTCGTTGTCAAACGTGACTTCACAGTAAACAAACATGATGGACGACGGGGCAAAAATAAATGTATTAATTAATACTATAATTAATAATACTATGGGCTGCTTTCTGATTGGGTATCATTTGTCACACAACATGATTTCTGATCATGAATATTCAACATGTTGAATATTTCAGATTTGCGACCTCCAACGTGCTTCCGAGCAAAATCAGATGCTCACCGTGGCGTGCACCACAGGAAAATCTGATAAGATTGATGGGATTGGTGCAATGGAGAAAATTGGCCGAAATACCGCCAGATTATCTTTTGGTGTGTACCGGGCTTTATCTCCAGGGGTAAGTGTGTCTGAATATATATATCAAATTCAACCAATGGTGAGGCTTAACGACAAAGAGAGGGTGACGCGAGAGTCAGGAAGTATATCGCTATCTGAAATATTGCCAAAGACGGCGTTACAGGGACACAGGAAGTATGGCAAGGGAGACGCAGCGCCTCGTTCCCTTCTCAGTGAACAACAGTTACATACGTAACCCGAGATGTTTTCGTCTGTCAAACACAACTATGCAAAAAAGCATTTTGGTATGAATCAACATTCACATACAAAAGCATTTAAAGTGAACAGTTTAGCACGTCTGCTTAAAAAGTCTAGAATTTTTATGATATTATCCTACACTACACAGGAAAAATATGGAATTTTTTTCCAGAAAACTTCTTGCATAAAATAGATTCAAGCACTTTCAATGACATGTATCTATGTATGTATGTATGTATATTTCCAAAAACTTCCCAGGGCCTTGAATTATTTCCCCCAGATTCACAAACTTTCAAGGATTTCAAGGACCCGTGGAAACCATTTGAAACTCAACTTAAATAGATTTTAACCAAACCATGGTTGGTCTCTTTACGTATCTAACAGTCTCTTCCTGTCTAAGTACTGTAGGTGGTCCTTTACCATAATAAACCTCCACGAAGACCAGACAAAAGCCTTGCCACAAAAGATTACTGTAGATTCTCACTAATACCTGCTTTCTAGAAGGAATTGACGTATTGATACATGCTGTGTCTGGACGTCCTCATACGCACAGCGCTCGCAGGAGGTCGTGGGAGTTGGCTTTTAATGGAAAATTAACAGCGGGAGAAAATCTCCAAGTTTGAACCAGGAAACCTCTGCACAACACACTTTAATGTGCAACCTGAACGTGATGACTGTGTGAATGAGTACGGTTCAAGACTGCTTAACACGAGCACATATCGCAGACTGATCTCAGCATCCTTCTCTGTTGTTACCCTCCTTCACCTGCTATCTGTTTTCACCTCACTGTCTCTCTGAAATGATTAAGATCTGCATCGCATTCACATCACACTTTTGACATTTTGAACCCAAAAAAGTTGCAATATTGGTTGATTGCTTTGCAGCCCATTTGTGAGGCTTCACTTGCATTACTTTAAGGAGATGGTTCACTCAATATTCACATATTTTCCCTGCAAACGCCCTATACATTTGGTTTCTGTGCTGAACACTTCACATTACAAGATCTATGATAGATATGTAAGAAATAATTGGCGACAAGCGTTGAATTATTGGAAAATAATGCACACCCACACTTGGTGATGCAGCATTACACAAAGCGGAGTGCCGATACACTGCAGGTGTGCATCATTTACAAATAATTCAAAGGCCCGGGAAGTTTTTGAAAATATACATATACATTATATATATATATATATATATATATATATACATACATGTCATTGAAAGTGCTTGAATCTATTTTATGCAAGAAGTTTTCTGGAAAAAAAATCCATATTATTCCCTGTGTAGTGTAGGATAATATCATAAAATTTGTAGACTTTTTAAGCACACGTACTAAACTGTTCGCTTTAAATGCTTATATCTTCTGTATGTGAATGTTGATTCATACCAAAATGCTTTTTTGCATAGTTGTGTTTGACACATGAAAACGTCTCGGGTTACGTATGTAACTGTTGTTCCCTGAGAAGGGAACGAGACGCTGGGTCTCCCTTGTCATACTTCCTGCATCCCTGTAACGCCGTCTTTGGCAATATTTCAGATAGCGATATACTTCCTGACTCCCGCGTCACCCTGTCTTTGTCGTTAAGTCTCATCATTGGTTGAATTTGATATAAATTCATTCAGACGCACTTACCCCTGGAGGCGTCCCCAAAGTGTCACCGCAGTGACGCGGCATGAGTTTCCTCGAAAGGGAACTGTAACAATGTATCTTAAAATGTAACACAATGTAACCTTGCTCTCACTTAAAATGTGTCCCCACATTTAGTCCTTGAATTTGAGGGTATTGGACCTGGAAAGTCCTTGAAAGGTCTTTATATTTGGAGTTAACTAAAGTGTGGGAACCCTGATCACACAAAAATATAATATGTATGACTATTCAAAAGCCCATAGGGAACAGCACAAGGCTGAATTTTTTTTAAGATAAACGATTAAGTGTATAGCTTATGTGCGTAACTTGTATAAGCTGTTTTCTGTCCTCTGTTCCTCCTCATCTCTCTTACCATATGTCCCTACTCGTGTTTATCCCTCTCCATCTCGCCGACATCCCTGTCTCACGTTATCTCTCTCCTACACACCCTCCGTCTTTTAAACCTGTGTATCTATCGCTCTCACCCCCCGTCTCTCTCCTCATCTCTTTCTATCTGGACCGGGTCAGGAAAGGACCAACTTTCTGCCAATATCTGTGATCCTTTCTGCTTACCCACCCCCTTTTCTTTTCCAAAAAAAAACCCCAAACAGGATTCTCATCACTCATCCGAGGTCTTTGACAGCTTAGACGAATCACGGAACGTATAGAATTCTGCTTAGTGTTGGTGAGCGGTTACAAATGATCGAATGAAACAACAAAAACATTAGAATTATGTGTTCGAGGTCGGGCTTCATCTTGGCGAGTGTGATTACTGTGTTATCTGAGTGTGTCCTCTACGAAATGGCTTTTACGGAAATTCATTTGCTATATATGAGGGAATCAGGTGCAGAAAACAACATCTACTTCACCGGCGTGATAGACGTGATGCCATGTGACCTTCAGCAACACACATTACACGCACACACACAGAGACACACACGCACACACACACATACTGTACCAGTTATCATGTGGCAGCTGTAGGGAAGTTTGACATTGTCTGTCACATCTCTTTGTTATCCAGACAATCGCAGTGGAGCAGTATGTTGTATCCGTCTCCGCTCCTCTATAAAGCGTTCCGGCTGGAGTGTCTACGAGAAGAGTACTAAGTTTTCGACAGAGGAACTTACTGTACAATTCAAAGTAAAACTTTAGTGAAGATGAACTCATGGGGTTTGGGATGTGTTCTGCATTACAACATCTGCAAAAGGAAAATCACTGAGAATTCACTTTGGTTTTCTTTAAAATTGTCATTTATTACTTTGGCTCTTTTAAATAATGATATCGTCATTACGTGGGAAAACATCACATGTCGTTGCATGTACTGTTTGTTAATTAAACCTTGGTTTATGAGGATTGTGTGAGCAAAATCTTTTGCCGTAATTCTCAGTGGAAGCACAAGAATAATAAAATGTGACTCAGTCTGTGGAAATATAACCTTGCATTTCTTTAATATATGACCAAGATTGAAATCAATGTGAAATCAAACTTTGATGTCTGGAGGACACTAATATTTGAAGTATGTTGTAGTGATGTAGTACTCGAGACAGATTTCTGCTTTCTTGGACTCGTCTCGGACTTGTTCCTTCAAAGACCGGTCTTGACTCGATCTCGGACCACAGTGGGAGAAAAAGGACTTGAAATTTCAGACCGAGTCCTCGAGACCAACACGTTTTTTATATTCATTAAATCATGAATATATGTTTTTATGGTCTTGGTCTAGACTCCTAAAGGACTCGGTCTCGACTAAGACTTGCTTCCTCAAAGACTCTGTCTTGGACTACGGTGGGAGGAGAAGGACAGAGTCCTCAAAACCAACATGTTTTTTTTATGTTCATATAAAAACCACACAACATATAACAACAATAATAACAAAATGTTGACCGGCATTATTTGAAAATGACATCCAATGGTGCAATTCAAAGATACTGCATAAAATTGGAACATATTGGAAAATGTTATAAAGTAGCTAAGCCTACTAATTTAGACATACCACTAAAAAAATTTATTTGCTCTGCATGTGCTTACTAGGATTAAAAAGTCAGGGTGGGCTTAACATTGAAGCAGTTGAAGCAGTTTAGAAAAATAGGCAGAAGATGATGCATTTTTTTATGATAGTAAAAGCATAGTCAATATTAAGACGTTACGACTGCTTCTCTAAACAAATCCTAATCTAGCTTAGTCTGTAGGCCTAACTATTGATTATTAACTGGGGTGATATTAAATCATGAATTTGAAAACTGACATGTTTTTATGGTCTTGGTCTCGACTCAATCTTGACTCCTAAAGGACTCGGTCTCAATTCAGACCTGCTTCCTCAAAGACTCGGTCTTGACTCGGTCTCGGACCAAGGTGGGAGGAGAAGGACACGTAATTTCAGACAGAGTCCTCAAGACCAACGCGGTTTTTATGTTCATATAAAAAACCACACAACACATTACAACAATAATAATAAAATGCAATGTTGACGGGCATTATTTGAAAATGACATCCAATGGTGCAATGCAAAGATACTGCATAAAATTGGAAAATATTGGATAAATGTTTTATAAATGTTATAAAGTAGCTAAGCCTACTAATTTAGGCACACCACTAGAAAATGTTAATTTGCTCTGCATGTGCTAACTAGGATTAAAAAAGTCAGGTTGGGCTTAACATGTTGATATTTCAGAGCAGCACTGTTGAAGCATTTTAGAAAAATAGGCAGAAGATGATGAATTTTTTAATGATAGTTACAGTATAATCCATATTAAGACGTTAAAACTGCTCCTCTAAACAATTCCCAATTTAGCTTAGTCTGTAGGCCTAACTGTTGATTATTAACTGGGGTGATATTAAATCATGAATATGAAAACTGACATGTTTTTATGGTCTCGACACAGTCTCGACTCAGACTTGCTTCCTCAAAGACTCGGTCTTGACTCGGACTGGGCATAGGCGGTCTCGTCCCCATCACTAGTTTGTTGACAGTAACTATCCTTAGCATGGTCCAACCTGATATCACATATGCATTTTACGGGTTGGCAAATAGTTATAAATCTGTCTTAAACGGACACTCCGCTTTTTTAAAAAATATGCTCATTTTCCAGCCCCCCTAGAGTTTGATTTTTACCATTTTGAAATCCATTCAGCCGATCTCCGGGTCTGGCAGTACCACTTTTAGCATAGCTTAGCATAATCCATTGAATTTGATTAGACCATTGGCATCTCAAAAATGACCAAAGATTTTCAATATTTTTCCTATTTAAAACTTCACTCTTCTGTAGTTACATTGCACTAAAAAAAATTATTTTCAATTTTTGTCTTGTTTTCAGTAAAAATATCTAAAAATTGTTAAATTAAGATGATTTGTCTTGGTGAGCAAAATGACCCAAGAAAATAAGTCTAGTTTTTAGGCTAAAAATATCAAATTTAAGTGATTTCGTGCATAAAACAAGCAAAATATCTGCCAATGTGGTGAGCTAATTTTTCTTGAATTTTTCTTGAATTTAGTGTTTAAGAAAATGTTCAAGATTTTTTTGCTTAGCCCATAGGCAGATTTTTTTGCTTGTTTTATGCACAAAATCACTTAAATTTGATATTTTTAGTCTAAATACTAGACTTATTTTCTTGGGTCGTTTTGCTCATCAAGAAAAAGCTTAATTTAACAATTTTTAGATATTTTTACTGAATACAAGAAAAAAAACCAAGAATTTTTTTCTTGAAAATAATTTTTTGCAAGTGTGTGTACTAAGACCAACATAAAATTAAAATTTGTTGTTTTCTTGACTAGGAACTATACTCTCATTCTGGCGTAATAATCAAGGACTTGACTGCAGGAGGCGCAATGATATTACGCAGTGCCCAAAAATAGTCCCCTGCAATTGAGAGTTGCCAAGGGGACTATTTTCAGGCAATACGTAATATCATTGCGCCTGCTGCATGGTATGGTATGACAGTAAATTCCTTGATTATTACACCAGAATGAGAGTATAGTTCCTAGCCATATCTGCCTAGAAAATCAAAACTTTTAATTTTCTGTCTGTCTTAGTACACGATGTAACTACAGAAGAGTCAAGTTTTAAATAAGAAAAATACTTAACCTCTTTGGTCATTTTTGAGCGCGATGCTAATGGTCTAATCAGATTCAATGGATTGTGCTAAGCTATGCTAAAAGTGGTAGCGAAAAACCCGAAGATAGGCTGAATGGATTCCAAAACGATAAAAATCAAGTGTTTAACTCTAGGGGAGCTGGAAAATGATCATATTTTCAAAAAAAAGTGCTAACCCCGCTACTAAACCGGACTTCACAGGGGCAAAAGCAAATCATAAAAAATTTACGAAATTGGTCGTACGAATCGTAAAATGCGTTCAAATTGTCATGAGATTGTGTTGCATGGTCGATTCCTGTTAGCAGCAACTTCTGAGATGCCATCCAACAATTACATCCAGTCAAAGTGTTTTAATCAGTAAAGATGACAGCGGGGTAAAAACCAATGCGTTTATTTACAGCACACATTAATTTGTGTCATTTTATGGATCAAACCCGGCATGCAGAAGGGCTTCATTAATCAGCATTAACTCACATCGACCGGCTCTGAACATGACAGATCTCACTTGACGGCTCTTCTCTCGCTTGTAATTCACCGACTTACTCGTGGACTGCAGCTGAGTTTTGGAAGAAAATGCAGTAAAACGCTCAGAGGAGCTGGCCCTAAGACAAGATGTGACTAGCTTACAGGACTGACAAAACGCTTCCTGCCAGGCGAATGTACTCATACGGGGGTGGCAGGGGAGGCAGATACTGGCTCAGACAGGCACATGTGGACGTTCGGTTCGTGTGTGTCATCCGTTTTTCACCGGGTGATACGGAGTGAAGGCAGCAGAGGACAGCGGTGACACATGGAGGAACAGATTTATTAAAATTCTGCCCACAGTTTTGCCCCTGACACTGACTCAGAGCCACCGTCTACCCCCTCCACCTGCTCTCACAGAGGTCCATCTACTAATGACACACGCCGGCCCCAAACGTTCCTGGATTGGAGCCGATAAAAGAAGAGATGAGTTTTGTGGGTTCTGAAGTGGGGGCGATGGGTTCGGTGGGATTTGTGGGTGGAGAGGGCAGCGCCGGAGTCAATATGAGTGTATGGGAAAGAGGGTAAGTGTGTGTGCCGATGGACTTTTGGGAATACGGTGGATACTCCTCCAGAACTTTGAGTGCTTGGAGCAGTAAACATACAGTGATTACATTCATAAAAGATCACCTGCACAGTGGATACACGCAATAAAAATAGGGCTGTTCCACAAAGAACCTTTAATGTCCAGAACATTTCTACACTTTAAAAAAAAATGATTTTAAGCAGTAAATGCTACACATTTGTTTTAGTTTTTTGTTTAAACAAAATTGCAATGCATAATACTGATATAAATAACCTAAACTTAATTAAGAAGCTTAACTGCTTGCTCAGTCTACTTAATTAAGATAAGTTACTTAATTGATTTCATTTGTGTTCAGACAACATCAATCATTTTCATTGAGCAACTAAAACTATGCAGAGGATTAAGTTCCCAGCATGATTTGCTAACATTGGACAAAAGAAACAAAACAATTTTCTCAGAGTCCTGACTACATTTACATTCAGACAGCATCTTTAGCACACAAGCCTTGACAGGGCTGACAAATATCGCATTATTTCATCACCGTTTCATGCGTGTAGGTCCAGAAAGCTGTTTTCATCCATGATATGTAAATTCCTAAAGCGTCATTTTTTTCTTATAACAAGTTGTGTTTCTGGTTTCATGTGTTAAAGTACCGATCAATCTACAAGTTATTTAATGTTCTAACAAATCAAATCAGTTTTTCAAAATTAAAGTAAATTCGGTTTAAATGTCAGGAGTTCCTGTCGGGATGAAAGTAACACTTGTTATCGCTGCTAATACTGTTGCATTATGTGAAAAATGTATATTATGCTAATTTGAATTAATTTAATTTTCATATTTTTCATAGTGTTGAATTTTTTTTATTCTGAACAATTCAAGTTCGTACTGTCAGCTTGCTTTTGAAACATCTGATGAAACTAAAATTTAAAATGAAAATGTTTATTTTTTGCAAAAATAAATGACAAAATATGTTTGCAGTTACATATTAACAAAATCATAGTCATGTATATTTACTAAAAACAAGTGTAACACAAACATCTATCTTGTTCTGTTGTGTTACTTTTGACCCACCAGTGTGTTACTTTCATACTTTCGTTTAATATTTGTTCAAAATATCACCTGGGGCCTATACCATGAAGCTGGTTTAGTTGGTTAGCCAGCTTTGTTTAGGATTAGTTTGTGCAAATCCTGGGTTTTGGGTACCATGAAAATAGCTTTTACCAACAAGGCCTGCACATTGGCTTGGTTTTGTCAACCTGAAACTAATCCTGTAACCCTGAGTTTGTTTAACCATTTTCATGGTACGGGCCCCTGGTATTGATAGACCACAACAAAAATATATCTCTGTCCAAAACATTAGCTTATTATGGCTTAGGTTCAGATAAACCAATTCAATTGTGTGAAAATAGGTGTCATAATTAATAGTATTAAGTTAAACCAACAAGCACTTTTTTGAGTGTATTACATAAAAGCTTGTTTTAAGTGCTGAAAGGTTCTGCAGACTATCAAAAAGTCAGAAAGAAATATTTTTGGTGGGACCAAAATCATTGCAAATAACCCTTTATTGAAGCTTTATTTGTGGGCATTATTGTGCATTAAAAGCTTTTCATAAAATCTTTCAAATACTCACTGCAATAAATTAAAACCTGACTGGTTTGGAAAAGGCATTACTATTGGAATCTGTCAACACGCTATTCGGAGTAAACTTGACCTTCAGCCTCCATGTCCTGGTAAAAACATCTCCTGAAACCTGGGTTAAGATCTTCACAATCCACTACAAACTGACATTTGAGTCTAGCTTCATTCTGCACTTTTCCCCAATTCATTCGTTTCCTGACTGATAAAATCAAGCCCCGCACTTCATTTATACTTATATCCGGTTTAAACAGAAATCATCACATTACAGGAGTATAATGGGTTGTGAATGTAGTTTCATGTTTACTCTTGCTCAGGTTTCTCACCACACATAATAGACTTGAGTAATCTCACATATGTCTCCTCTAGAGAAGAGATCTCAATAATGTCACAAATCTGAGCTCAGATTTGACAGGATAGCCAACGTCACAGGCAAATTGCACAAAAAATTTATGAATGCGATTGTACAAACTGATACAAATTAGTAAAATATGCACAAATTGCCATGAGATCTGCAATCCAAAATTATAAAATTTTTGGGGAGGTTTCCCAGACAGGGTTTGGATTAATCCAGGACTAAGCCTTAGTTATAATAGGACATTTAAGCAGCTTTTACAAACATGGCTTACAAAAAACAATACTGGTGTGCATCTTGAGTCAAAACAATGGCACTGATATATGTTCAGATATGTCAGTGCAGGATGATTTGAAATTAAGACAGCACATACATGCATTTTAGTCTTGGACTGGGATAAACCCTGTCTGGGAAACCGCCCCAATATGGGCTAAATACATTGTGATGAAATTCTTTCAAGATGACATGAGTTATGAGCTACGTAGTATTTACATTCATTTTTAGCTCTAAATTCACCATTTCTTTGTATGTGAACAATCATCTATCTCTTCTAATTTTATTTTTATTCATTAAGTCATTTCTTTAGTGAAACATAACTACTACCAAACTTTATTGTGTGTACTGAGTTATAAACAAGCAGCATCAAAACCCAGATAGCAAGCAACCATTTAAACAATGTTAAAAATGATTGATTTGTAAATGAGCATCCCATTGAATCAATATCACATTTGCACCCTCCATTACTCCATTGAAAAAAAATTGAAATTTCAACAAACCAACATTATGGTGATCAACGTTTGCTTTAGTTGGGGACCTGACTCTTGTGTTTTAATGTTACATTTTCTTTTGCTGTTTCTTCTGCTATAGCAAAAAACTTATATCTAACGTGATCAAGTAATTTAATTGTAGATTTACCTAAATAATATTTCTTGTGCGTGTGTGCGGTGTAAATGATGTGTAAAAAAATGGGTGACATTACAGTGCTAGTTGGAAGCAGTGTCAGGTCTGTTATTTTCAGAATTATAAAAACATACTTAGAAGGTTAAACTATTGAATTAAAATCTC